>NC_086445.1:635511704-635872329 GCF_028390025.1 Pseudophryne corroboree | reverse complement strand
AAATCGCTGCGATGCGAAGAAAATTACCGAGCGAACAACTCGGAATGACCACCATAGACCTCCAAGGTACTGACTGAGTACGGGATGTACTAAAGTTAAAATGCTGTATAAACCCAGTTTACAGTGTTTTTACCGCATTTCCATATGCACAAAGGCTGGCAATGCTTGGCTTCGGTGCGGAGGGTAACTCTGGCTTTTGCTGGCATTACCCAATAGAAGCCTATGGGCTTCTTTGCGCATCTCCCCCATACCTCCTGCTAGCAGCCTCCCGGCTAACAGCTGTGCTCAGCCACCAAGTGCTCAGCGTTTCCAGATCCCCTGATCTCATCTTCTGGCTGCAGGAGAGGATGAGCAGCCCATACAAACAAAGGTCCGTCCCTCCGCTCCTGAACCTCAGACTGCACTGTCTGAGCAGTGGGGACAGCTGCTGGGGCACTAGAGGATGATCGCAAAGGACAGCTCTTATTGAGGAGAGCTTATGCAAAAATAAATTGCATTTGTTAGTACATATGCGATTAGTATGTAGACGAATTGTGGCAGTATGTTGTGCCATAGACTAGTACTGATACTGATACAGGTTGAGTATCCCATATCCAAATATTCTGAAATACGGAATATTCCGAAATACGGAATTTTTTGAGTGAGATAGTGAAACCTTTGTTTTCTGATGGCTCAATGTACACACACTTTGTTTAATACACAAAGTTATTAAAAATATTGTATTAAATGACCTTCAAGCTGTGTGTATAAGGTGTATATGGAACATAAATGCATTCTGTGCTAAGACTTGGGTCCCATCACCATGATACTATTGATTTATGGAATCATATTTATGAATATTAATATTTAATATATCATATATGGTATTTAATATATGGATATATTTCAATTAATATGCATTTATCATATATATCTGCAAATATATTATGTCAGGCTTACAAACTAATTGGCTGATACATATATGCAGTCCTTATACATATGACTTATGAAGTTATTAAGTTAAGATTCCTTAAAGAGAGTTCAAGCTTGAATATTACCGCTCTTTTTATATGATTCTTTATTTACAGGCAGATCAAATCGTACAGAATAAGATATACACAGTAGTGATATATATACTAATTATAATTATATATGCTTCCTTCGTTACATAACATAAAACAACATGACATAAGTTTCACAAACAGTTTCAATTGCTAACATAAAATGTATACTTGCAAGTTAAAGATTGCCATCCCAAGAATCATTCCTTCTGCATGTTCTCCATGACTTCTCCTCCTGACTGACTTCCTTCCTTCTCCTTCTTCTTCTCCCTCTCCCTCTTCCTTCTAACTCCTAACTACAAGTCTGGTCCTTTTATCTCATATTTTACCAATTCAAACTATCATATTCTCATAGTTTCCAATGGAATAGGTAATTATAGGTTTGTCAGATTCCAAGGTGTAATAAAACAAACATTGAACTGGGCTGTCGTGTCCTGTTCACGGAGGCATGGTGTCATAAAAGTGTGGTGTCCACACTGCCTTAAGCAAGTATAGTATTGTAAAATCTGGAATGTCTTTTCATCCAAAGTTCTGTTGTATTGACAAGTTTTCCTGGGGTCGGTTACACAATGTTTTATCAATGGATGTGATCTCTTTTCATAGTAGTTAATTTATACTCCCTAGCTTTTAACCTTCACTGGACAATAGACAAACCAGTAGATTCTGATCTACTGTAAGCACACCTGTGAATTCCAATGACCAACAGAGCTCTGTCACATACCTATTATCATTTATGGCCTAATACCTTTTCTCTACAATGACTCTTGATCTTACTGTAACCTCTCTGGCCTTATTTATGACTAGAGCAGAATAAACCTGTTCCCTACACTATTTTTTTACCATCTTGCTGTAAAACACAAATATACAGTATATCTATATAAACACATACACAAACCTAATCTCTTAAATCAGCTAAACATTACCTCATACATTCAAACTTATTTCATATCTATTCCTTACTATATATATCCAGTATACTGTCCACTATGGTAACATCGCCTATTTATAATGAATTATATTTTGATTCAGACAATATCCATTGCCCTAATATTATACTAAGTGCAGACAATTACCTATAAGGCAACAGTCGCCCCCTTGTGGCCATGAGAAATTCTTTTGATTGGCCACACATTAAACTAGCGTAATTGCTTCCAAATACATTTCAAAATATTCCTTCAAACATAACTTTCGTTGTAACCATAATATATACCATAAGTGTAATAATAATAACCATTATGATTTTAAAAATCTCTAAAAATTCTTAGCTTACCTAACCTTATTCTACTTTTAACTAAAGCAGACAAAACTGAGGTTTTTATTCAGTATTCATGAGGAAAACTAATTTCTACAGACATTTGGAATACCATAGCCCAATTGTAGACCTTTTTTCTGTATCTGGATCAGTACGTTTGGACATTTTTGCTGTTCTTGTATGTAGCAATTTACTGGGATAAGACTGTCATCTGCGTGGTTTGCTTGCAATTGGAGATGCCTTGCGTTTGCATTATGGCCTTGCGTTTGCAACATTTGCACCATTACTAGAAGTAGAATTCTTCGTAGCAGCTGCTCCTTTGCTTGCCATTTCGCTGTTTGAGGCAGAGGGCTGTGTACGTCGAGTGCTGTGTCTTGAACATTCAGTACTTGTGACGACCCTCAGTAATAGTAATAGTCTTTATACAGTCTTTAGCAGTTCTGTTTCCTTTGCGTTTATCCAATGCCGCAGTTGTGACCAGTGTCCATATTGCTTTTGCACAAACAGGTTGTGATTTTGAATAGAACAGGCATATATGAAACAGTCTTTTTTTTTTTTTTTTCTTTCTTTCTTTCTTTCCTTGCTTGTTAATAGTAGGTCTTAATTGTCTTCGGGCAATAGTACCACAAATGGCTGTGAGTAGTACACCTACTCTGTTCTGTATTTCCTCACTGAATAAATTACCATGCAGTCTTAAATCTCCTTATTCTACCTTGTACCTATTTATACATCTCAATCTTACATAAACTTATACCAGTTTAACCCATATAAAGGCGTTTTCTATCCTACCTATATTTTGACTAATAATTATTTAAAATGCTTTTGATGTGTATATAGTAACATCCTATCAATACAATAAATGAATATAATTTTGCTTCAAACAGATATTAAATATCATTTAGGAATGGCTTTAAATATATCTAATTCCATCCAATATTATTTTATATGCAGCCATGTGCATATACAGTGACCCTGTTATGCTACAAATAATTATCTTAGACTTGTGACAGTCTTTATTAAGAGAATTATTCATCCCACTTAATAATCTCGGCCCAATTTGTTATAACGTGGTATACCATCCTGTATTAGATATTTAATTACTTTTGAAGCTTTTACGAAGGAAGCATAGGTAGTATCTATTGTGTAATATATAAAAAAAACATAAAATATTTACAAGGTATATATGCAATGATATAAAATATATCTCAGACAAATGTTTACATATATGTGATTAAGGTATATGAAGGGATGAGACAGTTCTGTATAATCACAGTGATGAGATGTGCTGTACACTGTTGTGGGAGTGTACATGTAGTTTGAAAGACAAGTAATGATTACTTGTGATGAAAGGGTTAATGAAAACCTTCCCCTTTCTTGTGAAACTGGAAAACTCCTTGAGGATTTGTCCATATATCAGTCTTTAGGGATGCTATGTAGATTTTGCTGGATAGCAGCGATGAAAGGGTTAATGAAGACCTTTTCCCTTGTAAATTGGAGTCTTTTTGGAGTCTTGCACCATTCTGTATACAGGTTGCCAGGATTACTATGAATCAAACAAAAATACATACAATGACTATCACAGATATTTATACAGTGATTTAACATAGCTTGCTATGCATTCTGTCCTATCTGCTGCATGTTATCAGGTACAGAATTTACAAATGTGTCTTTTAACGATTGAATAACAAACAAACAATTGTTTCTGGCCTGTGCCAATCTTTCCTGTCACATTGTGTGTCAATGACAGCACAATTGTCGCTGCAGATATGATGCAGGTTTAATTTGGAAACTGTGGCTGTTTGAACATCAAAGCAAACAATGGCTTCATTGGATCTAACAAGTAAAGGAATGATACTACCGTATTCACTTGTGACCATACTCCCTTGTGATGCAGCCTGGTCCCAGACTGTCTTTAACCATAGCGTTTGCTGCTTGGTGTGGCTCCTTAGTTTGGAAGAATCTTGGAGCTTCTGAAAAAACCTACTTTTGTGGGGAGAGAAACTTGTTAAACTTTGCCAAATATGTATTGCAGGTCCCAGGGCTTTCTGTCTTTCCACACCTGTAATAAAATGGTTATGGCACCAGGGCATAAAAACATTTTCATCCTGGTGATCCTTTTTGTCATTGTTAATTGGTGTGTGGTTTGCAGAATGACACTCTGCATGTGGTCTCTCTGAGAGCATGCAAACATTTGCACCATCACTAGAAGTCTCTGAGTGCTCTGTGGGGGTTACATAAGTTTGGGAACTTTGTTTGTAAACATGCATTCCTGAATTAATTTCATGGATTTTCCCTTTAAACATGTTTCCAGGTGAATACATTTCAAGGTTTGCAACTCTGGTTGCCATGGGAGTTTTCACCATGGGGAACTTCCCCACCCCTGTGTGCACTGTACTGCTGCTATCAGTGTTTAAATCTGCTGACAATTCACCTTTGCCTAAGGGCATAACAAATTCTTCATTTACATTGGGAACTCTGAGAGTGTATTCAGCAGAATACTCATAATCTGAGTTACAATGATCTTCCCCCTTACTAGACACAGTATAGGGGACATCTCCTATTGCTGCTACCTCCTTTACATTAATGTGCTGTCTGATGATAGACACATCCGGCACATTGCTACTTTCTTCCTTTACCACAGAGGCTGTTCTGCTGGTGGTCTGTGTGACCATAGCAGACTCCATGCGCTGCACATTGATGCAGTCCTGCAACATGTAACTTTCCTTAATTTTAGGATCTTGACTGATTAAGTCATTTCTGACTCCTGTAGACTCTGTGTACAGAGTTTCACATACCTCAACACTATTCCTGTTTGGTGTTTCTATCTCAGCTTGCTTGCTGGATGTTATCTCTTCATCAGAGATCTTGACAATTTGATTACAAACTGTCAGGCTTTTCGCTTCTGCCCCAAACTTTTTCTGTTTATTTTTCTGTTTAAGGGACTTAAATAACGAATGCATTTTTGCATTAATGGTCAGGCACGCCTTACGAAGACGTGAACCTGATTCTTCTTTACATTTCTGTTTGGCTTCTAGAGCCGCAGTTCTGCGCATTTTTCTAAATGCTACAGAAAACTTTTGCATTTTTAACATTTCAATGCTAAATTTATATATTCTTTGTTTTTAGTACTGAAGGTATCCTCTCCTTAAGATTGACCGGTGTCTTAAGGTTAAACTCTAATACCTGGTACATTTATACATTTATTTGGAAATACTCTTTTCCACTGTGCACATTTTCTATTCTAGGCCTTTAAATTCTTTATTCTCATTTGTAACCTATTCCACTGTGATCTTGTATTTTGCCAGCAGGCTTATAGCCTTTGGTGCTGCTTCCTAATAGATATTATGTTAGTTAAAATAACGTATATTGCACTAACACATTTATCCTAGGTTATACAGAATACAAAATTGACATTACACAATGGTAATAAATTTTCATAGATACATCCCCACCGTGATTCTGCAGATTTGGTAGCCAGCTTATAGCATCTGCTACTCCTCATAAATATTATAGATCAGATAATCAGATTCAGTAATAACAAGTCCCTTCATGGTCGCCAATATTGATTTATGGAATCATATTTATGAATATTAATATTTAATATATCATATATGGTATTTAATATATGGATATATTTCAATTAATATGCATTTATCATATATATCTGCAAATATATTATGTCAGGCTTACAAACTAATTGGCTGATACATATATGCAGTCCTTATACATATGACTTATGAAGTTATTAAGTTAAGATTCCTTAAAGAGAGTTCAAGCTTGAATATTACCGCTCTTTTTATATGATTCTTTATTTACAGGCAGATCAAATCGTACAGAATAAGATATACACAGTAGTGATATATATACTAATTATAATTATATATGCTTCCTTCGTTACATAACATAAAACAACATGACATAAGTTTCACAAACAGTTTCAATTGCTAACATAAAATGTATACTTGCAAGTTAAAGATTGCCATCCCAAGAATCATTCCTTCTGCATGTTCTCCATGACTTCTCCTCCTGACTGACTTCCTTCCTTCTCCTTCTTCTTCTCCCTCTCCCTCTTCCTTCTAACTCCTAACTACAAGTCTGGTCCTTTTATCTCATATTTTACCAATTCAAACTATCATATTCTCATAGTTTCCAATGGAATAGGTAATTATAGGTTTGTCAGATTCCAAGGTGTAATAAAACAAACATTGAACTGGGCTGTCGTGTCCTGTTCACGGAGGCATGGTGTCATAAAAGTGTGGTGTCCACACTGCCTTAAGCAAGTATAGTATTGTAAAATCTGGAATGTCTTTTCATCCAAAGTTCTGTTGTATTGACAAGTTTTCCTGGGGTCGGTTACACAATGTTTTATCAATGGATGTGATCTCTTTTCATAGTAGTTAATTTATACTCCCTAGCTTTTAACCTTCACTGGACAATAGACAAACCAGTAGATTCTGATCTACTGTAAGCACACCTGTGAATTCCAATGACCAACAGAGCTCTGTCACATACCTATTATCATTTATGGCCTAATACCTTTTCTCTACAATGACTCTTGATCTTACTGTAACCTCTCTGGCCTTATTTATGACTAGAGCAGAATAAACCTGTTCCCTACACTATTTTTTTACCATCTTGCTGTAAAACACAAATATACAGTATATCTATATAAACACATACACAAACCTAATCTCTTAAATCAGCTAAACATTACCTCATACATTCAAACTTATTTCATATCTATTCCTTACTATATATATCCAGTATACTGTCCACTATGGTAACATCGCCTATTTATAATGAATTATATTTTGATTCAGACAATATCCATTGCCCTAATATTATACTAAGTGCAGACAATTACCTATAAGGCAACAATACCTCATTATGGGATGCAGTTATTCCAAAATACGGAAAAATCCGATATCCAAAATACCTGTGGTCCCAAGCATTTTGGATAAGGGATACTCAACCTGTACTAACAAGTCTAAGCCATGTTAGACGTGATCAGGCTTGCTCAATCCAAGTGGTTGAATGTGCTGTTTAACTGGTCATTGAACTTGCCACTCAGAGCAAGAACTGTATGTGTGTGGTCAGGCAAAGAGTGTCTGCTCTGGTTGCGGAGAAAATAAGAATTTACTTACCGATAATTCTATTTCTCGTAGTCCGTAGTGGATGCTGGGAACTCCGTAAGGACCATGGGGAATAGCGGCTCCGCAGGAGACTGGGCACAAAAGTAAAGCTTTAGGACTACCTGGTGTGCACTGGCTCCTCCCCCTATGACCCTCCTCCAAGCCTCAGTTAGGATACTGTGCCCGGACGAGCGTACACAATAAGGAAGGATTTTGAATCCCGGGTAAGACTCATACCAGCCACACCAATCACACCGTACAACTTGTGATCTGAACCCAGTTAACAGCATGATAACAGAGGAGCCTCTGGAAAGATGGCTCCCAACAACAATAACCTGATTTAGTTAACAATAACTATGTACAAGTATTGCAGACAATCCGCACTTGGGATGGGCGCCCAGCATCCACTACGGACTACGAGAAATAGAATTATCGGTAAGTAAATTCTTATTTTCTCTGACGTCCTAGTGGATGCTGGGAACTCCGTAAGGACCATGGGGATTATACCAAAGCTCCCAAACGGGCGGGAGAGTGCGGATGACTCTGCAGCACCGAATGAGAGAACTCCAGGTCCTCCTCAGCCAGGGTATCAAATTTGTAGAATTTAGCAAACGTGTTTGCCCCTGACCAAGTAGCTGCTCGGCAAAGTTGTAAAGCCGAGACCCCTCGGGCAGCCGCCCAAGATGAGCCCACCTTCCTTGTGGAATGGGCTTGTACAGATTTTGGCTGTGGCAGGCCTGCCACAGAATGTGCAAGCTGAATTGTACTACAAATCCAACGAGCAATAGTCTGCTTAGAAGCAGGAGCACCCAGCTTGTTGGGTGCATACAGGATAAACAGGGAGTCAGATTTTCTGACTCCAGCCGTCCTGGAAACATATATTTTCAGGGCCCTGACAACGTCCAGCAACTTGGAGTCCTCCAAGTCCCTAGTAGCCGCAGGTACCACAATAGGCTGGTTCAGGTGAAACGCTGAAACCACCTTAGGGAGAAATTGTGGACGAGTCCTCAATTCTGCCCTGTCCGTATGAAAAATCAGGTAAGGGCTTTTATAAGCTAAAGCCGCCAATTCTGACACGCGCCTGGCCGAAGCCAGGGCCAACAGCATGACCACTTTCCATGTGAGATATTTCAAATCCACAGATTTAAGCGGTTCAAACCAATGTGATTTTAGGAACCCCAAAACTACATTGAGATCCCAAGGTGCCACTGGAGGCACAAAAGGAGGTTGTATATGCAGCACCCCCTTGACAACGTCTGAACTTCAGGAACTGAAGCCAGTTCTTTCTGGAAGAAAATCGACAGGGCCGAAATCTGAACCTTAATGGATCCTAATTTTAGGCCCATAGACACTCCTGTTTGCAGGAAATGCAGGAATCGACCCAGTTGAAATTCCTCCGTTGGGGCCTTCCTGGCCTCGCACCACGCAACATATTTCTGCCAAATGCGGTGATAATGCTTTGCGGTCACATCCTTCCTGGCTTTGATCAGGGTAGGAATGACTTCTTCCGGAATGCCTTTTTCCTTCAGGATCCGGCGTTCAACCGCCATGCCGTCAAACGCAGCCGCGGTAAGTCTTGGAACAGACAGGGTCCTTGCTGGAGCAGCTCCCTTCTTAGAGGTAGAGGCCACGGGTCCTCTGTGAGCATCTCTTGAAGTTCCGGGTACCAAGTCCTTCTTGGCCAATCCGGAGCCACGAGTATAGTTCTTACTCCTCTCCGTCTTATAATTCTCAGTACCTTGGGTATGAGAGGTAGAGGAGGGAAACATACACTGACTGGTACACCCATGGTGTTACCAGAGCGTCCACAGCTATTGCCTGAGGGTCCCTTGACCTGGCGCAATACCTGTCCAATTTTTTGTTGAGGCGGGACGCCATCATGTCCACCTTTGGTTTTTTCCAACGGTTTACAATCATGTGGAAGACTTCTGGGTGAAGTCCCCACTCTCCCGGGTGGAGGTCGTGCCTGCTGAGGAAGTCTGCTTCCCAGTTGTCCACTCCCGGAATGAATACTGCTGACAGTGCTATCACATGATTTTCCGCCCAGCGAAGAATCCTTGCAGCTTCTGCCATTGCCCTCCTGCTTCTTGTGCCGCCCTGTCTGCTCACGTGGGCGACTGCCGTGATGTTGTCCGACTGGATCAGCACCGGCTGACCTTGAAGCAGAGGTCTTGCTTGGCTTAGGGCATTGTAAATGGCCCTCAGCTCCAGGATATTTATGTGAAGTGATGTCTCCAGGTTTGACTACAAGCCCTGGAAATTTCTTCCCTGTGTGACTGCTCCCCAGCCTCGCAGGCTGGCATCCGTGGTCACCAGGACCCAGTCCTGAATGCCGAATCTGCGGCCCTCTAGAAGATGAGCAATTCTGCAACCACCACAGGAGAGACACCCTTGTCTTTGGTGACAGGGTTATCCGCTGATGCATCTGAAGATGCGATCCGGACCATTTGTCCAGCAGGTCCCACTGGAAAGTTCTTGCGTGGAATCTGCCGAAAGGGATTGCTTCGTAGAAAGCCACCATTTTTCCCAGGACCCTTGTGCATTGATGCACTGACACTTGGCCTGGTTTTAGGAGGTTTCTGACTAGTTCGGATAACTCCCTGGCTTTCTCCTCCGGGAGAAACACCTTTTTCTGGACTGTGTCCAGGATCATCCCTGGGAATAGAAGACGTGTCGTCGGGAACAGCTGCGATTTTGGAATATTGAGAATCCAACCGTGCTGCCGCAACACTACTTGAGATAGTGCTACCCCGACTACCAATTGTTCCCTGGATCTTGCCCTTATCAGGAGATCGTCCAAGTACGGGATAACTAAAACTCCCTTCCTTCGAAGGAGTATCATCATTTCGGCCATTACCTTGGTAAAGACCCGGGGTGCCGTGGACAAACCAAACGGCAGCGTCTGAAACTGATAGTGACAGTTCTGTACCACAAACCTGAGGTATCCTTGGTGAGAAGGGTAAATTGGGACATGGAGGTAAGCCTCCTTGATGTCCAAAGACACCATATAATCCCCTTCTTCCAAGTTCGCAATCACCGCTCTGAGTGACTCCATCTTGAATTTGAACCTGTGCATGTAAGTGTTCAAGGATTTTAGATTTAAAATAGGTCTCACCGAGCCGTCCGGCTTCGGTACCACAACAGCGTGGAATAATACCCCTGTCCCTGTTGCAGGAGGGGTATCTTGATTATCACCTGCTGGGAATACAGCTTGTGAATGGCTTCCAATACCGCCTCCCTGTCGGAGGGAGACGTCGGTAAGGCAGACTTTAGGGGAGTGCCTGAGTCCGCTTGTAAAGCCCCAGCGTCATGCTGAGGACTTGGCAGAAAACGGGAGAGGGCTTCTGTTCCTGGGAACTGGCTGTTTGCTGCAGCCTTTTTCCTCTCCCTCTGCCACGGGGCAGAAATGAGGAGCCTTTTGCCCGCTTGCCCTTATGGGGCCGAAAGGACTGCGCCTGATAATACGGCGTCTTCTTATGTTGAGAGGCTACCTGGGGTAAAAATGTGGATTTCCCAGCAGTTGCCGTGGCCACCAGGTCTGATAGACCTACCCCAAATAACGCCTCCCCTTTGTAAGGCAATACTTCCATATGCCTTTTGGAATCAGCATCACCTGACCACTGCCTCGTCCATAACCCTCTTCTGGCAGAAATGGACAGCGCACTTACTCTTGATGCCAGTCGGCAAATATCCCTCTGTGCATCACGCATATATAGAAATGCATCTTTAGTCAGTAATATACTGTCCCTATCCAGGGTATCAATATTGTCAGTCAGGGAATCCGACCAAGCCACCCCAGCACTGCACCTCCAGGCTGAGGCGATTGCTGGTCGCAGTATAACACCCGTGTGAGTGTATATACATTTTAGGATATTCTCCTGCTTTCTGTCAGCAGGTTCCTTAAGGGCGGCCCTATCAGGAGACGCAGTGCCACCTGTTTTGACAAACGTGTGAGCGCTTTATCCACCTTAGGGGGTGTTTCCCAACGTGCCCTATCCTCTGGCGGAAAGGGGTATGATGCTAATAACCTTTTAGGAATTATCAGTTTTTTATCGGGGGAAACCCACGCTTCATCACACACTTCATTTAATTCCTCAGATGCAGGAAAAACTACAGGCAGTTTTTCTCACCAAACATAATACCCTTTTTAGTGGTACTTGTATTATTAGAAATATGTAAAACATTTTTCATAGCCTCAATCATGTAACGTGTGGCCCTACTGGAAGTCACATTCGTCTCTTCATCGTCGACACTGGAGTCAGTATCCGTGTCGGCGTCTGTATCTGCCATCTGAGGTAACGGGCGTTTTAGAGCCCCTGATGGCTTTTGAGACGCCTAGACAGGCACGAGCTGAGTAGCCGGCTGTCTCATGTCATCAACCGTCTTTTGTAAAGAGCTGACACTGTCACGTATTCCTTCCATAAGCTCAGCCACTCAGGTGTCGACTCCCTAGGGGGTGACATCTCCATTACAGGCAATTGCTCCGCCTCCACACCATTTTCCTCCTCATACATGTCGACACAATCGTACCGACACACAGCACACACACAGGGAATGCTCTGATAGAGGACAGGACCCCACTAGCCCTTTGGGGAGACAGAGGGAGAGTATGCCAGCACACACCAGAGCGCTATATATATATACAGGGATAACCTTATAGAAGTGTTTTTCCCCTTATAGCTGCTGTTTTATTTATACTGCGCCTAATTAGTGCCCCCCTCTCTTGTTTTACCCTTTTCTGTAGTGCAGGACTGCAGGGGAGAGTCAGGGAGACGTCCTTCCAGCGAAGCTGTGAGGGAAAATGGCGCCCGTGTGCTGAGGAGATGGGCTCCGCCCCCTTCTCGGCGGACTTTTCTCCCGCGTTTTGCTGTATTCTGGCAGGGGTTAAAATACATCCATATAGCCCTGGGGGTTATATGTGATGTATTTTCGCCAGCCAAGGTGTTTCTATTGCTGCTCAGGGCGCCCCCCCCCAGCGCCCTGCACCCTCAGTGACCGGAGTGTGAAGTGTGCCTGAGGAGCAATGGCGCACAGCTGCAGTGCTGTGCGCTACCTTGGTGAAGACTGATGTCTTCTGCCGCCGATATTCCGGACCTCTTCTTGCTTCTGGCTCTGTAAGGGGGCCGGCGGCGCGGCTCTGGGACCGGACTCCGAGGCTGGGCCTGTGTTCGGTCCCTCTGGAGCTAATGGTGTCCAGTAGCCAAGAAGCCCAAGCTGGCTGCAAGCAGGCAGGTTCGCTTCTTCTCCCCTTAGTCCCTCGATGCAGTGAGCCTGTTGCCAGCAGGTCTCACTGAAAATAAAAAAACCTAAAACTAAACTTTTACTAAGAAACTCAGGAGAGCCTCCTAGAATGCACCCTTCTCGGCCGGGCACAAAAATCTAACTGAGGCTTGGAGGAGGGTCATAGGGGGAGGAGCCAGTGCACACCAGGTAGTCCTAAAGCTTTACTTTTGTGCCCAGTCTCCTGCGGAGCCGCTATTCCCCATGGTCCTTACGGAGTTCCCAGCATCCACTAGGACGTCAGAGAAACCTACAGTACTTTATAGGAATTTCTTCTAGGAAATGATGTTTTAACGGGTGTATCAATAAATCAAATCGATTTACAGTATTAACATATTGGTAAACGTTTCAAGATTAGCTTGTCTCTAGTTATAACTACTGTATCTTCATAAACATAGCATAGTAAAAATACTTACTCTATGGATAATATCAGCTGAGTGGATGTACTGTAATAAACAACAAAAGAAAAATTGTCAAAGATCATCAAAAGGAGAGATTACACAAATCTTAATTATAAAAGAAAACATCTATAGAATGTTTTTACAGTAGAATAACATTATACTGTTGACCTAAATCTTCATGACTTATTCAGAATGATAAAGACAAGAACGCATTCTAACCACAATAATCATCTACGTTACAATATCCCATCTAAGACAAAATAACGAGATTTATGGTAAGAACTTACTGTTGATAAATCTTTCTGCGAGGTACACTGGGCTCCACAAGGATAGACATTGGGGGTGTAGAGTAGGATCTTGATCCGAGGCACCAACAGGCTCAAAAGCTTTGACTGTTCCCAAGATGCATAGCGCCGCCTTCTCTATAACCCCGCCTCCCTGCACAGGAGCTCAGTTTTTAGTTAACCAGCCCAATGCAATAGCAGGAAGAGACAACAGTTAATAGCCAGATACACCACACTCTCACGACAGGAGAAGTGTCAGCGGCTAATGCCATACCAACCCGAAGGAGCTAAGTGCGTCAGAGTGGGCGCCTTGTGGAGCCCACTGTACACCGCAGAAAGATTTAACAACGGTAAGTTCTTACCATAAATCTAATTTTCTGCTGCGGGGTACACTGGGCTCCACAAGGATAGACATTGGGGATGTCCTAAAGCAGTTCCTTATGGGAGGGGACGCACTGTAGCAGGCACAAGAACCCGGCGTCTAAAGGAGGCATCCTGGGAAGCGGCAGTATCGAAGGCATAGAACCTTATGAACGTGTTCACTGAGGACCACGTAGCCGCCTTGCACAATTGTTCAAGGGTCGCACCACGGCGGGCCGCCCAAGAAGGTCCAACAGACCGAGTAGAATGGGCCGTAACGTGAGCAGGAGCTGACAGACCTGCCTTCACATAAGCATGTGCAATCACCATTCTAATCCATCTGGCCAAAGTCTGCTTGTGAGCAGGCCAGCCACGTTTGTGAAAACCAAACAGAACAAAGAGAGAATCAGATTTCCTAATAGAGGCAGTTCTCTTCACATAGATTCGGAGAGCCTGTACCACATCCAAAGACTGCTCTTTGGAAGACAAGTCAGGAGAGACAAGGGCCGGAACCACTATCTCCTGATACGAAGAAACCACCTTAGGTAAATATCCGGGACGAGTCCTAAGAACCGCCCGATCACGGTGAAATATCAGATATGGGGAACTACAAGATAAGGCACCCAAATCCTTGTAGCAGAGGCACTAGCCAGCAGAAACACCACCTTAAGGGAAAGCCACTTAAGATCAGCTGAACCAAGAGGTTCAAACGGAGACTCCTGCAACGCCTCCATAACCACCGACAAGCCCAAAGGAGCTACAGGCGGGACATATAGAGGTTGGATACGCAACACACCCTGAGTAAAGGTATGAACATCAGGTAAGGTCACAATTTTTCTCTGAAACCACACCGACAAGGCAGAAATATGAACCTTGAGGGAGGCCAGACGCAGGCCTAAGTCTAGGCCCTGCTGAAGAAAAGCCAAAAGCTTGGCTGTACTAAACTTGGAAGCGTCATAATTGTTAGATGCGCACCAGACAATGTAAGAATGCCAGACCCTATGGTAAATCCGAGCAGAAGCCGGTTTCCGGGCCCGCAACATAGTTTGAATGACCACCTCAGAAAACCCTTTAGCCCTCAAGATGGAAGCTTCAAGAGCCACGCCGACAAAGACAGCAGGGCCAGGTCCTGGTAGACACAGGGGCCCTGAACGAGGTGGTCTGGGCGTTGTGGAAGTAGAATTGGACGCTCTGACAAGAGGCCCTGAAGGTCTGAGAACCAGTGCCGTCTGGGCCACGCTGGAGCTATGAGAAGCAATATTCCTCCTTCCTGCTTGAACTTCTGAATTACCCTGGGCAGAAGTGACACTGGAGGGAACACGTAGGGCAGCCGAAATTTCCATTGCACCGCCAGCGAATGCTGCTTGAGGATCCCTTGTCCTTGCGCCGAAGACCGGAACCTTGTGATTGTGTCGAGACGCCATCAGATCTACGTCTGGTAGGCCCCACCTTTCCACTACGAGTTGAAATACTTCTGGATGGAGGCCCCACTCTCCGGCGTGTATGTCCTGACGACTGAGAAAGTCCGCTTCCCAATTCAGGACTCCCGGAAGGAATATTGCCGGTAGATGGAGTTCCGCCCATTGAAGAATCCGTGAGACTTCCTCCATTGCCAAGCGGCTTCGAGTGCCGCCTTGATGATTTATGTAAGCCACTGTGGTGGCGTTGTCCGACTGTACTTGGAACAGGACGGTTCTGTATTAAATGCTGGGCCAGGTTCAATGAGTTGAAGACCTCCCGCAATTCCAGAATGTTGATCGGAAGGTGAGACTCCTCCTTGGTCCACCGACCCTGAATGGAGTGTTACTCCAACACCGCGGCCCAAACACTAAGGCTGGCATCCGTCGTTAACAGGACCCAGTCCGGTATCCAGAAGGGACGACCCCTGCACAATCGTTGGTCCTGGAGCCACCAGGTCAGTGACAGGCGGACCTCCAGAGTCAATGAGATCATGTGAGACCTGATCCGGTGAGGCAGGCCGTCCCACTTGGCCAGAATCAGTCCCTGGAGGGGGCGAGAATGAAAATAAAATTTTACTTACCGGTAAATCTATTTCTCGTAGTCCGTAGTGGATGCTGAGGACTCCGTAAGGACCATGGGGAATAGAAGGGCTCCGCAGGAGACATGGGCACTTTAAGAAAGAATTTAGATTCTGGTGTGCTCTGGCTCCTCCCTCTATGTCCCTCCTCCAGACCTCAGTTAGAGAAACTGTGCCCGGAAGAGCTGACAGTACAGGGAAAGGATTTTGGTAATCCAGGGCAAGATACATACCAGCCACACCAATCACACCGTATAACTTGTGATAAACTTACCCAGTCAACAGTATGAACAACAACAGAGCATCAGTTCAACCCTGATGCAACAATAACATAGCCCTTATTGCAGCAATAACTATATACAAGTATTGCAGAAGAAGTCCGCACTTGGGACGGGCGCCCAGCATCCACTACGGACTACGAGAAATAGATTTACCGGTAAGTAAAATCTTATTTTCTCTAATGTCCTAGTGGATGCTGGGGACTCCGTAAGGACCATGGGGATTATACCAAAGCTCCCAAAACGGGCGGGAGAGTGCGGATGACTCTGCAGCACCGATTGAGCAACAATAGGTCCTCCTCAGCCAGGGTATCAAACTTGTAGAACTCTGCAAAAGTGTTTGAACCTGACCAAGTATCAGCTCGGCATAGTTGTAATGCCGAGACCCCTCGGGCAGCCGCCCCAGAAGAGCCCACGTTCCTAGTGGAATGGGCTTTAACTTATTTTGGCAGCGGCAATCCAGCTGCAGAATGAGCCTGCTGAATCGTGTTATAGATCCAGCGAGCAATAGTTTGCTTTGAAGCAGAAGCACCCAGCTTGTTGGATGCATACAGGATTAACAGCGACTCCGCTTTCCCGACTCTAGCCGTTCTGGCTACATAAACCTTCAAAGCCCTGACCACATCCAGTAACTCGGAATCCTCCAAGTCACGAGTAGCCACAGGCACCACAATAGGTTGGTTCATATGAAAAGATGACACCACTTTTGGCAGAAATTGTGGACGGGTCCGCAATTCTGCTCTACCCATATGGAAAACCAGATAGGGGCTTTTATGTGACAAAGCCGCTAATTCTGACACACGCCTAGCCGAAGCCAAGGCTAATAGCATGACCACCTTCCACGTGAGATATTTTAACTCCACCGTTTTAAGTGGTTCAAACCAGTGTGATTTCAGGAAACTTAACACCACGTTAAGATCCCAAGGTGCCACTGGAGGCACAAAAGGAGGCTGAATATGCAGCACTCCCTTTACAAACGTCTGAACTTCTGGTAGAGAAGCCAACTCTTTTTGAAAGAAAATGGATAGGGCTGAAATCTGGACCTTAATGGAGCCCAATTTCAGGCCCAAATTCACTCCCGACTGTAGGAAGTGGAGGAAACGGCCCAGCTGGAATTCCTCTGTAGGAGCATTCCTAGCATCACACCAAGAAACATATTTTCGCCATATAAGGTGATAATGTTTAGCTGTCACGTCCTTCCTAGCCTTTATCAGCGTAGGAATGACCTCGTCCGGAATGCCCTTTTCTGCCAGGATCCGGCTTTCAACCGCCATGCCGTCAAACGCAGCCGCGGTAAGTCTTGGAACAGACAGGGCCCCTGTTGCAACAGGTCCTGTCTTAGAGGAAGAGGCCACGGGTCCTCTGTGAGCATTTCTTGCAGATCTGGATACCAGGTCCTTCGTGGCCAATCTGGAACAATGAGGATTGTTCTCACTCCTCTTTTTCTTATTAGCCTCAGCACCTTGGTATGAGAGGAAGAGGAGGAAATACATAGACCGACTGGAACACCCACGGTGTCACCAGGGCGTCTACCGCTATTGCTTGAGGGTCTCTTGACCTGGCGCAATACCTCTGTAGTTTTTTGTTGATGCGGGATGCCATCATGGCCACCTGTGGCAGTTCCCACCGATATGTGATCTGTGTGAAGACTTCCTGATGAAGTCCCCACTCTCCCGGGTGGAGGTTGTGTCTGCTGGGGAAGTCTGCTTCCCAGTTGTCCACTCCCGGGATGAACACTGCTGACAGAGCGCTTACGTGATTCTCCGCCCAGCGAAGAATTCCGGTGGCTTCTGCCATCGCCACTCTGCTCCTTGTGCCGCCTTGGCGGTTCACATGAGCCACTGCGGTGATGTTGTCTGACAATCAGAACCGGTTGGTCGCGAAGCAAGTGCTCCGCTTGACGTAGGGCGCTGTATACGGCCCTTAGTTCCAGGATGTTGATGTGAAGGCAAGTCTCTTGACTTGACCACAGACCTTGGAAATTTCTTCCCTGTGTGACTGCTACCCACCCTCGGAGGCTAGCGTCCGTGGTCACCAGGACCCAGTCCTGAATTCCGAATCTGCGTCCCTCTAGAAGGTGAGAACTCTGCAGCCACCACAGGAGTGACACCCTGGCCCTGGGGGACAGGGTGATTAACCGATGCATCTGAAGATGTGATCCGGACCACTTGTCCAGTAAGTCCCATTGGAATGTCCTCGCATGGAACCTGCCGAAGGGAACGGCCTCGTATGATGCCACCATCCTTCCCAGGACTCGAGTGCAGTGATGCACTGACACCTGTTTTGGTTTTAATAGATTCCTGACCAGTGTCATGAGCTCCTGAGCTCTCCCTATCGGGAGATAAACTCTTTTCTGGTCTGTGTCTAGGATCATGCCTAGGAGAGGCAGATGAGCTGTAGGAACCAACTGCGACTTTGGAATATATAGAATCCAGCCGTGTTGCCGTTACACTTCCAGAGAAAGTGATACGCTGTTCAGCACTGCTCTCTTGATCTCGCTTCTATGAGGAGATCATCCAAGTACGGGATAATTGTGACTCCTTGCTTCCGCAGGAGCACCATCATTTCCGCCATTACCTTGGTGAATATTCTCGGGGCCGTGGAGAGACCAAACGGCAACATCTGAAATTGGTAATGACAATCCTGTACCGCAATTCTGAGGTACGCCTGATGAGGTGGATAAATGGGGACATGAAGGTATGCATCATTTATGTCCAGAGACACCATAAAATCTCCCCCTTTCAGGCTTGCGATGACCGCTCTTAGCGATTCCATCTTGAACTTGAACCTTTTCAGGTATATGTTCAGGGATTTTAAATTCAATATGGGTCTGACCGAACCGTCCGCTTTCGGGACTACAACATGGTCGAATAATAACCCCCTCCGTGTTGAAGGAGGGGAACCTTGACCACCACCTGTTGAAGATACAATATGTGAATTGCAGTTAACACTATTTCCCTCTCGTGGGGGGAAGCCGGCAGGGCCGTCGGTGAGGGGGCATCTCCTCAAAGTCCAGCTTGTATCCCTGAGACACAATATCTATTGCCCAGGGATCCAACAGGGAGTGAACCCACTTGTGGCTGAACTTACGAAGACGTGCCCCCACCGGGCCTAGCTCCGCCTGTGGAGCCCCAGCGACATGCGGTGGATTTTGTAGAGGCCGGGGAGGACTTCTGTTCCTGGGAACTAGCTGTGTTGTGCAGCTTCTTTCCTCTGCCCCTGCCTATGGCAAGAAAGGACGCACCTCGGACCTTCTTGTTTCTTTGTGTTCGAAAGGCTGCATTTGATAATGTCGTGCTTTCCTAGGCTGTGCAGGAATATAAGGCAAAAGATCAGAATTACCAGCTATAGCTGTGGAGACCAGGTCCGAGATCCCTTCTCCACACAATCCTCAGCCTTCCATATGCCTCTCAAGTCGGCATCATCTGTCCATTGCATATTCTACAGGACACGTCAAGCAGAAATCGACATAGCGTTGACTCTAGAATCCAGTAGACTAATGTCTCTTTGGGCATGATAGATATATATATATATATATATAATATCTCTTAAGACAGCATCTTTAATATATATATATCTCTATATATATATCTCTATATATATATATATATATATATATATATATCTATCTCTATATATATATATATATATATATATATATATATATATATAAAAAAGCTATATATACATTTGCACACTTTTGAAAAATAATATATCCAGGTGCTCCCTATAATCTGTTCCTTGATGGTCCAGTAAAAATATACTATGGAAAAGAGGCACTCAATCAATCATGGTATATGAAAAAAAGTCTTATAAATTTTATTTTCACCCAACAACGGGCATTTCAGGTGGAATCACATTGATGGTGGTGGCTCAGCAAAAACTCTTGAATAAAATACAGCTTATGCAGCATCATAAAGTGCTTTAGAGTAAACAAATGTTTTGCTTATAAAGAGGATGTGAAAAAGATCAAACCAGTACGTCCGTCGACCTTGGTCCCATGTGGACCGTTCAAGACTCGCACACCAAGTAACAGTCACCTTCCACCATCCAGAGCCACCACCATCAATGTGATTCCACCTGAAATGCCCGTTGTTGGGTGAAAATAAAATTTATAAGACTTTTTTTCATATACCATGATTGATTGAGTGCCTCTTTTCCATAGTGTGTGTGTGTGTGTGTGTGTGTGTGTGTGTGTGTGTGTGTGTGTGTGTGTGTATATATATATATATATATATATATATATACACACACACACATACATACTAGGGTCTCAATCTCTCCTGATAAGGTACCTGTCCACGCTGCTACAGCGCTATAAACCCATGCCGACACAATCGCCGGTCTGAGTAGTGTACCAGAATGTGCACGCTATCTGCAGGATCCCTGAGGATAGCTGTTAAGTCAGGGCTACCTTTTGGGCAAACGTGACACCCTAGGGGAAGATTCCCATCGTATCCTGGCCCTAGTAGGGAAAGGATACTCCCTGAGAATTCTTTGTGGGAAACTGCAGTCTCTTGTCTGGGGATTCCCGCTCTTTTTCATCATGAGAGGAGGGAAATTTACCCTCAGCTTTCTTCCCCTTAAACATGTGTACCCTTGTGTCAGGGACAGAGGAGTCATCAGTGATATGCAAATCATCTTTTATTACAATAATCAAATATTGAATACTTTTCTGCCATTTTGGCTGTAACTTTGCATTATCGTAGTCGACACTGGAGTCAGACTCCGTGTCGATATCAGTGTATTATTTTGGATAGTGATCATTGAGAGACTCTGAAGGTCTCTGCGACATAGGGACAGACATGGGTAGATTCCCTGTCTGTTCTCTAATCTTTTGTGCAATAAATTCACCTTAGCACTTACACATATCCAAACAGGTTTCGGCGTTGTCGACGGAGACACCCTCACATTTGCTCCATCTCCTCCTTAGGGGAGCCTTTTACCTCAGACGTGTCGACACACACGTACCGACACACCACACACTCAGGGAATGCTCATCTGAAGACAATTCCCCCATAAGGCCCTTTGGAGAGACAGAGAGAGAGTATGCCAGCACACACCCCAGCGCTATTAACCCAGGAATAATAAGATTTTACTTACCGATAAATCTATTTCTCGTAGTCCGTAGTGGATGCTGGGACTCCGTCAGGACCATGGGGAATAGCGGCTCCGCAGGAGACAGGGCACAAAATTTAAAAGTTTGACCACTAGGTGGTGTGTACTGGCTCCTCCCCCTATGACCCTCCTCCAAGCCTCAGTTAGGATACTGTGCCCGGACGAGCGTACACAATAAGGAAGGATTTTGAATCCCGGGTAAGACTCATACCAGCCACACCAATCACACCGTACAACTTGTGATCTGAACCCAGTTAACAGTATGACAAACGTAGGAGCCTCTGAACAGACGGCTCACAACAATAACAACCAGATTTTTTTGTAACAATAACTATGTACAAGTATTGCAGACAATCCGCACTTGGGATGAGCGCCCAGCATCCACTACGGACTACGAGAAATAGATTTATCGGTAAGTAAAATCTTATTTTCTCTGACGTCCTAGTGGATGCTGGGACTCCGTCAGGACCATGGGGATTATACCAAAGCTCCCAAACGGGCGGGAGAGTGCGGATGACTCTGCAGCACCGAATGAGAGAACTCCAGGTCCTCCTTAGCCAGGGTATCAAATTTGTAGAATTTTACAAACGTGTTCTCCCCTGACCACGTAGCTGCTCGGCAGAGTTGTAATGCCGAGACCCCTCGGGCAGCCGCCCAAGATGAGCCCACCTTCCTTGTGGAATGGGCCTTGACAGATTTAGGCTGTGGCAGGCCTGCCACAGAATGTGCAAGTTGAATTGTGCTACAAATCCAACGAGCAATCGTCTGCTTAGAAGCAGGAGCACCCAGCTTGTTGGGTGCATACAGTATAAACAGCGAGTCAGATTTTCTGACTCCAGCCGTCCTTGAAATATATATTTTCAATGCTCTGACAACGTCCAGCAACTTGGAATCCTCCAAATCGCTAGTAGCCGCAGGCACCACAATAGGCTGGTTCAGGTGAAACGCTGAAACCACCTTAGGCAGAAAGTGAGGACGCGTCCGCAGTTCTGCCCTGTCCGAATGGAAAATCAGATATGGGCTTTTATACGATAAAGCCGCCAATTCTGACACTCTCCTGGCTGAAGCCAGGGCCAGTAGCATGGTTACTTTCCATGTAAGATATTTCAAATCCACCGATTTGAGTGGCTCAAACCAATGGGATTTGAGAAAATCCAAAACTACATTAAGATCCCACGGTGCCACTGGGGGCACAACCGGGGGCTGTATATGTAGTACTCCTTTTACAAAAGTCTGGACTTCAGGAACTGAAGCCAATTCTTTCTGGAAGAAAATCGACAGGGCCGAAATTTGAACCTTAAATGGACCCTAATTTGAGGCCCATAGACAATCCTGTTTGCAGGAAATGTAGGAATCGACCCAGTTGAAATTCCTCCGTCGGGGCCTTCCTGGCCTCACACCACGCAACATATTTTCTCCAAATGCGGTGATAATGTTGTGCAGTCACCTCCTTCCTGGCTTTTACCAAGGTAGGGATGACCTCTTCCGGAATGCCTTTTTCCCTTAGCATTCGGCGTTCAACCGCCATGCCGTCAAACGCAGCCGCGGTAAGTCTTGGAATAGACACGGTCCCTGCTGAAGCAGGTCCCGTCTTAGAGGTAGAGGCCACGGATCTTCCGTGAGCATCTCCTGAAGTTCCGGGTACCAAGTTCTTCTTGGCCAATCCGGAGCCACGAGTATCGTTCTTACTCCCCTTTGCCGTATAATTCTCAGTACTTTTGGTATGAGAGGCAGAGGAGGAAACACATACACTGACTGGTACACCCATGGTGTTACCAGAGCGTCTACAGCTATTGCCTGAGGGTCTCTTGACCTGGCGCAATACCTGTCCAGTTTTTTGTTGAGGCGGGACGCCATCATGTCCACCATTGGTCTTTCCCAATGGACCACAATCATGTGGAAGACTTCTGGATGAAGTCCCCACTCTCCCGGGTGCAGATCGTGTCTGCTGAGGAAGTCTGCTTCCCAGTTGTCCACTCCCGGGATGAACACAGCTGACAGTGCTAACACATGATTTTCTGCCCAGCGGAGAATCCTTGCAGCTTCTGCCATTGCCCTCCTGCTTCTTGTGCCGCCCTGTCTGTTTACGTGGGCGACTGCCGTGATGTTGTCCGACTGAATCAACACCGGCTGACCCTGAAGCAGAGGTTTTGCCAGGCTTAGAGCATTGTAGATTGCTCTTAGCTCCAGTATATTTATGTGAAGAGACGTCTCCAGGCTTGACCACACGCCCTGGAAGTTTCTTCCCTGTGTGACCGCTCCCCAGCCTCTCAGGCTGGCATCCGTGGTCACTAGGACCCAGTTCTGTATGCCGAATCTGCGGCCCTCTAACAGATGAGCACTCTGCAACCACCATAGCAGAGACACTCTTGTCTGGATCTTGCCCTTATCAGGAGATCGTCCAAGTAAGGGATAATTAAGACGCCTTCTCTTCGAAGAAGGATTATCATTTCGGCCATTACCTTGGTAAAGACCCGGGGTGCCGTGGACAATCCAAACGGCAGCGTCTGAAACTGATAATGACAGTTTTGGACCACGAACCTGAGGTACCCTTGGTGTGAAGGACAAATTGGAACATGAAGGTAAGCATCCTTGATGTCCAAGGACACCATAAAATCCCCTTCTTCCAGATTCGCTATCACTGCTCTGAGTGACTCCATCTTGAACTTGAATTTTTGTATGTACAGATTCAGAGATTTTAGATTTAGAATCGGTCTTACCGAGCCGTCCGGCTTCGGTACCACAAATAGCGTGGAGTAATACCCCTGTCCCTGTTGTAGGAGGGGTACCTTGACTATCACCTGCTGAGAATACAGCTTATGAATGGCCTCCAATACCGTCGCCTTGTCGGAGGGAGACGTTGGCAAAGCAGACTTTAGGAAACGGCGAGGAGGGGACTTCTCGAATTCCAACCTGTAACCCTGAGATACTACCTGCAGGATCCAGGGGTCCACCTGCGAGTGAGCCCACTGTGCGCTGAAATGTTTGAGGCGACCCCCCACCGCCCCTGAGTCTGCTTGTAAGGTCCCAGCGTCATGCTGACGCCTTTGTAGAAGCCGGGGAGGGCTTCTGCTCCTGGGAAGGAGCTGCTTGTTGCAGTCTCTTACCCTTTCCTTTGCCTCGGGGCAAATAGGAATGTCCTTTTGCTCGTTTGTTCTTATAGGAACGAAAGGACTGCGGCTGAAAAGCCTGCGGCTTTTTCTGCTGGGAGGTGACCTAGGGTAAAAAGGTGGATTTTCCGGCCGTTGCCGTGGCCACCAGATCCGATAGACCGACCCCAAATAATTCCTCCCCCTTATACGGCAATACTTCCATATGTCGTTTGGAATCCGCATCACCTGACCACTGGCACGTCCATAAACTTCTTCTGGCAGATATGGACATCGCACTTACTCTTGATGCCAGAGTGCAAATATCTCTCTGTGCATCTCGCATATAAAGAAATGCATCCTTTAACTGCTCTATAGTCAGTAAAATACTGTCCCTATCCAGGGTATCAATATTTTCAGACAGTGACTCCGACCAAGCCACGCCAGCACTGCACATCCAGGCTGAGGCGATTGCTGGTCTCAGTATAACACCCGTATGTGTGTATATACTTTTCAATGTATTCTCCAGCCTCCTATCAGCTGGATCCTTGAGGGCGGCCGTATCAGGAGACGGTAACGCCACTTGCTTTGATAAGCGTGTGAGCGCCTTATCCACCCTAGGAGGTGTTTCCCAGCGCGCCCTAACCTCTGGCGGGAAAGGGTATAATGCCAATAACTTCTTTGAAATTAGCAGTTTTCTATCTGGGGTAACTCACGCTTCATCACACACTTCATTCAGTTCCTCTGATTCAGGAAAAACTATCAGTAGTTTTTTCACACCCCACATAATACCCCTTTTTGTGGTACTTGCAGTATCAGAGATATGCAAAGCCTCCTTCATTGCCGTGATCATATAACGTGTGGCCCTACTGGAAAATACGTTTGTTTCTTCACCGTCGACACTGGATTCAGTGTCAGTGTCTGGGTCTGTGTCGACCGACTGAGGTAAAGGGCGTTTTACAGCCCCTGACGGTGTCTGAGACGCCTGGACAGGTACTAACTGGTTTGCCGGCTGTCATGTCGTCAACCGACTTTTGTAGCGTGCTGACACTATCCCGTAATTCCATAAACAAAGCCATCCATTCTGGTGTCGACTCCCTAGGGCAGGCATTCCCAACCACGGTCCTCAAGGCACACCAACAGTGCAGGTTTTAGTGATAACCAGGCTTCAGCACAGATGGTTAAATCAAAATAACTGAGGTACTAATTAAGTCACCTGTGTTCAAGCCTGGATATCACAAAAACCAGGACTGTTAGTGTGCCTTGAGGACCGCGGTTGGGAAACACTGCCCTAGGGGGTGACATCACCATTACAGGCAATTGCTCCGCCTCCACGCCAACATCGTCCTCATACATGTCGACACACACGTACCGACACACAGCAGACACACAGGGAATGCTCTGATAGAAGACAGGACCCCACTAGCCCTTTGGGGAGACAGAGGGAGAGTTTGCCAGCACACACCCAAGCGCTATAAATATATATAGGGACAACCTTAATAAGTGTGTTCCCTTTATAGCAGCTCAAATATTATAAATATCGCCAATAAGTGCCCCCCCTCTCTGTTTTTATCCTGTTTCTGTAGTGCAGTGCAGGGGAGAGTCTTGGGAGCCTTCCTCGCAGCGGAGCTGGGCAGGAAAATGGCGCTGTGTGCTGAGGAGAATAGGCCCCGCCCCCTTTTCGGGGGGCTTCTTCTCCCGGTTTTTTTTTTTTGGGAACCTGGCAGGGGTTAAATACATCCATATAGCCCCAGGGGCTATATGTGATATATTTTAGCCAGAATAGGTATATTACATTGCTGCCCAGGGCGCCCCCCCCAGCGCCCTGCACCCTCAGTGACCGCTGGTGTGAAGTGTGCGGAGAGCAATGGCGCACAGCTGCAGTGCTGTGCGCTACCTCATGAAGACTGAGACGTCTTCTGCCGCCGGTTTCTGGACCTCTTCTCTATTCGGCATCTGCAAGGGGGTCGGCGGCGCGGCTCCGGTGACCCATCCAGGCTGTACCTGTGATCGTCCCTCTGGAGCTAGTGTCCAGTAGCCTAAGAAGCAAATCCATCCTGCACGCAGGTGAGTTCACTTCTTCTCCCCTAAGTCCCTCGTTGCAGTGAGCCTGTTGCCAGCAGGACTCACTGAAAATAAAAAACCTAACAAACTTTTTCTAAGCAGCTCTTTAGGAGAGCCACCTAGATTGCACCCTGCTCGGACGGGCACAAAAACCTAACTGAGGCTTGGAGGAGGGTCATAGGGGGAGGAGCCAGTACACACCACCTAGTGGTCAAACTTATAAATTTTGTGCCCTGTCTCCTGCGGAGCCGCTATTCCCCATGGTCCTGACGGAGTCCCAGCATCCACTAGGACGTCAGAGAAAACACAGTAACTTAATGTTAACCCAGTAGCTGCTGTTAATATTGATTTCTGCGCCTAATTATGTGCCCCCCCCCCCCCTCTCTTTTTACCCTCTTCTACCGTGTAACTGCAGGGGAGAGGCTGGGAAGCTTCCTCTCAGCGGTGCTGTGGAGAAAAAACATGGCGCTGGTGAGTGTTGAGGAAGAAGCCCCGCACCCTCGACGGCGGGCTTCTGTCCCGCTTTAATGTACAATATTTGGCGGGGGCTCATACATATATACAGTGCCCAACTGTATATATGCAAACTTTTGCCAAAGAGGTCTCTAATTGCTGCCCAGGGCGCCCGCCCCCCCCCCCCCCCCCCCCCCTGCACCCTTACAGTGACCGGAGTATGTGGGTGTAGTGTGGGAGCAATGGCGCACAGCTGCAGTGCTGTGCGCTAACTCAGTGAAGACTGGAGTCTTCTGCCGCCGATTTCGAAGTCTTCTTGCTTCTTTCACCCGGCTTCTGTCTTCCGGCTCTGCGAGGGGGACGGCGGCGCGGCTCCGGGATCGGACGACGAGGGTGAGATCCTGTGTACGATCACTCTGGAGCTAATGGTGTCCAGTAGCCTAAGAAGCAGGACCTATCTGCAGAGAGTAGGGCTGCTTCTCTCCCCTCAGTCCCACGATGCAGGGAGTCTGTTGCCAGCAGAGGTCCCTGAAAATAAAGAAAAACCTAACAAAATACTTTCTTACAGCAAGCTCAGGAGAGCTCACTGAACAGCACTTAGCTCGTCCGGGCACAGATTCAAACTGAGGTCTGGAGGAGGGACATAGAGGGAGGAGCCAGAGCACACCAGAATCTAAATTCTTTCTTAAAGTGCCCATGTCTCCTGCGGAGCCCGTCTATTCCCCATGGTCCTTACGGAGTCCCCAGCATCCACAAGGACGTTAGAGAAATTGAGCATACTCCACCATGTTGAACGCTGACACCATGAGGCCCAGCACCTGCATCGCCGAATGTATTGACACTTGCGGACGAGAGAGGAAGCAACGAATCCTGTTCTGAAGCTTCAGGACTTTCTCCTGAGACAAGAACCGCTGGTTGCGAGTGTCCAATAGCGCTCCCAGGTGCACCATGCTATGAGCAGGGACCAAGGAGGATTTCTTCCAGTTGATGAGCCACCCGCGGGCTTGCAGAAACCAGACAGCCAGATCTAGGTGATGTAGAAGAATTTCTGGGGCATTTGCCAGGATCAACAAGTCATCCAGATACGGTAGGATCCTGACCCCTTGACGGCGGAGTACCACAGTCATCACCGCCATAACTTTGGTGAAGACTCGCGGAGCCGTGGTTAAACCTCAAGAAAATGCCCGAAACTGGTAATGGAGGTTGCCAACCGCAAACCTCAGGTATTGCTGATGCGACACTGCTATAACAATATGCAGGTAAGCATCCTGTATATCCAGGGAGAATATATAATCCCCAGGTTCCAAGGCCGAACAATAGATCGAAGGGTTTCCATATGGAACTTGGAGATTCTCACAAACTTGTTCAATGCCTTGAGGTTGAGAATGGGCCGGGAGGACCCATTCGGTTTCGGGACTAGAAACTGCGGAAAATAGTACCCTCTGAGCAAGAGGCGGGTCTGTACCACCGAATGAAGAGTCTTTGCCTTTGTCTGGTCCGAAGGGACGTCTGTCTGGCAAAATCGATGAGGGGGGGGGACGGTCTTTGAAGGCTAAGGCGTAACCTCGAGTGACGACTTCCCGTACCCAGCATATGAAGTGGTCTTCAACCATCCCTGGGTATACCCTAGAAGCCGGTCCCCCAGGGAGAGGCCCGCCCCGTCATGCGGCAGGCTTATCGGTCTTGGAGGCTGGCTGACGGGCAGTCCAGGCTCTTTTGAGCTTTGGCTTACCAGGTTTGGAAGTGCGGGCCTGTTTGTGGTACGCCTGATTTTTTGCTTTACCTGAAGGACGAAAGGAAGTACTTTTAGCCTTCGGCACAGAAGGAGCAGTACTTGGCAGACAGGCTGTTTTGGCAGTAGCCAAATCAGCCACTATCTTATTTAAGTCCTCACCGAACAGGATATTTCCCTTAAAAGGGAGTAGGAGTACCTCCAGGGTTTTTCTAGAATCCAGATCCACAGACCAGGATCTCAGCCACAATATCCGGTGAGCCAGGACTGACGTAGTAGAAGCCTTAGCTGCCAGAACACCGTCATCAGAAGGCGCCTCTTTAATATAGTGAGAAGCTGTGACAATATATGACAAGCATTGTCTAGCATGGTCAGAAGAGATTTCAGCTTCCAACTCTTGGGTCCATGCTTCAATAGCTTCTGCAGCCCATGTGGCTGCAATAGTGGGCCTTTGCGCAGCACCCGTAAGGGTGTAAATCGCTTTCAGACAACCCTCCACATGTTTATCCATAGGCTCTTTCAGAGACGTGACGGTAGTGACAGGTAGAGCTGAGGAAACCACCATCCTTGCCACATGCGATTACACTGGAGGGGGTGTCCCCCAATTTTTAGACAGCTCTGGCGCGAGGGGATAGCGAGCAAGCAGCTTCTTGTGAGGCACGAACTTCTTACTTGGATTTTCCCAGGATTCCTGACTTATATCAACCAGGTGATCAGAATGAGGTAAAACTTGTTTAACCACCTTCTGACGCTTGAATCTATCTGGCTTCTTAGGAGGAACGGATGGCTCGGGATTATCCGTAATTTGTAGAATCAACTTAATAGCCTCCAATAGATCAGGAACATCCACTTGTGAACTACTATCCCCATCAGTATTATCAGTGTCAGAATCTGTGGGGTCAGTGTGAACGCCATCTTCATCAGACGAAGTGTCAGTGACAGCAGTGGATTGTGAGGAAGTAATGGCTCGCTTAGAGGACCCCTTGGTCCTAGGTGAGCGAGGGTCAGACTTTTTTAGTAGTCAGTGACTGGTTCAATTTTTAACTGAGCGGACAAGTTATCTGCCCACGGCAGATTAACCGCGGGGACCACATATGGTTGGACCGGCATAGGAGGTCCCATAGGTGGCGTTAGTTTAGTAACTAGCGTAGTCAGTAGTGTGGAGAAAGTAGCCCACGGCGGGTCATTCTGGGCCCCCGTTGCCACAGTCCCACTGGGGGGCAAGGAACCCGCAGAGCCAGAGCCCTCGGCTGCTATATTTTCCTCAAAGGTATCTGCGGCTTCAGCACCACTCCCAATGTGTTCAGCCCCAGAACCGTTACCCTCATAAGCAGACATGTTATAACTTGCAGTATAAGGTAACAGTACAATTTGTCAGCAGCACAATACGCAAACGGGACCCACTTACCACCTCCCGAAGCGCGGCCACGCGATCCTGGAGAGCCCCAGCCATGTGTGTCTAACGAGAAGAAAACCGGAGCCTCCTGCTGTAGTTACCCGGCAACCAGGACACGGGAGTGTACAGTGCCACTGGGGAGTGAAGGAGCTGCAGCAGGGAATGCCTCCTGACATCTAAACTCTGCTGCAGCCCTTGTAGTCTTCACTTTTTTCCACAAAAAAGCTCTTCTTAGGGCTGCCAGGAGCAGACCCTCTGTTAAGCGCCTGCTATCTGCAGCACCAACTACAAAACTGAGCTCCTGTGCAGGGAGACGGGGTTATAGAGGAGGTGGTGCTATGCATCTTGGGAACAGTCAAAGCTTTTCAGCCTGTTGGTGCCTCGGATCAAGATCCTACTCTACATCCCCAATGTCTATCCTTGTGGAGACCAGTGTATCCCGCAGCAGAAAAAGAATTTACTCACCGGTAATTCTATTTCTCGTAGTCCGTAGTGGATGCTGGGACTCCGTAAGGACCATGGGGAATAGCGGCTCCGCAGGAGACTGGGCACAACTATAAAGAAAGCTTTGGGTCTAACTGGTGTGCACTGGCTCCTCCCACCATGACCCTCCTCCAGATTTCAGTTAGGATACTGTGCCCGGAAGAGCTGACACAAGAAGGAAGGATTTTGAATCCCGGGTAAGACTCATACCAGCCACACCAATCACACCGTATAACTCGTGATAAAATACCCAGTTAACAGTATGATGGCTCAACAATAACCCTTTAGTTAAGCAATAACTATGTACAAGTATTGCAGACAATCAGCACTTGGGATGGGCGCCCAGCATCCACTACGGACTACGAGAAATAGAATTACCGGTGAGTAAATTCTTATTTTCTCTGACGTCCTAAGTGGATGCTGGGACTCCGTAAGGACCATGGGGATTATACTAAAGCTCCCAAACGGGCGGGAGAGTGCGGATGACTCTGCAGCACCGAATGAGAGAACTCCAGGTCCTCCTCAGCCAGGGTATCAAATTTGTAGAATTTAGCAAACGTGTTTGCCCCTGACCAAGTAGCTGCTCGGCAAAGTTGTAACGCCGAGACCCCTCGGGCAGCCGCCCAAGATGAGCCCACCTTCCTTGTGGAATGGGCTTTTACAGATTTTGGCTGTGGCAGGCCTGCCACAGAATGTGCAAGCTGAATTGTACTACAAATCCAACGAGCAATAGTCTGCTTAGAAGCAGGAGCACCCAGCTTGTTGGGTGCATACAGGATAAACAGCGAGTCAGATTTCCTGACTCCAGCCGTCCTGGAAACCTATTTTCAAGGCCCTGACTACGTCCAACAACTTGGAGTCCTCCAAGTCACTAGTAGCCGCAGGTACCACAATAGGTTGGTTCAGATGAAACACTGAAACCACCTTAGGGAGAAAATGAGGACGAGTCCTCAATTCCGCCCTGTCTGAATGGAAGATCAGATAAGGGCTTTTACAGGATAAAGCCCGCCAATTCTGACACGCGCCTGGCCGAGGCAAGGGCCAACAACATGACCACTTTCCATGTGAGATATTTTAACTCCACAGATTCAAGTGGTTCAAACCAATGTGACTTTAGGAACCCCAAAACTACATTGAGATCCCAAGGTGCCACTGGAGGCACAAAAGGAGGCTGTATATGCAGTACCCCTTTTACAAACGTCTGAACTTCAGGAACTGAAGCTAGTTCTTTCTGGAAGAAAATTGACAGGGCCGAAATTTGAACCTTAATGGACCCCAATTTTAGGCCCATAGACACTCCTGTTTACAGGAAATGCAGGAATCGACCTAGTTGAAATTCCTCCATCGGGGCCTTACTGGCCTCGCACCACGCAACATATTTTCGCCAAATGCAGTGATAATGCTTTGCGGTTACATCCTTCCTGGCTTGATCAGGGTAGGGATGACTTCATCCGGAATGCCTTTTTCCTTCAGGATCCGGCGTTCAACCGCCCTGCCGTCAAACGCAGCCGCGGTAAGTCTTGGAATAGACAGGGTCCTTGCTGGAGCAGGTCCCTTCTTAGAGGTAGAGGCCACGGGTCCTCCGTGAGCATCTCTTGAAGTTCCGGGTGCCAAGTCCTTCTTGGCCAATCCGGAGCCACGAGTATAGTTCTTTCTCCCCTCCGTCTTATAATTCTCAGTACTTTTGGTATGAGAGGAAGAGGAGGGAACACATACACTGACTGGTACACCCACGGTGTTACCAGAGCGTCCACAGCTATTGCCTGAGGGTCCCTTGACCTGGCGCAATACCTGTCCAATTTTTTGTTTAGGCGGGACGCCATCATGTCCACCTTTGGTTTTTCCCAATAGTTTACAATCATGTGGAAGACTTCTGGGTGAAGTCCCCACTCTCCCGGGTGGAGGTTGTGCCTGCTGAGGAAGTCTGCTTCCCAGTTGTCCACTCCCGGAATGAACACTGCTGACAATGCTATCACATGATTTTCCGCCCAGCGAAAAATCCTTGCAACTTCTGCCATTGCCCTCCTGCTTCTTGTGCCGCCCTGTCTGTTTACGTGGGCGACTGCCGTGATGTTGTCCGACTGGATCAGCACCGGCTGACCTTGAAGCAGAGGTCTTGCTTGGCTTAGGGCATTGTAAATGGCCCTTAGCTCCAAAATATTTATGTGAAGTGATGTCTCCAGGCTTGACCACAAGCCCTGGATATTTCTTCCCTGTGTGACTGCTCCCCAGCCTCGGAGGCTGGCATCCGTGGTCACCAGGACCCAGTCCTGAATGCCGAATCTGCGGCCCTCTAGAAGATGAGCACTCTGCAACCACCACAGGAGAGACACCCTTGTCTTTGGTGACAGGGTTATCCGCTGATGCATCTGAAGATGCGATCCGGACCATTTGTCCAGCAGGTCCCACTGGAAAGTTCTTGCGTGGAATCTGCCGAATGGAATTGCTTCGTAGGAAGCCACCATTTTTCCCAGGACCCTTGTGCACTGATGCACTGACACTTGGCCTGGTTTTAGGAGGTTTCTGACTAGTTCGGATAACTCCCTGACTTTCTCCTCCGGGAGAAAACACCTTTTTCTGGACTGTGTCCAGGATCATCCCTGGGAATAGAAGACGTGTCGTCGGGAACAGCTGCGATTTTGGAATATTGAGAATCCAACCGTGCTGCCGCAACACTACTTGAGATAGTGCTACCCCGACTACCAATTGTTCCCTGGATCTTGCCCTTATCAGGAGATCGTCCAAGTACGGGATAACTAAAACTCCCTTCCTTCGAAGGAGTATCATCATTTCGGCCATTACCTTGGTAAAGACCCGGGGTGCCGTGGACAATCCAAACGGCAGCGTCTGAAACTGATAGTGACAGTTCTGTACCACAAACCTGAGGTACCCTTGTTCCAGGTTTGCAATCACTGCTCTGAGTGACTCCATCTTGAATTTGAACCTTTGTATGTAAGTGTTCAAGGATTTTAGATTTAAAATTGGTCTCACCGAGCCGTCCGGCTTCGGTACCACAAATAGTGTGGAATAGTACCCCTTTCCCTGTTGCAGGAGGGGTACCTTGATTATCACCTGCTGGGAATACAGCCTGTGAATGGCTTGCAATACTGCCTCCCTGTCTGAGGGAGACGTCAGTAAAGCAGACTTTGTGAAACGGCGAGGGGGAGACGTCTCGAATTTCTTGAGACGGGCCCCCACCGTGCCTGAGTCCGCTTGTAAAGCCCCAGCGTCATGCTGAGGACTTTGCGGAGGCGGGAGAGGGCTTTTGTTCCTGGGAACTGGCTGTTTGCTGCAGCCTTTTTCCTCTCCCTCTGCCACGGGGCAGAAATGAGGCGCCTTTTGCCCGCTTGCCCTTATGGGGCCGAAAGGACTGCGCCTGATAATACGGCGTCTTCTTAGGTTGAGAAGCTACCTGGGGTAAAAATGTGGATTTTCCAGCAGTTGCCGTGGCTACCAGGTCTGATAGACCTACCCCAAATAACTCCTCCCCCTTATAAGGCAATACTTCCATGTGCCTTTTAGAATCCGCATCACCTGACCACTGCCGCGTCCATAAACCTCTTCTTGCAGAAATGGACAGCGCGCTAACTCTTGATGCCAGTCGGCAAATATCCCTCTGTGCATCACGCATATATAAAAATGCATCTTTCAAATGCTCTATAGTCAGTAATATACTGTCCCTATCTAGGGTATCAATATTTTCAGTAAAGGGAATCCGACCACGCCACGCCCGCACTGCACATCCAGGCTGAGGCGATTGCTGGTCGCAGTATAACACCCGTGTGAGTGTATATATATTTTAGGATATTCTCCTGCTTTCTATCGGCAGGTTCCTTTAGGGCGGCCGTATCAGGAGAGGGTAGTGCTACCTGTTTAGACAAGCGTGTGAGCGCTTTATCCACCCGAGGGGGTGTTTCCCAACGTGCCCACGCCTCATCACACACTTCATTTAATTCCTCGGATACAGGAAAAACTACAGGCAGTTTTTTCTCACCAAACATAATACCCTTTTTAGTGGTACTTGTATTATCAGAGATATGCAATACATTTTTCATTGCTGCAATCATGTAACGTGTGGCCCTACTGGAAGTCACGTTTGTCTCCTCATCATCGACACTGGAGTCAGTATCCGTGTCTGTGTCTGCCATTTGAGGTAACGGGCGTTTTAAAGCCCCTGATGGCGTTTGAGACCCCTGGACAGGCACAAGCTGAGTAGCCGGCTGTCTCATGTCGTCAACTGTCTTTCGTAAAGAACTGACACTGTCACGCAATTCCTTCCATAAGCTCAGCCACTCAGGTGTCGACTCCCTAGGGGGTGACAACTGTATAATAGGCAATTGCTCCGCCTCCATCTCATTTTCCTCCTCAAACATGTCGACACAATCGTACCGACACACCGCACACACACAGGGAATGCTCTGATAGAGGACAGGACCCCACTAGCCCTTTGGGGAGACAGAGGGAGAGTATGCCAGCACACACCAGAGCGCTATATATAGACAGGAATACCACTATAAAATGTGCTTTTCCCTTTATAGCTGCTGTTAGTATTAAACTTGCGCCAAATTAGTGCCCCCCTCTCTTTTTTACCCTTTTCTGTAGTGCAGGACTGCAGGGGAGAGTCAGGGAGACGTCCTTCCAGCGGACCTGTGATGGAAAATGGCGCCCGTGTGCTGAGGAGATAGGCTCCGCCCCCTTCTCGGCTGACTTTTCTCCCGCTTTTTGGCGAGTTCTGGCAGGGGTTAAAATACATCCATATAGCCCTGGGGGTTATATGTGGTGTATTTATGCCAGCCAAGGTGTTTACATTGCTGCTCAGGGCGCCCCCCCCTAGCGCCCTGCACCCTCAGTGACCGAAGTGTGAAGTGTGCCTGAGTAACAATGGCGCACAGCTGCAGTGCTGTGCGCTACCTTGTTGAAGACTAATGTCTTCTGCCGCCGATTTTTCCGGACCTCTTCTTGCTTCTGGCTCTGTAAGGGGGCCGGCGGCGCGGCTCTGGGACCGAGCTCCGAGGCTGGGCCTGTGTTCGGTCCCTCTGGAGCTAATGGTGTCCAGTAGCCTAAGAAGCCCAAGCTGGCTGCAAGCAGGCAGGTTCGCTTCTTCTCCCCTTAGTCCCTCGATGCAGTGAGCCTGTTGCCAGCAGGTCTCACTGAAAATAAAAAACCTAAAACTAAACTTTCACTAAGAAGCTCAGGAGAGCCCCTAGTGTGCACCCTTCTCGGCCGGGCACAAAAATCTAACTGAGGCTTGGAGGAGGGTCATAGGGGGAGGAGCCAGTGCACACCAGGTAGTCCTAAAGCTTTACTTTTGTGCCCAGTCTCCTGCGGAGCCGCTATTCCCCATGGTCCTTACGGAGTTCCCAGCATCCACTAGGACGTCAGAGAAAACTCCCTTCTTTCGAAGGAGTATCATCATTTCGGCCATTACCTTGGTTAAGACCCTCGGAGCCGTGGACAGACCGAACGGCAACGTCTGGAATTGGTAATGACAATCCTGTACCACAAATCTGAGGTACTCCTGGTGAGGATGGTAAATGGGGACATGCAGGTAAGCATCCTTGATGTCCAGTGATACCATGTAATCCCCCTCGTCCAGGCTTGCAATAACCGCCCTGAGCGATTCCATCTTGAACTTGAATTTTTTTATATATGTGTTCAAGGATTTCAAATTTAAAATGGGTCTCACCGAACCGTCCGGTTTCGGTACCACAAACATTGTGGAATAGTAACCCCTTCCTTGTTGAAGTAGGGGTACCTTTACTATCACCTGTTGTGAATACAGCTTGTGAATTGCCTGTAACACTGCCTCCCTGCCTGAGGGAGTGGTTGGCTGGGCAGATTTGAGGAAACGGCGGGGAGGAGACGTCTCGAATTCCAGCTTGTACCCCTGAGATACTATCTGAAAAATCCAGGGATCCACCCGTGAGCGAGCCCACTGATTGCTGAAATATTTGAGACGGGCCCCCACCGTCCCTGGCTCCGCCTGTGGAGCCCCAGCATCATGCTGTGGACTTAGAGGAAGCGGGGGAGGACTTTTGCTCCTGGGAACTGGCTGTATGCTGCAGCTTCTTTCCCCTACCTCTGCCTCTGGGCAGAAAGGACGCGCCTTTAACCCGCTTGCCCCTATTGGGCCGAAAGGACTGTACCTGATAATACGGTGCTTTCTTTGGTTGTGAGGGAACATGGGGTAAAAATGTAGACTTCCCAGCTGTTGCTGTGGAAACGAGGTCCGAGAGACCATCCCCGAACAACTCCTCACCCTTATAAGGCAGAACTTCCATGTGTCTTTTGGAATCTTCATCTCCTGTCCACTGCCGAGTCCATAACCCTCTCCTGGCAGAAATGGACATTGCACTAATTTTGGATGCCAGCCGGCAAATATCCCTCTGTGCATCCCTCATGTATAAAAGTGCGTCTTTTATATGCTCTACGGTTAGCAATATAGTGTCCCTGTCTAGGGTATCTATATTTTCTGACAGGGAATCTGACCATGCGGCAGCAGCACTGCACATCCAGGCTGAAGCAATAGCCGGTCTCAGTATAACACCTGTGTGTGTATATATAGATTTCAGGATAGCCTCCTGCTTTCTATCAGCAGATTCCTTCAGGGCGGCCGTATCCGGAGACGGTAGTGCCACCTTCTTTGACAAGCGTGTGAGCGCTTTATCCACCCTAGGGGATGTTTCCCAGCGTGACCTATCCTCTGGCGGGAAAGGGTACGCCATTAGTAACCTCTTAGAAATTACCAGCTTTTTATCAGGGGAAGCCCACGCTTCTTCACACACTTCCTTTAACTCCTCAGATGGAGGAAAAGCTACTGGTAGTTTTCTCTCTCCAAACATAATACCCTTTTTTGTGGTACCGGGGGTAACATCAGAAATGTGCAACACATTTTTCATTGCCTCAATCATGTAACGTGTGGCCCTACTGGAAGTTACATTAGTCTCATCGTCGTCGACACTGGAGTCAGTATCCGTGTCGACATCTGTGTCTGTCCATCTGAGGTAGCGGGCGTTTTAGAGCCCCTGATGGCTTTTGAGACGCCTGGGCAGGCACAGGCTGAGAAGCCGGCTGTCCCACATTAGGTATGTCGTCAAACCTTTTATGCAAGGAGTCGACACTGTCGCGTAATTCCTTCCACAGCACCATCCACTCAGGTGTCGACCCCGCAGGGGGTGACATCACATTTACAGGCATCTGCTCCGCCTCCACATAAGCCTCCTCATCAAACATGTCGACACAGCCGTACCGACACACCGCAAACACACAGGGAATGCTCTGACAGAGGACAGGACCCCACAAAGCCCTTTGGGGAGACAGAGAGAGAGTATGCCAGCACACACCAGAGCGCTATATAACACAGGGATCCCACTATAAATGAGTGTTTTCCCTTATAGCTGCTTTTTATATATCAATATATATATATCTATCCTGCGCCTAAATTTAGTGCCCCCCCTCTCTTTTTTACCCTTCTGTAGTGTTCAGACTGCAGGGGAGAGCCAGGGAGCTTCCTTCCAGCGGAGCTGTGAGGGAAAAATGGCGCCAGTGTGCTGAGGGAGATGGCCCCGCCCCTTTTCCGGCGGACTTCTCCCGCTTTTTCTGGAATACTGGCAGGGGTACTTTTACATCTATATAGCCTCTAGGACTATATATGATGTAGATTTGCCAGCCAAGGTGTCATATATTGCCCTCAGGGCGCCCCCACCCCAGCGCCCTGCACCCATCAGTGACCGGAGTGTGAGGTTTACATGAGGAGCAATGGCGCACAGCTGCAGTGCTGTGCGCTACCTTGGTGAAAACCGAAGTCTTCTGCCGCCGATTTTCCGGACCTCTTCATGCTTCTGGCTCTGTAAGGGGGACGGCGGCGCGGCTCCGGGAACGAACACCAAGGTCGGGTCCTGCGGTCGATCCCTCTGGAGCTAATGGTGTCCAGTAGCCTAAGAAGCCCAAACTACCACCTGTTAGGTAGGTTCGCTTCTTCTCCCCTTAGTCCCTCGCTGCAGTGAGTCTGTTGCCAGCAGATCTCACTGTAAAATAAAAAACCTAAATATACTTTCTTTCTAGGAGCTCAGGAGAGCCCCTAGTGTGCATCCAGCTCAGCCGGGCACAAGATTCTAACTGAAGTCTGGAGGAGGGTCATGGTGGGAGGAGCCAGTGCACACCAGTTAGACCTAAAGCTTTCTTTATAGTTGTGCCCAGTCTCCTGCGGAGCCGCTATTCCCCATGGTCCTTACGGAGTCCCAGCATCCACTTAGGACGTCAGAGAAATGTATATGCAATTTGCTACTCAATGGTACAGAAGTGTCTGCATACACTTCAGTCCTACAAAACAACCCCTCTCGGTGAGCCAGGTACCTGGAGACCAGGCTGCGACAAGCATCCTTTTCTTTCAAAAGGTGTCCTAATTGCACAAACAAAACAACTGGAAGCAACAAAACTTCTTTGCTAGACTGCATTAATTTTAGGTGCGACATTTGTACATCCCTGTGCTAATTAATCTGAAGCTTTTTTTTCCTTACATTACGTTTATTATTTATAAGTTTGAAGTTTACAACCACAACAATACAATACAGAATAAATTGGGAGACAGAATGGCGGAAAGGATCCGACAGGTCAGTATCCAATGCCACGGCCAAACCTGCCGTTCCTGACAATGCCAATCCAACTTTTATTAAATTCAGATTGACACTGTCGAAAACTGGGCTAAAACCTGTCGGGTTTGGCGGCGCTTCCGACAGAACACATAGATTACGACAATTCACGTGTTTTCCAACAATTCGGGAGTTCTTCCGGATGCACGATAGATAGATAGATAGATAGATAGAGATAGATAGATAGATAGATAGATAGATAGATAGATAGATAGATAGATAGATAGATAGATAGATAAACCCAAGCATACCTTAAGTCCTCTCAGGATTTGATAGATCAAGAACTGCACATGATCATCTGTCAGCTTCTGGCATTTCACTATATTGTTAAGGTCGGCTCCCATTAGATGCGTAACCAGGTATCTAAAAGGGGGGAAATGTGAATGTCATGAAATCCCCAATACATCATCTCTACTAAACAGATGTGTCCTTTTACACTGTGGTTTTAGTTTCGTCAAATAGCCCCTCCGGCACGCCAGGTCCCGGCCAACTCAGCCACTCGTCTTCCTCACTTAAGATGTGCATCCTATTCACATAAATAACACAACTGAGAGTGACAAAACTAGATTCCACTGATCAATTTGATATCTGACATTTGCACATCCGTGTGCAAACGAGTCTGAATGTGTAAAAAGAGCTGCAGCTTTTCCTCATTCTATGTTCCATTGTGCTTAATCGACAGGTTTAAAATTTCTGTGCGATTTATGTCACAGCCCAGCGTCTCTAGTACACCATGGGGGCAATTCAACTGTTTTACCCCACGGCTACCACTAGATGGCGCACAACAGAGCAATTCAATTGTTGCGCCGTTCAGGCACAAACAGCCGTGGGGAGGGTATTTTCAGCTGCCACCTCCTGAGACAGCAAGCCGAAATGTGCAAATAGTGACCCGGGACATTTTGCGCCATGTGCAGAGTTTTAGACGGGTTTAGCTGTGCAGTGCTTTTGGGCATGTCAGAAGTAATGCCGCCCGTTTGGAGCAACAATTGAATTACTCCGATGGGTGCCCAAAGTAACAATTGAAAATCGCTCAAACGCAATATTGCTGATAGCAACCAATCAGATTCTACTTATTTTTTCTAGCACCTTCTAGAAAATAATAGCTAGAATCTGATTGGTTGCAACGGGTAACCTAGGTGTATGAGGACACATTTGTAGATATAGTAATAAATGTAATAGTATTATACCAATGTATATATGCCATACAAAACAGTCTTCCATACTACATAAAAAAAAATTTTACTCACACATCATTGAATTCCTCAAAGGACTTTGATGGAGTAAAAACATCTAAGAGCCCAATGACCTGTAAAAAAGAAAAAGAAAAAAAGAAGATTATCAAATAGTTACATACAGCATAAAACAGGAGTACTATCAAATCTTTAATACTAAAGAACTTCGGAAGGTGCGACAATCAAATTAATTCAGTAACTTCGGTACTGGGAGAGATGATCTATTCTGCTACAGACAGCCATGGACTATAGACATATTAATCTAAGATCAGGAAAAACATATTACTGGCTATTAAAACATCTTTAGGGGGCCGATTCAATTAGCCATAAGTTCTGTCCAAAGAAGCCACGTGTTATAGGCCCTACACACTACGCAATTTCACTTACAAAATAGGATTTTAATACCTACCGGTAAATCCTTTTCTCCTAGTCCGTAGAGGAAGCTGGGGACTCCAAAAGGACCGTGGGGTATAGACAGGATCCGCAGGAGCTTGGGCACACTATAAAGACTTTAACTGGGTGTGACCTGGCTCCTCCCTCTATGCCCCTCCTCCAGACCTCAGTTATAGTAACTGTGCCCAGGAGAGACGGACATTTCGAGGAAAGAATTTTCGTTTAAACAAAGGGCGAGAAACATACCAGCCCACACCACAACATACCGTACAACTGGAGTAATATGAAACCAGATAACTGTATGAAGCAACAAGCTGAATAAATTAATACACAACCCATGTGTAAACAAAAACAACCAGTAATAATACCACTGCAAGTAACAGTCCGCACTGGGATGGGCGCCCAGCATCCTCTACGGACTAGGAGAAAAGGATTTACCGGTAGATATTAAAATCCTATTTTCTCTTACGTTCTAGAGGATGCTGGGGACTCCAAAAGGACCATGGGGTCTATACCAAAGCTCTAGACCGGGCGGGAGAGTGCGGACGACTCTGCAGCACCAATTGAGCAAACATGAGGTCCTCATCAGCCAGGGTATCAAACTTGTAAAACTTAGTAAATGTGTTTGAACCCGACCACGTAGCTGCTCGGCAAAGCTGAAGTGCCGAGACCCCTCGGGCAGCCACCCAAGAAGAGCCCACCTTCCTAGTAGAATGGGCCTTTACCGACTTCGGCAACGGTAGCCCAGCCGAAGAATGAGCCTACTGAATCGTATTACAAATCCAGCGAGCAATAGTTTGTTTAGAAGCAGGATTTCCAATCTTGTTGGAAGCATACAGGACAAACAAAGCTTCTGTTTTCCTGGTACGAGCCGTTCTAGCGACATAAATTTTCAAAGCTCTTACAACATCAAGAGACTTTGGAACCGCCACAGCGTCCGTAGCCACAGGCACCACAATAGGTTGGTTAATGTGGAACGAAGAAACCACCTTTGGCAGAAATTGTTGACGAGTCCTCAATTCCGCTCTATCCAAATGGAAAATCAAATAAGGGCTCTTGTGAGACAAGGCCGCCAACTCTGACACTCGCCTGGCCGACGCCAGAGCCAAAAGCATGACCACTTTCAAAGTGAGAAACTTTAACTCAACCTTACGCAAAGGTTCAAACCAGTGAGACATAAGGAACTGCAAGACCACTTCAAGGTCCCACAGCGCCACCGGCGGCACAAATGGAGGGTGGATATGCAACACTCCCTTCACAAAAGTCTGAACCTCGGGAAGGACGGCCAATTCTTTCTGAAAGAGAATAGATAAAGCCGAAATCTGCACTTTTATGGAACCCAATTTCAGGCCTGCATCTACGCCTGCCTGCAAAAAATGGAGGAACCCACCCAAGTGAAACTCCTCCGCCGGAGCTGCTTTGGTCTCACACCATGAAACATATTTCCTCAAAATACGGTGATAATGTTTTGCCGTAACCTCCTTCCTAGCTTTAAGGAGAGTGGGGATGACCTCCCCTGGAATACCCTTTCGAGCTAAGATTTGGCGCTCAACTTCCACGCCGTCAAAAGCAGCCGCGGTAAGTCCGGAAACACGCAGGGCACCTGCAACAACAGGTCCTCTCGTAGAGGAAGCGGCCAAGGATCTTCCACTAGTAAGTCTTGAAGATCCGGATACCAGGCCCTCCGTGGCCAATCTTGAACGACGAGTATCGCCTGAACCCCTGTTCGTCGAACGATCCTCAGCACCTTCGGAATGAGAGGGAGCGGAGGGAACACATACACCGACGGAAACACCCACAGAGTCACCAGGGCGTCCACTGCGCTGGCTTTGGGGTCCCTCGACCTGGAACAATACCTCGGAAGCTTCTTGTTGAGGCGAGACGCCATCATGTCTATCAGATGAATTCCCCAACGCTTTGTCAGTTCTGCAAATACCTCTTGATGAAGAGCCCACTCTCCCGGATGGAGATCGTGTCTGCTGAGGAAGTCTGTTTCCCAGTTGTCTACCCCCGGGAGGAAGACTGCTGACAGAGCGCTCACGTGCTGTTCCGCCCAGCGTAGGATTCTTGTGGCCTCCTCCATAGCCACCCTGCTCCTTGTTCCGCCTTGGCGGTTTACATACGCCACTACCGTTATGTTGTCCGACTGGATTAGGACAGGGAGACCTTGATGAAGGTTCTTTGCTTGCAGCAGGCCGTTGTAAGTGGCTCTCAACTCGAGAACATTTATGTGGAGACAAGATTCCTGGCTTGACCACTTTCCCTGAAAATTTCTTCCTTGCGTGACTGCGCCCCAGCCTCGGAGACTTGCATCTGTTGTCAGCAGGACCCAGTCCTGGATTCCGAATCGGCATCCCTCTAGAAGGTGAGAGCCTTGCAGCCACCACAGGAGAGAAATCCTGACTTTGGAAGATAGAGATATTTTCCGGTGCATGTTCAGGTGAGACCCGGACCATTTTTTTAGCGGATCCCACTGAAACACCCGGGCATGAAACCTGCCAAACGGAATGGCTTCGTAAGCCACAACCATCTTCCCTAGTACCCGAGTGCATTGATGAATCGACACACTTGTCGGCCTCAGAAGCTCCCTGACCATAGTCTGGATTTCCAGAGCTTTGACCTCCGGAAGAAACACTCTCTGTATTTCCGTGTCCAGGACCATGCCCAGGAAGGGCAGCCGAGTGGCCGGGATCAACTGAGACTTTGGCAAATTTAGTATCCAACCGTGATGTCGCAGAACAGACAGGGAGAGATCCACATTTCTTAACAACTGCTCCTTGGACCTCGCCTTTATCAGGAGATCGTCCAAGTACTGGATAATTGTGACCCCTTGCTTGCGCAGGAGGACCATCATCTCTGCCATTACCTTGGTGAAAACCCTCAGGGCCGTGGAAAGCCCAAACGGCAACGCCTGAAATTGGTAATGACAATCCTGCACCGCGAACCTCAGAAAGGCTTGATGAGGAGAGAATATCGGGATGTGTAAGTAAGCATCCTTTATGTCGACGGACGCCATAAAATCTCCCCCTTCGAGGCTGGAGATCACCGCTCGAAGAGACTCCATCTTGAACTTGAAAGATTTTAAAAGTATGGATTGAGGGATTTTAGGTTCAGAATCGGTCTGACCGAACCGTCCGGCTTCGGGACCACAAAGAGGCTCGAATAGAACCCTTTCCCCCGCTCTGACGGGGGAACCGGCACCACGACCCTCTGTTGACACAACTTTTGTATCGCATCCCTTACCACCTCTCTTTCGGGAAGAGAAGTTGGCAAGGCCGACACGAAAAAACCGGTTGGGGGGCATCTCCTGAAACTCCAGTCTGTACCCTTGGGACACTATGTCTAAGACCCAAGGATCCAGAGCCGAACGAACCCAAACCTGACTGAAGAATCTGAGACGACCCCCCCACCGGTAGGGACTCCCCCCAGGGGAGCCCCAGCGTCATGCGGTGGACTTGGTAGAGGCAGGGGAGGACTTTTGGTCCTGGGTGCCTGATACTGCAGGCGACTTCCTTCCCCTACCTCTACCCTTTGAAGCGGGGAAGGACGAGCCCTTACCTCTTTTGTATTTATTTGGCCGAAAGGACTGCATCTGCTGATGGGGTGCCTTCTTCTGTTGTGTGGGAACATAAGGAAGAAAAGATGACTTACCCGCCTTAGCGGTCGACACCAGGTCAGCCAGGCCTTCACCGAACAAGACACTACCTTTAAAAGGGAGAGCTTCCATATTCTTCTTGGAGTCGGCATCAGCATTCCATTGGTGAATCCACAGCGCCCTCCTGGCCGAAATCGCCATGGCATTGGCTCTTGATCCCAAGAGGCCAACATCTCTCGCCGCATCCTTTAGGTAATCTGCAGCGTCCTTAATATAACCAAGAGTCAGAAGTATATTATCTTTATCAAGAGCATCCATATCAGACGCCAAATTTTCAGCCCACTTTGCAATAGCACTACTCACCCATACCGACGCCACAGCAAGTCTGAGCAATGCACCAGTATTAACGAAAATGGACTTCAAAATCGTCTCCAGCTTACGATCCGCCGGATCCTTGAGGGCATCCATGTCAGGAGACGGAAGTGCCACCTTCTTGGACAATCGAGATAGAGCCTTGTCCACATTTGGAGACGATTCCCATTTGTCCCTGTCGTCAGAGGGGAAAGGATACGCCATCAAAATTCGCTTGGGAATCTGCCACCTTTTTTCAGGCGACTCCCAAGCCTTTTCACAAAGCGCATTCATTTCATGAGAGGGGGGAAACTTTACCTCAGGTCTTTTCCCCTTAAACAAACAAACTCTTGTGTCAGGAACGGCAGGTTCCTCAGATATATGTAAAACATCTTAAATGGCTATAATCATGTACTGAATACTCCTGACAACCCGTGGATGCAAAGAAGCCTCAAATTGACATCGGAGTCAGAGACCGTGTCGGTATCTACCACATGGTTAAAAGCACGCTTCGGTGACCCCGAGACTGTTTGTACCTGAGACAAGGCGTCCTCCACCGACTGTCTCCATGTTTGTGTCTGAGAATCAGATTTATCCAGTCTCTTTGACAATAAAGCCACATTAGCATTCAGTGTACTCAGCACAGTCATCCAATCAACTGTGCCAACAGACACATACTTAAATCCTTTTCTGCAGCCCCCATAACTTCCTCCGGGGAGGAACACCCAGGGTCCGACATGCCGACACCTCGTGCCGACACACTCACACAGTCCACAAGCCCAGGGACAGACCCACAGAGAAGCCCTTAGGGAGAAACACAGAGTATGCCAGCTCACACCCCAGCGCCCATACACTAACCCAGGCCAGTAATATGATCAGCGCTGTAACATGAAATGAAAAAGCACCAAATTTATGTGCCCCCCCCCCGTTTTTCCTCCCTGTACTTGCGGGAGCGTAGAGGACCGGGCCAGCGTCTCTGCAGCACTGAAGAGATACAAGAAAATGGCGCTGGTGAGCAATGTGCGGCTAAGCACCGCCCCCTTCCAGGCGCGCTGTAGCCCGCTAAAATTTGAATCTGCAGACCGGCATGGGCACCCTATACCGTGATCGGACACCGTATAGGCCTTTTTTGCCAGCCAAAAACCTCAGTAACTTGCTGCCCATGGCGCTCCCCCCCCCCCCCCCCCCCCAGCGCCCTGCACCCTTTAAGTGCCGTTGGTGAAGTGTGTGGGATCATGGAGCGCAGCGCTACCGCTGCGCTGTACCTCAGTTACTGAAGTCTTCGGTTCTTCTAATACTCACCCGGCTTCTTTCTTCTGGCTTCTGTGAGGGGGGTGACGGCGCGGCTCCGGGAACAAGCAGCTAGGTGAACCAAGTGATTGAACCCTCTGGAGCTAATGGTGTCCAGTAGCCTAAGAAGCAGAGCCCTTGAACTAAGAAGAAGTAGGTCTGGGGGCGGGGCTTGGATCGGCATGGAGTAGCTGTGTGCAGCCCTAGCTCTCCACTAACATCCTGTGATCCCATCCGTTTTGCCCCAGCCCATGGATCCTGTCCCCTGCCTGCTGGCTCCTGAGTGTGTGCTGCCTCTGCTGCTGCCTTTACAACTCTGGTGTACGGCGCGGTACCGTAGCTGTGGTCCTTCCAGTGTGACGCCCAGCTCCCTGCCTCCCTTCTCGGGGGCTCCCGGGACGGCGCGTGCGGCGGTGCCTGTGTGCTGGTCCTCCGGCTGGGGAGCTGTAGCGGAGGAGGCCCTAACAAATGCAAGATCCGGCGGGGTGTATATCCTGAGCCCAGCAGAGATAACGCTGGAGATCGAGTGAAAAAGCCAGCGAAACCGCCATTTTCTGCCAGTCTCTCTGCTCCTGCTGCTCCTCCCCCCCCCCCCCCCCTGTGGTGTTGTGCTGTGGCTGCCTTTCTCTCCCCCTCCTGGGCTTAATACCTATTTGCAGGGCTGTACCAGGACAGTACCCCTTACATCTTCCATGACAGCATATAATTGAAGCCTGCTGCCCTGCAATAGCTGCCTGTTACTCTGCAGTCGGCTCCCATCCTGCAGCACTTTCTCTCACACATACCTGTTTCCTAAATATCTGCAGCGAGCCCACATACCTGCTTTGCTATCTTGTTGTGCCGTCTCTGCCCGGCCCGGGCAGCCCTGACCCCTGTGCTGACCCTATATTGTTGGGGATTTTTTTTGCTGTAATATCCCTAGGGTTCTGACTCCCCGGCCAGTGTTACAATGGTGAGTGGGGGACAAAGTGCGGCTAACACCGCTGCGAAATTGGAGAAATTCGCCAGACCACAACAGACATCTACTTTGGCAAAGCGGGGTGACGCCGGCCCATCCTCACCTGCGGCCGAGGTGGATACCTCCGACCCTGATGAGCAGGTGCTTTCTACCCAGCAAATATTGCAGGCAATCTCTGCGTCTGAACAGAGGGTCATGGACCGGATTGGACAAGTACAAATGGACGTTTCTCTGCTGCGGCAGGATCTACAGAAAATCCGAGAACGAGTGGGTGAAACTGAACATCGGATATCGGCTTTGGAGGATGCTGCTCCACCCTTACAATCGAAAGTGGCAGACCTGTCTACCCAGATGATATCTATGCAAGCCAAAATGTCTGATATAGAGGGGAGACTGCGGCACAACAACGTTCGGTTTGTTGGGCTCCCTGAGAGAGCAGAGGGCACCTCCCCGGAGTCATTTCTCGTGGGTTGGCTTATTGATCTCTTTGGCAAGGAAGCATTTACCTCTCAGTTTGCGGTGGAGCGGGCGCATAGGCTCCCGCCTAGGCAGCCACCGCCGGGGGCCCCGGCTAGAACATTTATTGCACGCTTCCTTCCCTTTAAGGACCGTGACGCTGTGCTCCTCCTGGCCCGGACACAGGACCCTATCCAACTAGATGGACATAATATATCCGTCTTTCCTGATTTTGCCCTGGAGGTGCAAAAGAACCGATCTCAATTTCTTCATGTCAAACGTCAACTCCGGGACTGAAATATACAGTATTCTATGCTGTTTCCAGCCAAGTTGCGGGTGGTGTTTAACAACACCACTCACTTTTTTACCTCTCCTCAGGATGCTGGTGCATGGCTGGAACGGCAACCTCATTCTCCTCGATGATATATGTTATTGCACAGTTGTTGGTTTATTTCTTCTTTTACTGCTGTTTTAACCTCTCAGATGCTTATTTCTATTGGTCTAAATGCAATATGGGGATATGTGCAGTGTGGGGGGTAGAGGTGCTGGGCAGATTCCTGATCATGTTACTGTTTGCTGTGCATCGTTCTGACATGGCGGTGTTGGGCAGCCTCATGTTACTATATTGTTATTTGTTGTTTTGTAAAGGGGTATGTGGCTAGCTATGTTTTCTCAGGGTTGGGGTACTATTTCTCTCTACAAGCTGTGGAGAGCCCTTGCCGAAGATAGTGTAGGGGCTTTTCCTTGGGTTTTTTGGTTAGGCCCCTATCCCTTAGCTTGGTTAATTGGTGGGAGTTATGGGATCCAGGTATACCTTAAGTTTGCGAGGTGATACAGGGTGGGTGTGGGGGGGATTATTATTTTTTTTTTAAGCCATCATCTTTTATTTATGTGCGTGCTTTGCTGTGATACGTTACTCATGAATGATATTGCTCTGTTCTCCTCTGTCTCCTGGGACATAGGGGGACTGGTTGCTCCTGTCCCTATTCACTGTTTGCTCAGCCTTGCTATGCTGCGCTGCCAGGTTTCGATGTATATCTCTCTGTTCTATCCTGTCGCTCCTTTCCTCTATGATTTCTATGTCTGCTGTCTCTGAGGGGCTCCGTCTGCTCGGCTGGAATGTTCGGGGATTGAATGAAAAAATTAAAAGATCACTAGTCCTGACTCAGGTTAAAAAATACCAGGCGGACATAATTTGTCTTTCTGAAACTCATTTGCATGGAGGTAGGGTGATGGCGCTTAAGAAACCATGGGTTGGTCACGTGTATCATTCCACCTTCTCTGGTAATGCCAGGGGCGTTTCTGTATTGATTAGAAAATCCGTACAATTTCACTTAGACATGTGTGAAACTGACCCGTATGGCAGATACGTCTTCTTACGAGCCCATATTAATCGCAGACTGTTTCATATATTAGCCGTCTATGTCCCCCCGCCATATAACAATGAGGTTCTCCGTCACGCTGCCCGTTTTCTAGCCCGGTCCCCTGCTACCCCTGTAATATGTTTAGGGGATTTTAACAATGTTATGGATAGTGTCTTGGACAGATGGAGGGAATCTGTTACGTCTTCCCCTCCTTTGGTGTCCCCTACTCCGTTCGCGCGACTGGTGGGGGAGCTGGGGCTGGTGGATGTATGGAGATGTCGTAATCCTACAGCTACTCAATTCTCATGTCATTCCACTACCTATCATGCTTTCTCTCGTATTGATTTGGTTTTAGTTTCTCCAGATTTGTCCCCTGACGTGTTGACAGTGGACTATCTCCCTAGGGGGCATATCAGATCACTCTCCTGTCTCAGTTACAGTCAATATTGGTTGGGAGCGGGGTGCGAGAATGTGGAAACTTAATCCCTTTTGGCTAACTTTATTGTGGGAGGGTGCAGATCTGATTGCTGCTTGAGAGGGGTTCCAGATAGACAATTAACTATAGTGATCTGCCGCTAAAACATGATACTTTTAAAGCGTTTCTGCGAGGCTCCTTTATAAAACGGATATCTGAGGCTAAAGCGTTTAGTAGGAAGGAGGAGGTGCGGCTGGAGACTCTGTGCCAGCAATTGGAATCCCAATATTTTACTACCCATTTACGGTCTGATGAATTGTTGTGGCGGAGCGCGCAGAGAGAGTGGTCGGATTGCCTATTTGAGAAGTCCAGGCGTAGACTCCTTTTTGCAGGACATGAACAGTATTTTCGGGCAGAGATGAATGGCAGTTACTTGGCCTTTCTGGCCCGGTCCGAATCTCCTAAAACTGTAATTCAATGTGTGATAAATTCTGATGACCAAATGTGTTATTCTGGCTCAGCGGTGACGGAGACGTTCCGTAGTTATTATTCCTCGCTATATACCTCCCGAGCCAATTACTCCAGTGATCAGCTAAGGGATTATTTGGCTCAGCTAACCTTGCCATGTCTGTCCCGGGAGGACTCTGGGGCCCTGGATGCACCAATTACGTTGGAAGAGGTGGAGGCTGCGATCCTGTCTCTTCCGGCCTCTAAAGCACCGGGATATGACGGACTTCCGGGTGAAGTCTATAAAAAAATACAGTAAAATTTTTGCCCCCTATCTCTTACAGCTGTTTGACTTAATCTTAGAGGGCGGGACTCTCCCGCGCTCTATGGCCGAGGCCAATATAATTGTCCTGTTGAAACCAGGGAAAGACCCCCTGCTCCCCGAGTCTTACCGGCCCATTTCCCTCCTCAATACAGATGTCAAGATCCTGGCAAAAATCTTGGCGTCTAGATTGAATTCGGTGATCACAACAATAATTCACCCGGACCAGACGGGATTTATGCCGGGTAAATCCACTGCCCAAAATTTACGTCGATTGTTCTGTCATCTGCAGAGAAGTGATTTGGTGAGATCGCATGCGAAGGTGGTGTCTCTTGACGCGGCCAAAGAGTTCGATTCAGTGGAGTGAACGTATCTGTGGGGGGTGCTGGAGAAGTTTGCTTTTGGCCCTCAATTTATTTGGTTTATCCAGTTGTTGTATTCCTTACCCATGGCCCGTGTGACGGCCAATGGTTTCACGTCTGAGATTTTTGCGTTGGGGAAGGGCACTCGGCAGGGTTGCCCCCTATCTCCTGCGCTGTTTGCAATTGCCGTGGAGCCATTGGCCGGCCTGTTACGCACTAATAGCAGGGTTAGGGGTGTTGAGGCTGGGGGTCACATGGATGTAGTGGCGCTATACGCAGATGACATGCTTCTTTCTTGCAGGGCTCTGAAGTCTCCTTACAAGCTGTATTACAGGTAGTGGAGAATTTTGGCGTCTTTTCCGGTCTGCTAATTAATTGGGATAAGTCCCACATTTTTCCCATTTCTGGTCTTCTCCCTGAAAATACACGGGGGGGCGCACCCTTTACAATGGACATTGCGGTTCAAGTATTTAGGTATCTGGATCACTCCTATGGCACGCAGTTATGTGGCCCAAAACATCGACCCCATTTTAGTAACATTTAAAGAGAAGGCTCATAGTTGGAAAAAACTACCGCTGTCTGTCCTGGGTCGGGTTAACTTATTTAAAATGGTGATGCAACCGAAATTCCTATATGCCCTACACAACTCTCCAGTCTACCTCCCCAAGAAGATCTTTACTGTTATTGAGGGCGTTCTGTCCTCATTTATATGGGGTGGCAGGCCAGCTCGAGTCTCTATTAGGACACTATGCAGATCACAGCTTTCGGGTGGTGCAAGTCTTCCTGATCTCAGACTATACTATGTGGCGTCACAGTTGTCCCATCTGAGTGAATGGATTGGGGATTCTCTGGGCCCAACACTGGGGGGTTTTCTGGCTGAGCGGGCGGGGTGCTCTCCTGTTTTCTCCCTTTCTCCTCTTCAGCTTCTCCTCTCTGGTCACTCTGCTTCTGGTTTTCCTCCCCTGTTACGTCAAGCCTTGCTCATCTGGCGCTATGCGCACACTCTATATGACTGGGGGGGACACGATACCTGTACTCCGTTGTGGTTTAATAGTGTATACTCTGAGCTATATAAGATGTCATCAGATAATATATGGATTACTAGAGGTGTTATATTACTGAATCAACTATACCATAATGGAGTGCTAAAATCCTTTCAGCAATTGAGAATCGAATTTGACATACCTAACACTGCTTTGTTCTGGTATTTTCAGCTTAGGCATGCTGTGCAGACCCAATTTCCTCACGGCCCACCACTGATAGTTGATTCACCCATTAAGGCGCTGCTTACTTCTCTGAGCCGAAGGGGGAAAATATCTACCATATAATAAGATTTTACTTACCGATAAATCTATTTCTCGTAGTCCGTAGTGGATGCTGGGGACTCCGTCAGGACCATGGGGAATAGCGGCTCCGCAGGAGACAGGGCACAAAAGCAAGCTTTTAGGATCACATGGTGTGTACTGGCTCCTCCCCCTATGACCCTCCTCCAAGCCTCAGTTAGGTACTGTGCCCGGACGAGCGTACACAATAAGGAAGGATCTTGAATCCCGGGTAAGACTCATACCAGCCACACCAATCACACCGTACAACTTGTGATCTGAACCCAGTTAACAGTATGATAACAATGAAGTAGCCTCTAAAAAAGATGGCTCACAACAATAATAACCCGATTTTTGTAACAATAACTATGTACAAGTAATGCAGACAATCCGCACTTGGGATGGGCGCCCAGCATCCACTACGGACTACGAGAAATAGATTTATCGGTAAGTAAAATCTTATTTTCTCTAACGTCCTAGTGGATGCTGGGGACTCCGTCAGGACCATGGGGATTATACCAAAGTTCCCAAACGGGCGGGAGAGTGCGGATGACTCTGCAGCACCGAATGAGAGAACTCCAGGTCCTCCTCAGCCAGGGTATCAAATTTGTAGAATTTTACAAACGTGTTCCCCCCTGACCACGTAACTGCTCGGCAAAATTTTAAAGCCGAGACCCCCTCGGGCATCCGCCCAAGATGAGCCCACCTTCCTTGTGGAATGGGCACTTACAGATTTTGGCTGTGGCAGGCCTGCCACAGAATGTGCAAGCTGAATTGTACTACAAATCCAACAAGCAATAGTCTGCTTAGAAGCAGGAGCACCCAGCTTTTTGGGTGCATACAATATAAACAGCAAGTCAGACTTTCTGACTCCAGCCGTCCTGGAATATATATATATATATATATCTATATATTTTTAGGGCCCCGACAACGTCTAGCAACTTGGAGTCCTCCAAGTCCCTAGTAGCCGCAGGCACCACAATATGTTGTTTCAGGTGAAAAGCTGACACCACCTTAGGAAGAAACTGGGGACGAGTCCGCAGTTCTGCCCTGTCCGACTGGAAAAACAAATATGGGCTTTTTTAAGACAAAGCCCCCAATTCTGACAATCGTCTGGCCGAGGCCAGGACCACAACATGGTCACTTTCCATGTGAGATATTTCAAATCCACAGATTTGAGCGGTTCAAACCAATATGATTTTAGGAATCCCAACACTACGTTGAGATCCCACGGTGCCACTGGAGGCACACAAGGGGCTGTATATGCAATACTCCCTTGACAAACGTCTGGACTTCAGGAATTGAAGCCAATTTTTTCTGGAAGAAAATCTACAGGGCCGAAACTTGAACCTTAATGGACCCCAATTTGAGGCTCATAGACACTCCTGTTTTCAGGAAGTGCAGAAATCGACCTAGTTGAAATTTTTTCGTGGGGCCTTCCTGGCCTCACCCACGCAACATATTTTCACCACATGTGGTGATAACGTTGTACGGTCACCTCCTTCCTGGCTTTGACCAGGGTAGGTATGACTTCTTCCGGAATGCCTTTTCCCTTAGGATCCGGCGTTCAACCGCCATGCCGTCAAACGCAGTCGCGGTAAGTCTTGGAACAGACAAGGTCCCTGCTGGAGCAGGTCCTTTCTTAGAGGCAGATGCCACGGTTCCTCTTGGAACAGACATGGTTCTTGCTGAAAGCAAATCCCATCTTAGCTCCCGAGGCCATTAGTCCTCTGTGAGCATCTCTTGAAGTTCCGGGTACCAAGTCCCTCTTGGCCAATCCGGAGCCACGAGTATAGTTCTTACTCCTCTACGTCTTATAATTCTCAATACCTTGGTTATGAGAAACAGAGGAGGGAACACATACACCGACTGTTACACCCCTGGTGTTACCAGGACGTCCACAGCTATCGCCTGAAGGTCTCGTGACCTGGCGCAATACCTGTCCCGTTTTTTGTTCGGGCGGGACGCCATCATGTCCACCTTTGGTCTTTCCCAACGGTTCACAATCATGCGGAAAACTTCCCGATGAAGTTCCCACTCTCCCGGGTGGAGGTCGTGCCTGCTGAGGAAGTCTGCTTCCCAGTCGTCCACTCCCGGAATGAACACTGCTGACAGTGCTAACACATGATTTTCCGCCTAGCGAAAAATCCTTGCAGTTTTGACCACTGCCCTCCTGCTTCTTGTGCCGCCCTTTCTGTTTACGTGGGCGACTGCCGTGATGTTATCCCACTGGATCAATACCGGCTGACCTTGAAGCAGAGGCCTTGCTAAACTTAGAGCATTATAAATTTGCTCTTAGCTCCAGTATATTTATGTGGAGAGAATTCTCCAGACTTGATCACACTCCCTGGAAATTTTTTCCCTGTGTGACTGCTCCCCAGCCTCTCAGGCTGGCCTCCGTGGTTACCAGCATCCAATCCTGAATGCCGAATCTGCGGCCCTCTAGAAGATGAGCACTCTGTAATCACCACAGGAGAGACACCCTTGTCCTTGGATATAGGGTTATCCGCAGATGCATCTGAAGATGCGATCCGGACCATTTGTCCAGCAGATCCCACTGAAGAGTTCTTGCGTGAAATCTGCCGAATGGAAGCGCTTCGTAATAAGCCACCATTTTTACCAGGACTCTTGTGCAATGATGCACTGACACTTTTCCTGGTTTTAGGAGGATCCCGATTAGCTCGGATAACTCCCTGGCTTTCTCCTCTGGGAGAAACACCTTTTCCTGGACTGTGTCCAGAATCATCCCTAGGACCAGCAGACGTGTCGTCGGAACAACTGCGGTTATGGAATATTTAGAATCCACCCGTCCTGTCGTAGAACTACTTGAGATAGTGCTACTCCGACCTCCAACTGTTCTCTGGACCTTGTTCTTATCAGGAGGTCGTCCATTCTCTTTGACGACGAATCCTCATTTCGGTCATTACCTTGGTAAGGACCCGGGGTGCCTTGGACAATCCAACGGCATCGTCTGAAACTGATAGTGACAGTTCTGTACCACGAACCTGAGGTACCCTTGGTGAGAAAAGCAAATTTTTGGGACATGGAGGTAAGCATCCCTGATGTCCCGGGACACTATATAGTCCCCTTGTTTGCTATCACTGCTCTGAGTGACTCCATCTGAATTTGAACCTTTGTAAGTGTTCAAAAAATTTTTTTTTTTTTTTTTCGATTTAGAATCGGTCTCACCTAGCCTTCTGGCTTCAGTACCACCATATAGTGTGGAACAATACCCCTTTCCTTGTTGTAGGAGGGGTATTTTTATTATCACCTGCTGGGAATACAGCTTGTGAATTATTTTCAATACTGCCTCCCTGTCGGAGGGAGACATTGGTACAGCAGACTACAGGAACCTGCGAGGGGGGAAACGCCTCGACATTCCAATCTGTACCCCTTGGATACTACTTGTAGGATCCAGGGGTCCTGTACGGTCCCAGCGTCATGCTGAGAACTTAGTAGAAGCGGCGGAGGGCTTCTGTTCCTGGGAATGGGCTGCCTGCTGCAGTCTTCTTCCCTTTTCTCTATCCCTGGGCAGATATGACTCTTATAGGGACGAAAAGACTGAGGCTGAAAAGACGGTGTCTTTTTCTGCAGAGATGTGACTTAGGGTAAATAACGGTGGATTTTCCAGCAGTTGCCGTGGCCACCAGGTCCCATGGACCGACCCCAAATAACTCCTCCCCTTTATACGGCAATACATCTTTGTGCCGTTTGGAATCTGCATCACCTGACCACTGTCGTGTCCATAAACATCTTCTTGCAGATATGGACATCGCATTTACTCTTGATGCCAGAGTGCAAATATCCCTCTGCGCATCTCGCATATATAGAAATGCATCCTTTAAATGCTCTATAGTCAATAAAATACTGTCCCTGTCAAGGGTATCAATATTTTTAGTCAGGGAATCCGACCAAGCCACCTCAGGTCTGCACATCCAGGCTGAGGCGATCGCTGGTCACAGTAAAACACCAGCATGTGTGTGTATACTTTTTAGGATATTTTTCAGCCTCCTATTAGCTGGCTCCTTAAGTACGGTCCTATCTGTAGATGGTACCGCCACTTGTTCTGATAAGCGTGTGAGCGCCTTATCCACCCTAAGGGGTGTTTCCCAACGCGCCTTAACTTCTGGCGGGAAAAGGTATACCGCCAATAATTTTCTATCGGGGGAAACCCACGCATCATCACACACTTCATATAATTTATCTGATTCAGGAAAAACTACAGGTAGTTTTTTCACCTCACACATAATACCCTTTTTTGTGGTACTTGGAGTATCAGAAATATGTAACACCTCCTTCATTGCCCTTAACGTGTGGCCCTAAAGGAAAATACGTTTGTTTCTTCACCGTCGACACTGAAATCAGTGTCCGTGTCTGGGTCTGTGTCGACCGACTGAGGTAAATGGGCATTTTACAGCCCCTGACGGTGTTTGAGACGCCTGGACAGATACTAATTTGTTCGCCGGCCCTCTCATGTCGTCAACCGGCTTACAGCGTGTTGACATTATCACGTAATTCCATAAATAAGCCATCCATTCCGGTGTCGACTCCCTAGAGAGTGACATCACCATTACAGGCAATTTGCTCCGCCTCCTCACCAACATTTACCTCATACATGTCGACACACACGTACCGACATACAGCACACACATAGGGAATGCTCTGATAGAGGACAGGACCCACTAGCCCTTTGGGGAGACAGAGGGAGAGTTTGCCAGCACACACCAAAACGCTATAATTATCCAGGGACAACCTTTATATAAGTGTTCCTCCCTTATAGCATTTTAATATATGTACATATCGCCAAATCAGTGCCCCCCCTCTCTGTTTTAACCCTGTTTCTGTAGTGCAGTGCAGGGGAGAGCCTGGGAGCCTTCCCACCAGCATTTCTGTGAGGGAAAATGGCGCTGTGTGCTGAGGAGAATAGGCCCCGCCCCCTTTTCGGCGGGCTTCTTCTCCGGAGTTTTTGATATCTGGCAGGGGTTAAATACATCCATATAGCCTCAAGGGCTATATGTGATGTATTTTTCGCCATACAGGTATTATACATTGCTGCCCAGGGCGCCCCCCCCAGCGCCCTGCACCCTCCGTGACTGCTGTGAGAAGTGTGCTGACAACAATGGCGCACAGCTGCAGTGCTGTGCGCTACCTGATGAAGACTGAAAGTCTTCTGCCGCCTGGTTCCGGACCTCTTCATCTTCAGCATCTGCAAGGGGGGTCGGCGGCGCGGCTCCGGGACGAACCCCAGGGCGAGCCCTGTGTTCCGACTCCCTCTGGAGCTAATGGTGTCCAGTAGCCTAAGAATCCAATCCATCCTGCACGCAGGTGAGTTGAAAATCTCTCCCCTAAGTCCCTCGATGCAGTGAGCCTGTTGCCAGCAGGACTCACTGAAAATAAAGAACCTAAAAACTTTTTCTAAGTAACTCTTTAAGAGAGCCACCTAGATTGCACCCTACTCGGACGGGCACAAAAACCTAACTGAGGCTTGGAGGAGGGTCATAGGGGGAGGAGCCAGTACACACCATGTGATCCTAAAAGCTTGCTTTTGTGCCCTGTCTCCTGCGGAGCCGCTATTCCCCATGGTCCTGACGGAGTCCCCAGCATCCACTAGGACGTTAGAGAAATGCTGCTTTGAATAATAGAAGTTACCCCGATCTATTGAATAATCTTCGTACTAAATGGGAAACGGATTTGGGACCTTTGTCCCATGAGCAGTGGCTCCAAAGTATGGGTTCCCTTAAATATACTACGCCATATATAAGATATAAGCAAGTTTTTTTCTATATTCTGAACAGGGTGTACCGTACCCCAGTCACTATGCAGAGGGCTGGTCTTAGGGAGGATTCTAACTGCCCCAGGTGCCGGGCTGCCGATGCCGGATTCTGGCACCTGCTTTGGGATTGCCCTGGGATTTCCCTTTTCTGGCGCAAAGTGTGGTGTGATGTGACCATGACTGCTCCATCCCTCCCTACCTTAGATCCTGGTATATGCCTATTTGGATTAGATCTTGAGGAAACACACTCTGTTTTAATGTACAAATATGTCCTGTGTCTCACTACGTTAGCAAAGGTTGTTATTGCTAGGGTTTGGTTCTCAGCTGATGTGCCTAGAGTGGAGCAGTGGAGGGCATTAGTAAATGAGGTAATTCGTAATGAGAGACATATGTTTAAGATACTGGGTTCCACCTATCAATTTACGGAGAAGTGGGATCGCTGGTGTAGCACATGGCTGGGCGGGCCGGTACTGAGCACATGAGTGATGTTCTTAATAATGCTGATATTCTTTATCTTGGAAATATGTGTGGAAAGATTCAACACGCACACCGAAACGTGAACTGAAAATGTCTGTTTATTGATGGCAATTGTTCCAGTTAATTTTACTGTTGTTGTTTTGTAAAATTCAATAAAAATCACTTGATTTAAAAAAAAAAAAAAGAAGAAGTAGGTCTGACTTCTCTCCCCTCACTCCCACGCTGCAAGGGAGCCTGTAGCCAGCAGGTCTCCCTGAAAATAAAAAACCTAACAAAAGTCTTTCTAGAGAAACTCTGTAGAGCTCCCCTAGTGTGTGTCCAGTCACTCCTGGGCAAAAAGTCTAACTGAGGTCTGGACGAGGGGCATAGAGGGAGGAGCCAGTTCACACCCAGTTAAAGTCTTTATAGTGTGCCCAAGCTCCTACGGATCCCGTCTATACCCCATGGTCATTTTGGAGTCCCCAGCATCCTCTAGGACGTAAGAGAAATATGAACGATCTTGTTCATTAATGATATTGATAATGATAAAAAATATTGTTTATATCTTTCAGTGTATATGCACCAACGATGAACGATGCGCGGCCCCGCACTCGTTCATCGTTGGTGCCGGCTCGTTTATACATGCAAGCCAATATGGAAAATCTCGTCCATATTAGCATGCAGTGCTATGGAGCCAGGTGACGGGGGGAGTGAAGAAACTTCAGTCCCACCGTGACACAATCCCCCCACCCTCCCCACCGGGTCGCCCGCTGGCCGTATCGGCTGTCGGGCACCTCGGTGGCCAGTCGTTAGGTGTGTAGGGCCCTTTACATTACAGACAGTTATTTTCATCAAGTAAGCCCCTGTCAGTTGTTCAAATCAATTGTAAAAACCTATTTGCATCACCCGTACCACTGTCTTGCTTAGACGACCTGCAAACGAACAAGGAAAAGCAGGGAAAATTAACCTGAACCCCTAAAACCAGGCAAGTAAGACTATAGAAAGCTACTAGTGTCCACAGAATATTTTTGGATCTTAAAAAGGCGTAAAATGGCTGATTTCTACCTATTTTATTAACCTTTGAAAAATTATACTAAGCAAGTGTTTTTCAAATTAAACAGAATAAATAAGAATTTACTTACCGATAATTCTATTTCTCATAGTCCGTAGTGGATGCTGGGGACTCCGTAAGGACCATGGGGAATAGCGGCTCCGCAGGAGACTGGGCACATCTAAAGAAAGCTTTAGGACTAACTGGTGTGCACTGGCTCCTCCCCCTATGACCCTCCTCCAAGCCTCAGTTAGGATACTGTGCCCGGACGAGCGTACACAATAAGGAAGGATTTTGAATCCCGGGTAAGACTCATACCAGCCACACCAATCACACCGTACAACTTGTGATCTGAACCCAGTTAACAGTATGATAACAGAGGAGCCTCTGAAAAGATGGCTCCCAACAATAATAACCCGATTTTTGTAACAATAACTATGTACAAGTATTGCAGACAATCCGCACTTGGGATGGGCGCCCAGCATCCACTACGGACTATGAGAAATAGAATTATCGGTAAGTAAATTCTTATTTTCTCTAACGTCCTAAGTGGATGCTGGGGACTCCGTAAGGACCATGGGGATTATACCAAAGCTCCCAAACGGGCGGGAGAGTGCGGATGACTCTGCAGCACCGAATGAGAGAACTCCAGGTCCTCCTCAGCCAGGGTATCAAATTTTTAGAATTTAGCAAACGTGTTTGCCTCTGACCAAGTAGCTGCTCGGCAAAGTTGTAAAGCCGAGACCCCTCGGGCAGCCACCCAAGATGAGCCCACTTTCCTTGTGGAACGGGCTTTTACAGATTTTAGCTGTGGCAGGCCTGCCACAGAATGTGCAAGCTGAATTGTACTACAAATCCAACGAGCAATAGTCTGCTTAGAAGCAGGAGCACCCAGCTTGTTGGGTGCATACAGGATAAACAACGAGTCAGATTTCCTGACTCCAGCCGTCCTGGAAACATATTTTCAGGACCCTGACAACATCCAGCAACTTGGATTCCTCCAAGTCCCTAGTAGCCGCAGGCACCACAATAGGTTGGTTCAGGTGAAAACGCTGGAACCACCTTAGGGAGAAAGTGAGGACGAGTCCTCAATTCCGCCCTGTCCGAATGGAAAATCAGATAAGGGCTTTTACAGGATAAAGCCGCCAATTCTGACACGCGCCTGGCCCAGGCCAGGGCCAACAGCATGACCACTTTCCATGTGAGATATTTTAACTCCACAGATTTAAGTGGTTCAAACCAATGTGACTTTTGGAACCCAAACTACATTGAGATCCCAAATTGCCACTGGAGGCACAAAAGGAGGCTGTATATGCAGTAACCCTTTTACAAACGTCTAAACTTCAGGGACTGAAGCTAGTTCTTTTTTGGAAGAAAATTGACAGGGCCGAAATCTGAACCTTAATGGACCCCAATTTCAGGCCCATAGACACTCCTGTTTGCAGGAAATGTAGGAATCGACCCAGTTGAATTTCCTCCGTCGGGCCTTACTGGCCTCGCACTACGCAACATATTTTCGCCAATTGCGGTGATAATGTTTTTGCGGTTACATCCTTCCTGGCTTTAGATCAGGATATGGATGACTTCATCCGGAATGCCTTTTTTTCTTCAGGATCCGGTGTTCAACCGGCATGCCGTCAAACGCAGCCGCGGTAAGTCTTGGAACAGACAGGGTCCTTGCTGGAGCAGGTCCCTTCTTAGAGGTAGAGGCCACGGATCCTCCGTGAGCATCTCTTGAAGTTCCGGTTACCAAGTCCTTCTTGGCCAATCCGGAGCCACGAATATAGTGCTTTCTCCTCTTCATCTTATCAATCTCAGTACCTTGGGAGGGAACACATACACTGACTGGTACACCCACGGTGTTACCAGAGCGTCTACAACTATTGCCTGAGGGTCTCTTGACCTGGCGCAATACCTGTCGAGTTTTTTAATCATGTGGACGACTTCTGGGTGAAGTCCCCACTCTCCCGGGTGGAGGTCGTGCTGAGGAAGTCTGCTTCCCAGTTGTCCACTCCCGGAATGAATACTGTTGACAGTGCTATCACATGATTTTCCGCCCAGCGAAGAATCCCTGCAGCTTCTGCCATTGCCCTCCTGCTTCTTGTGCCACCCTGTCTGTTTACGTGGGTGACTGCCATGATGTTGTCCGACTGGATCAACACCGGCTGACCTTGAAGCAGAGGTCTTGCTAAGCTTAGAGCATTGTAAATGGCCCTTAGCTTCAGGATATTTATGTGAAGTGATGTATCCAGGCTTGACCCTAAGCCCTGGATATTCCTTCCCTGTGTGACTGCTCCCCAGCCTCGCAGGCTGGCATCCGTGGTCACCAGGACCCAGTCCTGAATGCCGAATCTGCGGCCCTCTAGAAGATGAGCACTCTGCAACCACCACAGGATGGATACCCTTGTCCTTGGTGACAGGGTTATCCGCTGATGCATCTGAAAATGCGACCCGGACCATTTGTCCAGTAGGTTCCACTGGAAAGTTCTTGCGTGGAATCTAACGAATGGGATTGCTTCGTAGGAAGCCACCATTTTTACCCAGAACCCTTGTGCATTGATGCACTGAGACTTGGTTCGGTTTTAGGAGGTTCCTGACTAGCTCGGATAACTCCCTGGCTTTCTCTTCCGGGAGAAACACCTTTTTTCTGGACTGTGTCCAGGAACATCCCTAGGAAACAGAAGACAAGTCGTCGGAACCAGCTGCGATTTTGGAATATTGAGAATCCAATCGTGCTGCCGCAACACTACCTGAGATAGTGCTACACCGACTTCCAACTGTTCCCTGGATCTTACCCTTATCAGGGAATCGTCCAAGTAAGGGATAACTAAAATTCCCTTCCTTCGAAGGGATATCATTTCGGCCATTACCTTGGTAAAGACCCGGGGTGCCGTGGACCATCCCTACGGCAGCGTCTGAACTGATAGTGACAGTTCTGTACCATAACCTGAGGTACCCTTGGTGAGAAGGGTAAATTTTGACATGAAGGTAAGCATCCTTGATGTCCCGAGACATCATGTAGTCCCCTTCTTCCAGGTTCGCAATCACTGCTCTGAGTGACTCAATCTTGAATTTGAACCTCTGTATGTAAGTGTTCAAAGATTTTAGATTTTAGATTTAGAATCGGTCTCACCGAGCCGTCTGGCTTCGGTACCACAATAGTGTGGAATAATACCCCGTTCCCTGTTGCAGGAGGGGTACCTTGATTATCACCTGCTGGGAATACAGCTTGTGAATGGCTTCCAAAACTGCCTCCCTGTCAGAGGGAGACGTCGGTAAAGCCGACTTTTGGAAACGGCGAGGGGGAGACGTCTCGAATTTCAATATGTACCCTTGAGATATTACCTGAAGGATCCAGGGGTCTACTTGCGAGTGAGCCCACTGCGCACTGAAATTCATTGAGAACGGGCCCCCACCGTGCCTGAGCTTGTAAGGCCCTAGCGTCATACTGAGGGCTTTGCAGAGGCGGGAAAGGATTTCTGTTCCTGGGAACTGGGTAATCTCTTCAGCCTTTTTCCTCTCCCTCTGTCACGAGCAGAAAAGAGGAACCTTTTGTCCGCTTGCCAACAAAGGACTGCGCCTGATAATACGGCGTCTTATTTTGAGAGGCGACCTGGGGTACAAACGTGGATTTCCCAGTTGTTGCCGTGGCCACCAGGTCTAAAAGACCGACCCCAAATGTCCCCTTTCAAAGGCAATACTTCCAAATGCCATTTGGAATCCGCATCACCTGACCATTTTACTGGTAGAATTGGACAACGCACTTATACTTGATCCCAGTCGGCAAATATTCCGCTGTGCATCATGCATATATAGAAATGCATCTTTTAAATGCTCTATAGGCAATAATATACTATCCTTATCTAGGATATCAATATTTCCAGTCAGGGAATCCGACCATGCCAACCCAGCACTGCACCTCCAGGCTGAGGCGATTGCTGGTCGCAGTATAACACCAGTATGTGTGTGAATACATTTTTGGATACCCTCCTGCTTTCTATCAGCAGGATCCTTAAGGGCGGCCATCTCATGAGAGGGTAGAGCCCTTGTTCTTACAAGCGTGTGAGCGCCTTATCCCCCCTAGGGGGTGTTTCCCAACGCACCCTAACCTCTGGCGGGAAAGGGTATACAGCCAATACTTTTTAAGAAATTATCAATTGTTATCGGGGGGAAACCCACGCATCATCACACACCTCATTTTATTTCTCAGATTCAGGAAAACTACAGGTGGTTTTTCCCTCACCGAACATAATACCCCTTTTTGGTGGTACTCGTATTATCAGAAATGTATAAAACATTTTCCATTGTCTCAATCATGTAACGTGTGGCCCTACTGGAAATCACGGTTGTCTCTTCACCGTCGACACAGGAGTCAGTATCCGTGTCGGCGTCTGTATCTGCCATCTGAGGTAACGGGCGCTTTAGAGCCAATGACGGCCTATGAGACGTCTGGACAGGCACAAGCTGAGTAGCCGGCTGTCTCATGTCAACCACTGTTTTTTTATACAGAGCTGACACTGTCACGTAATTTTCAATAGTACATCCACTCAGGTGTCGACCCCCTAGGTGGTGACATCACTGTTACAGACACTCTGCTCCGTCTCCACATCATTTTTCTCCTCATACATGTCGACACAAACGTACAGACACACAGCACACACACAGGGAATGCTCTGATAGAGGACAGGACCCCACTAGCCCTTTGGGGAGACAGAGGGAGAGTATGCCAGCACACACCAGAGCGCTATATATATATATATATACAGGGATAACCTTATATAAGTGTTTTTCCCCTTATAGCTGCTGTATGTTTTAATACTGCGCCTAATTAGTGCCCCCCTCTCTTTTTTTAACCCTTTCTGTAGTGTAGTGAGTGCAGGGAAGAGCCAGGGAGCTTCCCTCCAACTGAGCTGTGAGGGAAAATGGCGCCAGTGTGCTGAGGAGATAGGCTCCGCCCCCTTTTCGGCGGCCTTATCTCCCGTTTTTCTGTATATTCTGGCAGGGGTTAAATGCATCCATATAGCCCAGGAGCTATATGTGATGTATTTTTTGCCATGTAAGGTATTTTTATCATGTTTTATTGCGTCTCAGGGCGCCCCCCCCCAGCGCCCTGCACCCTCAGTGACCGGAGTATGAAGTGTGCTGAGAGCAATGGCGCATAGCTGCAGTGCTGTGCGCTACCTTATTGAAGACAGGAACGTCTTCTGCCGCCGATTTTTCCGGACCTCTTCGCTCTTCTGGCTCTGTAAGGGGGCCGGCGGCGCGGCTCCGGGACCCATCCAGGCTGGGCCTGTGATCGTCCCTCTGGAGCTAATGTCCAGTAGCCAAGAAGCCCAACCCACTCTGCACGCAGGTGAGTTCGCTTCTTCTCCCCTTAGTCCCTCGATGCAGTGAGCCTGTTGCCAGCAGGTCTCACTGAAAATAACAAACCTAAACTAAAACTTTCACTAAGAAGCTCAGGAGAGCCCCTAGTGTGCACCCTTCTCGTCGGGCACAGAAATCTAACGGAGGCTTGGAGGAGGGTCATAGGGGGAGGAGCCAGTGCACACCAGTTAGTAATAAAGCTTTCTTTAGATGTGCCCAGTCTCCTGCGGAGCCGCTATTCCCCATGGTCCTTACGGAGTCCCCAGCATCCACTTAGGACGTTAGAGAAATTTCTGTAATGTGATATTTATTGTTAAGGAAGCTTTTACAACATTTGAGAGAGAAAAAAAAAAACACACTTGTATCTCCGCAAGTTAAAAAAAACTATTTGCCATGATTACAACAGCCCAAAATACATGTCCCACATGATTTAACTCTTTCAGCTTTTCACCTAATTTTATATATATATATATATATATATATATACATACACACACACACATATATACATACTTCCAGGTATGGTCGCACTCTCACCGACCCAATAGATCAACGACTGGGGTGACTCCCAAGAGGTCCAGTGTAAAGTCCTGACTCCAACATATAGAAAACCAATATAGAGGGGCACTCACCAGAAATTTGCATTTAAAAAAAGCATTGAATTTTAATGCATACTTGTCAGAATAATGTTTCAAACAGATAATTCAAATGTACTTCGACGTTTCGATCCCTCAGGATCATCATCAGGAGATTGCAACAGATACAGCATACACAGCAGGTTACATCTGTTCATATGCACCAATATCAAGTGATCAATGCCTAGCAGGTCTCCTAAATACCCCCAGCACCTTCATGATAGGCAGCATTTTCAATTAGCTAATTAAATTCATGGAGCCTTCCAAAACTGGAAAAGGGCAATTTGCACCATCAACATGATATAACTAATCCCCTCATAGGGACAAAAAGACAAGTACACCCCCATACCAATAGCACTTACCAACAACCAGGCTGGTCCTTACTCGAACATAGAGAGCAGCTGGGATTGTATCAGCGTGCGTTCCATTGTGTTCAAATGGAACGCAATCAGCTTCACATGGTGTGTGCAGGGCCACCCCTAATCAAACACCTTCCCCGTATTCCACCAACACGCGCCAGGCACATATCGCTCGCATGCGTTCCACCAAGCGCGGCTGGAACGCACAGCACTTCCGCATTGCGTACCCGCGTCACTTCCGGTTGCGGCTGTACGATATCACTGGGCACTAAAAAGCACCATGGCAACGGTTGCCTTAGATACAGGACGAGAAAGTGCTGTGTATATCTTCACAGCCACTTTCACTGGTACTATGGCGTAAGGATTATGTATACAGCGCTTCTATCTTATATCAAGCGCTGCTGGGAGGCAATACCTTAACGATGTAGAAACCTTTCTGTTCCATAGCTAATTGTCTAATGTACTAGAGCCTTAAGGTGCATACACACGGAGCGATATAACTGAGCGATTTTGACTATATAGTCAAAATCGCTCAGAAAGTTAGTGCAGATCGCTCCGTGTGTATACAGGCAGCGATAGCGATGCGCGTCCCCGCTAGGTCGCTATCGCTGGGAAAAATAGTCAGTGCAGGCAAGTCAATTTTGGCTATGTCGCTGCAAAAGTTAGTCAAAATCGCTAATACTTTAAGAGGCCAGCGATTTTTCCCAGCGATAGCGATGTTGCAGGCGGCGGTGGTGCGGGCGACGGCGGGTTGTGGCGGCGGTGCGGGCGGCGGCGGGTTGCGGTGGCGGTGTGGGCGACGGCGGGTTGCGGCGGCGGTGCGGGCGGCGGCGGGTTGCGGTATGGGCGGCGGTGGGTTGCGGTGGCGGTGTGGGCGGCGGCGGTGTGGGCGGCGGCGGGTTGCGGCAGCGGTGTGGGCGGGGGAAATTTACCTTTATCTTGCAGAGTTTGGCAGCGGAGCGGTACCAGTTTCAAAAATGGCGCCTCAGCGTCATTTTTGAAATTCAAGATGGCCGCCGCGAGCCAATCACGGCTCGCCGCGTCATCGCCCCGCCCCCTCCCGCTGACTTATATAAGTCAGCGCGAGGCAGCGGCTTTCAGTCCGACGGCGGAGGAGGAGCGGAGAAGAGCTCCTGAAGACGATTTTACAGGGTGGCTGGTATTTAAATAGCTAAAAGTTAAAAAAATAATTTGCGTGGGGTCCCCCCTCCTATGTAAAACCAGCCTCGGGCTCTTTGAGCCAGTCCTGGTTGTTAAAATACAGAGGGAAAAATGAGTAGGGTTCCCCCATATTTAGACAACCAGCAACGGGCTCTGCGTCCGGTCCTGGTTTAAAAAATACGGGGGACAAAAGACATAGGGGTCCCCCATATTTTTCAAACCAGCACCGGGCTCCACTAGCCAGGGAGATAATGCCACAGCCGGGGGACACTTTTATATTGGTCCCTGCGGCCGTGCCATTACCCCCCCAACTAGTCACCCCTGGCCGGGGTACACTGGAGGAGTGAGGACCCCTTAAATCAAGGGGTCCCCCCCCTCCAGCCACCCAAGGGCCAGGGGTGAAGCCCGAGGCTGTCCCCCCCATCCGTGGGCGGTGGATGGGAGGCTGATAGCCTTTCAATAGTAATATTGTTCTTTACAGGTGGCCTACAGGTCCCAGCAAGCCTGCCCCAGCATGCTGGCACTTGGAGAACCACAAGTGCCAGCATGCCCGGACATAAAGGGCCCGCTGGCACCTGTAAAGAAAATATTGGAAAAAAAACACGACACATTATTTAAAAAATCCTTTATTAAACTGGGTCTTCACCTGGGGGCGGCGGCCTTTAAGCTCTTTTGCATGGCCGCCGCCTTCCCAGGGCTTCCGGCGTCTTCACCTGGGGGGGCGCCACCTCCCCAGGGCTTCTGGGGTCTTGCTCCGGCGTCTTCACCTGGTGGGCGGCGGCTGCTAAGCTCTTTTGCATAGCCGCCGCCCATCCAGGACTTCCACGACGTCTTCACCTGGGAGGCGGCGGCCTTTAAGCTCTTTTGCATGGCCGCCGCCTTCCCAGGACTTCCAGCATCTTCACCTGGTGGGCGGCGGCTGCTAAGCTCTTTTTCATAGCCGCCGCCCATCCAGGACTTCCACGGCGTCTTCAGTCTTCAGGAGCTCTTCTCCGCTCCTACTCCGCCGTCGGACTGAAAGCCGCTGCCTCGCGCTGACTTATATAAGTCAGCGGGAGGGGGCGGGGCGATGACGCGGCGAGCCATGATTGGCACGTGGCAGCCATCTTGAATTTCAAAAATGACGCTGAGGCGCCATTTTTGAAACTGGTACCGCTCCGCTGCCAAACTCTGCAAGATAAAGGTAAATTTCCCCCGCCCGCACCGCTGCCGCAACCCGCCGCCGCCCACACCGCAACCCACCGCAACCCGCCGTCGCCCACACCGCCACCGCAACCCGCCGCCGCCACAACCCGCCGCCGCCCGCACCGCCGCCGCCTGCAACATCGCTATCGCTGGGAAAAATCGCTGGCCTCTTAAAGTATTAGCGATTTTGACTAACTTTTGCAGCGACATAGCCAAAATTGACTTGCCTGCACTGACTATTTTTCCCAGCGATAGCGACCTAGCGGGGACGCGCATCGCTATCGCTGCCTGTATACACACGGAGCGATCTGCACTAACTTTCTGAGCGATTTTGACTATATAGTCAAAATCGCTCAGTTATATCGCTCCGTGTGTATGCACCTTTAGAAAAGAAAAAAAAATGTCATTATTATTTTTACTGCAAGCACCATGAACCTCACGGGTATAGTGATACTAGTGAGAATATAAATCATGGTAACGATCAACCATTTCAGACATATAGTACTGAGATAAAAGGTACTGACAGTATCAGGAGACCCGCTAGCGAGAAGTTAACACAATACAAAGAAATATACATGAACATACACAAAAACATACACAAAATATCTTCCTATTACACACAGTATGTGTCTAGATAAAGTGGACACGCCACCTCATGTGAAACAAAACATATAGTAAACAACAGACAACATATATATTATTGGGTGTCCATATCCAATAATTAAAGTTAAAAAAGAAGAGCGTGTTGGTCAAGTATGCTTAGATTTAGAGAAAACCTTATAATTAGAATGTCCAGACCAAAATCAGATCAGATCCATATTTAACGCAAAAAAATATTGAAAGAGTTGTTTTCATTCAGACCATTCGGAGAAAATGTCCCCATTTATCGCTTGGGGACAATTTCTCCGAATGGTCTGAATGAAAACAACTCTTTCAATATTTTTTTTGCGTTAAATATGGATCTGATCTGATTTTGGTCTGGACATTCTAATTATAAGGTTCTCTCTAAATCTAAGCATACTTGACCAACACGCTCTTCTTTTTTAACTTTAATTATTGGATATGGACACCCAATAATATATATGTTGTCTGTTGTTTACTATATGTTTTGTTTCACATGAGGTGGCGTGTCCACTTTATCTAGACACATACTGTGTGTAATAGGAAGATATTTTGGGTATGTTTTTGTGTATGTTCATGTATATTTATTTGTATTGTGTTAACTTCTCGCTAGCGGGTCTCCTGATACTGTCAGTACCTTTTATCTCAGTACTATATGTCAGAAATGGTTGATCGTTACCATGATTTATATTCTCACTAGTATCACTATACCCGTGAGGTTCATGGTGCTTGCAGTAAAAATAATAATGAAAATTTTTTTTCTTTTCTAAGGCTCTAGTACATTAGACAATTAGCTATGGAACAGAAAGGTTTCTACATCGTTAAGGTATTGCCTCCCAGCAGCGCTTGATATAAGATAGAAGCGCTGTATACATAATCCTTACGCCATAGTACCAGTGAAAGTGGCTGTGAAGATATACACAGCACTTTCTCGTCCTGTATCTAAGGCAACCGTTGCCATGGTGCTTTTTAGTGCCCAGTGATATCGTACAGCCGCAACCGGAAGTGACGCGGGTACGCAATGCGGAAGTGCTGTGCGTTCTAGCCGCGCTTGGTGGAACGCACGCGAGCGATATGTGCCTGGCGCGTGTTGGTGGAATACGGGGAAGGTGTTTGATTAGGGGTGGCCCTGCACACACCATGTGAAGCTGATTGCGTTCCATTTGAACACAATGGAACGCACGCTGATACAATCCCAGCTGCTCTCTATGTTCGAGTAAGGACCAGCCTGGTTGTTGGTAAGTGCTATTGGTATGGGGGTGTACTTGTCTTTTTGTCCCTATGAGGGGATTAGTTATATCATGTTGATGGTGCAAATTGCCCTTTTCCAGTTTTGGAAGGCTCCATGAATTTAATTAGCTAATTGAAAATGCTGCCTATCATGAAGGTGCTGGGGGTATTTAGGAGACCTGCTAGGCATTGATCACTTGATATTGGTGCATATGAACAGATGTAACCTGCTGTGTATGCTGTATCTGTTGCAATCTCCTGATGATGATCCTGAGGGATCGAAACGTCGAAGTACATTTGAATTATCTGTTTGAAACATTATTCTGACAAGTATGCATTAAAATTCAATGCTTTTTTTAAATGCAAACTTCTGGTGAGTGCCCCTCTATATTGGTAATATATATATATATATATATATATATATATATATATATATATATATATATATATATATATATATATACACATACACACACACACACACACACATACATACATACATACACAGGTTGAGTATCCCTTATCCAAAATGCTTGGGACCAGAGGTATTTTGGATATCGGATTTTTCAGTATTTTGGAATAATTGCATACCATAATGAGATATCATGGTGATGGGACCTAAGTCTAAGCACAAAAATAAGATTTTACTCACCGGTAAATCTATTTCTCGTAGTCCGTAGTGGATGCTGGGAACTCCGTAAGGACCATGGGGAATAGACGGGCTCCGCAGGAGACTGGGCACTCTAAAAGAAAGATTAGGTACTATCTGGTGTGCACTGGCTCCTCCCTCTATGCCCCTCCTCCAGACCTCAGTTAGGATACTGTGCCCGGAAGAGCGGACACAATAAGGAAGGATTTTGAATCCCGGGTAAGACTCATACCAGCCACACCAATCACACCGTATAACTCGTGATACTATACCCAGTTAACAGTATGAAATATAACTGAGCCTCTCAACAGATGGCTCAACAATAACCCTTTAGTTAGGCAATAACTATATAGAAGTATTGCAGACAATCCGCACTTGGGATGGGCGCCCAGCATCCACTACGGACTACGAGAAACAGATTTACCGGTGAGTAAAATCTTATTTTCTCTGACGTCCTAGTGGATGCTGGGAACTCCGTAAGGACCATGGGGATTATACCAAAGCTCCCAAACGGGCGGGAGAGTGCGGATGACTCTGCAGCACCGAATGAGAGAACTCAAGGTCCTCCTCAGCCAGGGTATCAAATTTGTAGAATTTAGCAAACGTGTTTGCCCCTGACCAAGTTGCAGCTCGGCAAAGTTGTAAAGCTGAGACCCCTCGGGCAGCCACCCAAGATGAGCCCACTTTCCTCGTGGAATGGGCTGTTACTGATTTAGGATGCGGCAATCCAGCCGCAGAATGCTCCAGCTGAATTGTGCTACAAATTCAGCGAGCAATAGTCTGCTTTGAAGCAGGAGCACCTATTTTGTTGGGTGCCTACAGGATAAAAAACGAGTCAGTTTTCCTGACTCCAGCCGTCCTGGAAATATAAATTTTTAAGGCCCTGACTACGTCCAGTAACTTGGAATCTTCCAAGTCCCTAGTAGCCGCAGGCACTACAATAGGTTGGTTCAAGTGAAAAGCTGATACCACCTTAGGGAGAAACTGGGGACGAGTCCTCAATTCTGCCCTATCCATATGGAAAATCAGATAAGGGCTTTTACATGACAAAGCCGCCAATTCTGACACACGCCTGGCCGAAGCCAAGGCCCATAACATGACCACTTTCCACGTGAGATATTTCAAATCCACAGTTTTAAGTGGCTCAAACCAATGTGATTTTAAGAAACTCAACACCACGTTGAGATCCCAAGGTGCCACAGAAGGCACAAAAAAGGGGCTGAATATGTAGCACTCCCCTTACAAATGTCTGAACTCCAGGCAGTGAAGCCAGTTCTTTCTGGAAGAAAATCGACAGAGCCGAAATCTGGACCTTAATGGAACCCAAAGTTAGGCCCATAGTCACTGTCTGTAGGAAGTGCAGAAAACGACCCAGCTGAAATTCCTCTGTTGGGGCCTTCCTGGCCTCACACCACGCAACATATTTTCGCCAAATACGGTGATAATGGTTTGCGGTTACTTCTTTCCTGGCTTTTATCAGCGTAGGAATGACTTCCTCCGGAATGCCCTTTTGCTTTAGGATCCGGAATTCAACCGCCATGCCGTCCAACGCAGCCGCGGTAAGTCTTGGAACAGACAGGGCCCCTGCTGTAGCAGATCCTTTCTGAGCGGTAGAGGCCATGGGTCCTCTGATATTATTTCTTGAAGTTCTGGGTACCAAGCTCTTCTTGGCCCATCCGGAACCACGAGTATCGTTCTTACTCCTCGTTTTCTTATTATTCTCAGTACCTTTGGTATGAGAGGCAGAGGAGGGAATACATAAACCGACTGGTACACCCACAGTGTCACTAGAGCGTCCACAGCTATTGCCTGAGGGTCCCTTGACCTGGCGCAATATCTAGTTTTTTGTTTAGGCGGGACGCCATCATGTCCACCTGTGGCCTTTCCCAACGGTTTACCAACAGTTGGAAGACTTCTGGATGAAGTCCCCACTCTCCCGGGTGTCGGTCGTGTCTGCTGAGGAAGTCTGCTTCCCAGTTGTCCACTCCCGGAATGAACACTGCTGACAGTGCTAAGACGTGATTTTCCGCCCAACGGAGAATCCTTGTGGCTTCTGCCATAGCCATCCTGCTTCTTGTGCCGCCCTGACGTTTACATGGGCGACTGCCGTGATGTTGTCTGATTGGATCAGTACCGGCTGGTTTTGAAGCAGAGGCCTTGCCAGACTTAGGGCATTGTAAATGGCCCTCAGCTCCAGAATATTTATGTGTAGGGACGACTCCTGACTTGACCAAAGTCCTTGGAAATTTCTTCCCTGTGTGGTTACCAGGACCCAGTCCTGTATGCCGAATCTGCGGCCCTCTTGAAGATGAGCACTCTGCAGCCACCACAGTAGAGATACCCTGGTCCTTGGAGACAGGGTTATCAGCCGATGCATCTGAAGATGCGATTCCGACCACTTGTCCAAGAGGTCCCACTGAAAGGTTCTTGCATGGAACCTGCCGAATGGAATTTTGCTTCGTAAGAAGCTACCATTTTTCCCAGGACTCGTGTGCAGTGATGCACCGATACCTGTTTTGGTTTCAGGAGGTCTCTGACTAGAGATGACAGCTCCTTGGCTTTCTCCTGCGGGAGAAACACTTTTTTCTGTTCTGTGTCCAGAACCATACCCAGGAACAGCAGGCGTGTGGTACTAGGAACCAGCTGTGACTTTGGAATGTATAGCATCCATCCGTGCTGTTGTAGCACTTCCCGAGATAGTGCTACTCCGACCAACAACTGCTCCATGGACCTCGCCTTTATAAGGAGATCGTCCAAGTACGGGATAATTAAAAACTCCCTTTTTTCGAAGGAGTATCATCATTTCTGCCATTACCTTGGTAAAGACCCTCGGTGCCGTGGACAGTCCAAACGGCAGTGTTTGGAATTGGTAATGGCAATCCTGTACCACAAATCTGAGGTACTCCTGGTGAGGATGGTAAATGGGGACATGTAGGTAAGCATCCTTGATGTCCAGGGATACCATGTAATCCCCCTCCTCCAGGCTTGCAATAACCGCCCTGAGCGATTCCATCTTGAACTTGAATTTTTTTATGTATGTGTTCAAGGACTTCAAATTTAAAATGGGTCTCACCGAACCGTCCGGTTTCGGTACCACAAACAGTGTGGAATAGTAACCCCGTCCTTGTTGAAGTAGGGGCACCTTGACTATCACCCGCTGGGAATACAGCTTGTGAATTGCCTCTAGCACAGCCTCCCTGCCTGAGGGAGTTGTCGGCAAGGCAGATTTGAGGAAACGGCGGGGGGGGGGAGACGCCTCAAATTCCAGCCTGTACCCCTGAGATACTACTTCAAGGATCCAGGGATCCACCTGTGAGCGAGCCCACTGATCGCTGAAATTTTTGAGGCGGCCCCCCACCGTACCTGGCTACGCCTGTGGAGCCCCCGCGTCATGCGGTGGACTCAGAGGAAGCGGGGGAAGAATTTTGATTCTGGGAACTGGCTGACTGGTGCAGCTTTTTCCCTCTTCCCTCGTCTCTGTGCAGAAAGGAAGCGCCTTTGACCCGCTTGCTTTTCTGAAGCCGAAAGGACTGTACCTGATAATACAGTGCTTTCTTAGGCTGTGAGGAAACCTGAGGTAAAAAATTTTCTTCCCAGCTGTTGCTGTGGATACGAGGTCCCAGAGACCATCCCCAAACAATTCCTCACCCTTATAAGGCTCTATGTGCCTTTTAAAGTCAGCATCACCTGTCCAGTGTCGGGTCTCTAATACCCTCCTGACAGAATGGACATTGCATTAATTCTGGATGCCAGCCGGCAAAATATCCCTCTGTGCATCCCTCATATATAAGACGACGTCTTATGTTCGCAAACTAGTATCCCTGTTTGACAGGGTTACAGACCACGCTGCAGCAGCACTATCTGCAGGTCTCAGTCTAGTACCTGAGTGTGTAAATACAGACTTCAGGATAGCCTCCTGCTTTTTATCAGCAGGTACCTTCAAAGTGGCCGTATCCTAAGACGGCAGGTGCCACCTTTTTTGACAAACGTGTGAGCGCCTTATCCACCCTAGGGGATATCTCCCAGCGTAACTTATCCTCTGGCGGGAAAAGGTACGCCATCAGTAACTTTTTAGAAATTACCAGTTTCTTATCGGGGGAACCCACGCTTTTTCACACTTCATTCACTCATTTGATGGGGGAACAAAACACTGCCTGCTTTTTCTCCCCAAACATAAAACCCTTTTTTAGTGGTACTTGGGTTAATGTCAGAAATGTGTAACACATTTTTTATTGCCGGGATCATGTAACGGATGTTCCTAGTGGATTGTGTATATGTCTCAACCTCGTCGACACTGGAGTCAGACTCCGTGTCGACATCTGTGTCTGCCATCTGAGGGAGCGGGCGTTTTTGAGCCCCTGATGGCCTTTGAGACGCCTGGGCAGGCGCGGGCTGAGAAGCCGGCTGTCCCATAGCTGTTACGTCATCCAGCCTTATATGTAAGGAGTTGACACTGTCGGTTAATACCTTCCACCTATCCATCCACTCTGGTGTCGGCCCATAGGGGGCGACATCCCATTTATCGGCATCTGCTCCGCCTCCACATAAGCCTCCTCATCAAACATGTCGACACAGCCGTACCGACACACCGCACACACACAGGGAATGCTCTGACTGAGGACAGGACCCCACACAGCCCTTTGGGGAGACAGAGAGTATGCCAGCACACACCAGAGCGCTATATAATGTAGGGATAAACACTATCACTGAGTGAATTTTCCCCAATAGCTGCTTGCATAAACAATATTGCGCCTAAATTTAGTGCCCCCCCTCTCTTTTTAACCCTTTGAGCCTGAAAACTACAGGGGAGAGCCTGGGGAGCTGTCTTCCAGCTACACTGTGAAGAGAAAATGGCGCCAGTGTGCCGAGGGAGATAGCTCCACCCCTTTTTCGCGGACTTTTCTCCCGCTTTTTTATGGATTCTGGTAGGGGTAATTATCACATATATAGCCTCTGGGGCTATATATTGTGATTATTTTGCCAGCCAAGGTGTTTTTATTGCTGCTCAGGGCGCCCCCCCCAGCGCCCTGCACCTTCAGTGACCGGAGTGTGAAGTGTGTATGAGGAGCAATGGCGCACAGCTGCAGTGCTGTGCGCTACCTTGGTGAAGACTGAAGTCTTCTGCCGCCGATTTTCCGGACCATCTTCATGCTTCTGGCTCTGTAAGGGGGACGGCGGCGCGGCTCCGGGAACGAACACCAAGGACGGGTCCTGCGGTCGATCCCTCTGGAGCTAATGGTGTCCAGTAGCCTAAGAAGCCCAAGCTAGCTGCAAGCAGGTAGGTTCGCTTCTTCTCCCCTTAGTCCCTCGTAACAGTGAGCCTGTTGCCAGCAGGTCTCACTGTAAAATAAAAAACCTAACATATACTTTCTTTCTAGGAGCTCAGGAGAGCCCCTAGTGTGCATCCAGCTCGGCCGGGCACAGAAATCTAACTGAGGTCTGGAGAAGGGGCATAGAGGGAGGAGCCAGTGCACACCAGATAGTACCTAATCTTTCTTTTAGAGTGCCCAGTCTCCTGCGGAGCCCGTCTATTCCCCATGGTCCTTACGGAGTTCCCAGCATCCACTAGGACGTCAGAGAAATGTATTTATGTTTACATATACACCTTATACAGACAGCCTGAAGGTAATTTTAGCCAATATTTTTTATAACTTTGTGCATTAAACAAAGTTTGTGTACATTCACACAATTCATTTTTGTTTCATATACATCTTATACACACAGCCTGAAGGTCATTTAATACAATATTTTTAATAACTTTGTATATTAAACAAAGTTTGTTACATTGAGCCATCAGAAAACAAAGGTTTTACTATCTCACTCTCACTCAAAAAAGTCTGTATTTCGGAATATTTGGATATGGGATACTCAACCTGTGTGTGTGTGTGTATATATATATATATATATATATATATATATATATATATATAATAAGAATTTACTTACCGATAATTCTATTTCTCGGAGTCCGTAGTGGATGCTGGGGTTCCTGAAAGGACCATGGGGAATAGCGGCTCCGCAGGAGACAGGGCACAAAAAGTAAAGCTTTTCCAGATCAGGTGGTGTGCACTGGCCATAGGGGGAGGAGCCAGTGCACACCACCTGATCTGGTAAAAGCTTTACTTTTTTGTGCCCTGTCTCCTGCGGAGCCGCTATTCCCCCATGGTCCTTTCAGGAACCCCAGCATCCACTTAGGACGATAGAGAAACTATAGGTAGTTTTTTCACACCCCACATAATACCCTGTTTAGTGGTACCTGTAGTATCAGCTAAATGTAACGCCTCCTTCATTGCCAAAATCATATAACGTGTGGCCCTACTGGAAAATACGGTTGATTCGTCACCGTCACCACTGGAATCAGTGCCTGTGTCTGGGTCTGTGTCGACCGACTGAGGCAAAGGGCGTTTCACAGCCCCTGACGGTGTTTGAGGCGCCTGGACAGGCACTAATTGATTGTCCGGCCGCCTCATGTCGTCAAACGACTGCTTAAGCGAGTTGACGCTATCCCGTAATTCCACAAATAAAGGCATCCATTCTGGTGTCGACCCCCTAGGAGGTGACATCCCCATATTTGGCAATTGCTCCGCCTCCACACCAATATCGTCCTCATACATGTCGACACACACGTACCGACACACAGCAGACACACAGGGAATGCTCTACACGAAGACAGGACCCACTAGCCCTTTGGGGAGACAGAGGGAGAGTCTGCCAGCACACACCAAAAAAAAAGCGCTATATATGACAGGGATAGCCTTATAATAAGTGCTCCCTTATAGCTGCTTTATATATATCAAAATATTGCCATTAAATTTGCCCCCCCTCTCTGTTTTACCCTGTTTCTGTAGTGCAGTGCAGGGGAGAGACCTGGGAGCCGTCCTGACCAGCGGAGCTGTGAGAGGAAATGGGATAGGCCCCGCCCCTTTTTCGGCGGGCTCGTCTCCCGCTATTTTGTGAATCCAGGCAGGGGTTAAATATCTCCATATAGCCTCTGGGGGCTATATGTGAGGTATTTTTAGCCTTTTAATAGGTTTTCATTTGCCTCCCAGGGCGCCCCCCCCCCAGCGCCCTGCACCCTCAGTGACTGCGTGTGAAGTGTGCTGAGAGGAAAATGGCGCACAGCTGCAGTGCTGTGCGCTACCTTTAGAAGACTGCAGGAGTCTTCAGCCGCCGATTCTGGACCTCTTCTTACTTCAGCATCTGCAAGGGGGCCGGCGGCGCGGCTCCGGTGACCATCCAGGCTGTACCTGTGATCGTCCCTCTGGAGCTGATGTCCAGTAGCCAAGAAGCCAATCCATCCTGCACGCAGGTGAGTTCACTTCTTCTCCCCTCTGTCCCTCGTTGCAGTGATCCTGTTGCCAGCAGGAATCACTGTAAAATAAAAAACCTAAGCTAAACTTTCTCTAAGCAGCTCTTTATGAGAGCCACCTAGAATTGCACCCTTCTCGGCCGGGCACAAAAATCTAACTGGAGTCTGGAGGAGGGTCATAGGGGGAGGAGCCAGTGCACACCACCTGATCTGGAAAAGCTTTACTTTTTGTGCCCTGTCTCCTGCGGAGCCGCTATTCCCCATGGTCCTTTCAGGAACCCCAGCATCCACTAGGACGATAGAGAAATATATATATATATATATATATATATATATATATATATATATTATACACACACACACACACACACACACACACACACATATATATATAAATATTATATTCAAAATTATGCTATTTAAATACCTCCAAGTGCATGATCATTGTGAGGGATGTAGCAGTGCTCCTGCACAAAGCCCTGATATTTTTACCTTATAGATTTAAAGAGTTTTAAGTGGCTTTCTGCAGAACTTCATATACAAAGTGCAGTTCTTGAACACAAAAAACTGGTATTACAAAGGGGTTGAACACTTATCAGGACCTCCTGAAAGGTTGTCATAATCGCTTTAATGTATACAGGATGGTTTATAAAGCACCAATCCTATTACATGGTGATGTAAAGAAAATATGTAATCATTATCAACAGTCCCTCCACCTTTGGAACTTACAGTATAAATGACCTTTATCATGATTCAGTTGCAGCTATTTGGCACTCATTCAGACGCCATTTAGGATTGTTACTGGGTTCTCAGTACACGAAGCAAAAGGACAGGTACAGTTGTATAACACCTGCATACTTCGTGATAGACCAGGAGATGGCACTTAATTATTTCAACCAATGGTAGCATGTTTACTGCAAAAAATATGGAAGATAATAGGGAACCTTGTGGAACACTACAAGGCTGTGGCACTGGTGACGATAAGTATACTCCAGACGAAATTCTGTGACCATTCAATATAGGACAATCTAGGTCTCAGATTATACTAACGTTGGTTTCGATTATAGTTTATTGCTTTCCAGTGCAGGAACACAACATTTTTCGTAATTCTGTGACCTGCCAGTGAGAAATTGTTTCAACCAGCTAAGGCAGTGGTTCCCAAACTTTTTGAAATCACTGCTCCCCTGAGTATCAGAATGTTTTTTTTAGAGCACCCCTAGGCCAAAAATGTGTTATTCAGAAAAAATATTAAATTAAGTCAATTGTGTTTATATGTCATCCTTAGGTTCAGTTACGTGATGAGGGCTTGGATTCACTTCTGTTTGTCCACATATTTTATGATTGGAAATTACCAGCACTGGTTTTGTCTATTACTTTGACCATAAATAAATTAGAATTTTTTCTTGACCACCAACACAGGGCCATCCAGTCCACAGATAAGCACATCCTGAGAAACATTGAGTGACAATCCATTGTATAAAGGCCAAATACACACTCATTTGTACATTGTTTAAACAAGGTAGACCTGCAAGTGAATCTGGACATTGGAAGCAACTGTATAATGCCATCCTGGAGGGAAGAGCAAACTGCATTAAAGCCTATGAGGAGAGCTGCAGATTCAGTATGAGAGGCATCTGTGAGTAACCTCTTTGAGGATTTTGGAGTTATGGGCGAATAACACTATATATTTTTTCAACCATTTTTGTATTCCAGGAGTATACAGCAGTGTAGGACTGCAATGAGTGAAGGGATCAAAAAACACTATCATATGGATACACAGCTCGCATGGTTGGCTTGTTTAAACCCAATATTTTTTTGGGTGGGAGGGGGTTGTTTTTTTTTTTAAACACTTTTTTTTTTTTTTTTTTTTAAATATGCTGTGACTATTGGCACAGTGCCGTAACTTCTTGAGAAAAAAAAAAAAAGAATTTACTTACCGATAATTCTATTTCTCATAGTCCGTAGTGGATGCTGGGGACTCCGAAAGGACCATGGGGAATAGCGGCTCCGCAGGAGACTGGGCACAAAAGTAAAAGCTTTAAGACTACCTGGTGTGCACTGGCTCCTCCCCCCATGACCCTCCTCCAAGCCTCAGTTAGGATACTGTGCCCGGACGAGCGTACACAATAAGGAAGGATTTTGAATCCCGGGTAAGACTCATACCAGCCACACCAATCACACCGTACAACTTGTGATCTGAACCCAGTTAACAGCATGATAACAGAGGAGCCTCTGAAAAGATGGCTCACAACAATAATAACCCGATTTTTTGTAACAATAACTATGTACAAGTATTGCAGACAATCCGCACTTGGGATGGGCGCCCAGCATCCACTACGGACTATGAGAAATAGAATTATCGGTAAGTAAATTCTTATTTTCTCTGACGTCCTAGTGGATGCTGGGGACTCCGAAAGGACCATGGGGATTATACCAAAGCTCCCAAACGGGCGGGAGAGTGCGGATGACTCTGCAGCACCGAATGAGAGAACTCCAGGTCCTCCTCAGCCAGGGTATCAAATTTGTAGAATTTAGCAAACGTGTTTGCCCCTGACCAAGTAGCTGCTCGGCAAAGTTGTAAAGCCGAGACCCCTCGGGCAGCCGCCCAAGATGAGCCCACTTTCCGTGTGGAATGGGCTTTTACAGATTTTGGCTGTGGCAGGCCTGCCACAGAATGTGCAAGCTGAATTGTACTACAAATCCAACGAGCAATAGTCTGCTTAGAAGCAGGAGCACCCAGCTTGTTGGGTGCATACAGGATAAACAGCGAGTCAGATTTTCTGACTCCAGCCGTCCTGGAAACATATTTTCAGGGCCCTGACTACGTCCAGCAACTTGGAATCCTCCAAGTCCCTAGTAGCCGCAGGCACCACAATAGGCTGGTTTAAGTGAAATGCTGAAACCACCTTAGGGAGAAATTGAGGACGAGTCCTCAATTCTGCCCTGTCCGTATGAAAAATTAGGTAAGGGCTTTTATAGGATAAAGCCGCCAATTCTGAGACACGCCTGGCTGAGGCCAGGGCTAACAGCATTACCACTTTCCATGTGAGATATTTTAAGTCCACAGTGGTGAGTGGTTCAAACCAATGTGATTTTAGGAACCCCAAAACTACATTGAGATCCCAAGGTGCCACTGGAGGCACAAAAGGAGGCTGTATATGCAGTACCCCCTTGACAAACGTCTGAACTTCAGGAACTGTAGCTAGTTCTTTTTGGAAGAATATTGACAGGGCCGAAATTTGAACCTTAATGGACCCTAATTTTAGGCCCATAGACAGTCCTGTTTGCAGGAAATGCAGGAAACGACCCAGTTGAAATTCCTCTGTAGGGGCCTTCCTGGCCTCACACCACGCAACATATTTACGCCAAATACGGTGATAATGTTGCACAGTTACATCCTTCCTGGCTTTGATCAGGGTAGGGATGACTTCATCCGGAATGCCTTTTTCCTTCAGGATCCGGCGTTCAACCGCCATGCCGTCAAACGCAGCCGCGGTAAGTCTTGGAACAGACATGGTCCCTGCTGGAGCAGGTCCTTTCTTAGAGGTAGAGGCCACGGGTCTTCCGTGAGCATCTCTTGAAGTTCCGGGTACCAAGTCCTTCTTGGCCAATCCGGAGCCACGAGTATAGTCCTTACTCCTCTCCTTCTTATGATTCTCAGTACCTTGGGTATGAGAGGCAGAGGAGGGAACACATACACTGACTGGTACACCCACGGTGTTACCAGAGCGTCCACAGCTATTGCCTGAGGGTCCCTTGACCTGGCGCAATATCTGTCCAGTTTTTTGTTGAGGCGGGACGCCATCATGTCCACCTTTGGTTTTTCCCAACGGTTCACAATCATGTGGAAGACTTCTGGGTGAAGTCCCCACTCCCCCGAGTGGAGATCGTGTCTGCTGAGGAAGTCTGCTTCCCAGTTGTCCACTCCCGGAATGAACACTGCTGACAGTGCTATCACATGATTTTCCGCCCAGCGAAGAATCCTTGCAACTTCCGTCATTGCCCTCCTGCTTCTTGTGCCGCCCTGTCTGTTTACGTGGGCGACTACCGTGATGTTGTCCGACTGGATCAGCACCGGCTGACCCTGAAGCAGAGGCCTTGCCTGACTTAGGGCATTGTAAATGGCCCTTAGTTCCAGGATATTTATGTGAAGTGACGTTTCCATGCTTGACCACAAGCCCTGGAAATTTCTTCCCTGTGTGACTGCTCCCCAGCCTCTCAGGCTGGCATCCGTGGTCACCAGGACCCAGTCCTGAATGCCGAATCTGCGGCCCTCTAGAAGATGAGCACTCTGCAACCACCACAGGAGAGACACCCTTGTCCTTGGAGACAGGGTTATCCGCTGATGCATTTGAAGATGCGATCCGGACCATTTGTCCAGCAGATCCCACTGAAAAGTTCTTGCGTGGAATCTGCCGAATGGAATCGCTTCGTAAGAAGCCACCATTTTTCCCAGGACCCTTGTGCATTGATGCACTGACACTTGGCCTGGTTTTAGGAGGTTCCTGACTAGGTCGGATAACTCCCTGGCTTTCTCCTCCGGGAGAAACACCTTTTTCTGTACTGTGTCCAGAATCATCCCTAGGAACAGCAGACGTGTCGTCGGAATCAGCTGCGATTTTGGAATATTTAGAATCCATCCGTGCTGTCGTAGTACTACTTGAGATAGTGCTACTCCGACCTCTAACTGTTCTCTTATCAGGAGATCGTCCAAGTAAGGGATAATTAAGAAGCCTTTTCTTCGAAGAAGAATCATCATTTCGGCCATTACCTTGGTAAAGACCCGGGGTGCCGTGGACAATCCAAACGGCAGCGTCTGAAACTGATAGTGACAGTTCTGTACCACAAACCTGAGGTACCCTTGGTGAGAAGGGCAAATTGGGACATGGAGGTAAGCATCCTTGATGTCCAGAGACACCATATAGTCCCCTTCTTCCAGGTTCGCTATCACTGCTCTGAGTGATTCCATCTTGAATTTGAACCTTTGTATGTAAGTGTTCAAGGATTTCAGATTTAAAATAGGTCTCACCGAGCCGTCCGGCTTCGGTACCACAAACAGCGTGGAATAATACCCCTTTCCCTGTTGTAGGAGGGGTACCTTGATTATCACCTGCTGGGAATACAGCTTGTGAATGGCTTCCAATACCGCCTCCCTGAAGGGGGGAGACGTTGGTAAAGCAGACTTCAGGAACCGGCGACGGGGAGACGTCTCGAATTCCAATTTGTACCCCTGAGATACTACCTGCAGGATCCAGGGGTCCACTTGCGAGTGAGCCCACTGCGCGCTGAAATTCTTGAGACGGGCCCCCACCGTGCCTGAGTCCGCTTGTAAGGCCCCAGCGTCATGCTGAGGACTTGGCAGAAGCGGGGGAGGGCTTCTGTTCCTGGGAAGAGGCTGTCTGCTGCAGTCTTTTTCCCGCTTGCCCTTATGGGGACGAAAGGACTGAGCCTGAAAAGACGGTGTCTTTTTCTGAGAGGTGACCTGGGGTAAAAAGGTGGATTTCCCAGCCGTTGCCGTGGCCACCAGGTCCGATAGACCGACCCCAAATAACTCCTCCCCTTTATACGGCAATACTTCCATATGCCGTTTGGAATCCGCATCACCTGACCACTGTCGCGTCCATAACCCTCTTCTGGCAGAAATGGACAGCGCACTTACTCTTGATGCCAGAGTGCAAATATCCCTCTGTGCATTTCTCATATATAGAAATGCATCCTTTAAATGCTCTATAGTCAATAATATATTGTCCCTGTCCAGGGTATCAATATTTTCAGTCAGGGAATCCGACCAAGCCACCCCAGCACTGCACATCCAGGCTGAGGCGATTGCTGGTCGCAGTATAATACCAGTATGTGTGTATATACTTTTTAGGATATTTTCCAGCTTCCTATCAGCTGGTTCCTTGAGGGCGGCCGTATCAGGAGACGGTAACGCCACTTGTTTTGATAAGCGTGTGAGCGCCTTATCTACCCTAGGGGGTGTTTCCCAACGCGCCCTAACCTCTGGCGGGAAAGGGTATAATGCCAATAATTTTTTAGAAATTAGCAGTTTTTTATCGGGGGAAACCCACGCTTCATCACACACCTCATTTAATTCATCTGATTCAGGAAAAACTACGGGTAGTTTTTTCACACCCCACATAATACCCTTTTTTGTGGTACTTGTAGTATCAGAAATGTTCAAAACCTCCTTCATTGCCGTGATCATGTAACGTGTGGCCCTACTGGAAAATACGTTTGTTTCCTCACCGTCGACACTGGAGTCAATGTCCGTGTCTGGGTCTGTGTCGACCACCTGAGGTAACGGGCGCTTTAGAGCCCCTGACGGTGTTTGAGACGCCTGTACAGGTATTAACTGATTTGCCGGCTGTCTCATGTCGTCAACAGTCTTTTGTAAAGTGCTGACACTATCACGTGTCCTGTCTCCTGCGGAGCCGCTAAACCCCATGGTCCTGACGGAGTCCCCAGCATCCACTACGGACTACGAGAAATAGAATTATCGGTAAGTAAATTCTTATTTTCTCTAACGTCCTAAGTGGATGCTGGGGACTCCGTCAGGACCATGGGGATTATACCAAAGCTCCCAAACGGGCGGGAGAGTGCGGATGACTCTGCAGCACCGAATGAGAGAACTCCAGGTCCTCCTCAGTCAGGGTGTGCCCCTGACCAAGTAGCAGCTCGGCAAAGTTGTAAAGCCGAGACCCCTCGGGCAGCCGCCCAAGATGAGCCCACTTCCTTGTGGAATGGGCTTTTACTGATTTTGGCTGTGGCAAGCCTGCCACAGAATGTGCAAGCTGAATTGTACTACAAATCCAGCGAGCAATCGTCTGCTTAGAAGCAGGAACACCCATCTTGTTGGGTGCATACAGGCTAAACAGCGAGTCAGATTTTCTGACTCCAGTCGTCCTGGAAACATATATATTCAGGGCCCTGACAACGTCAAGTAACTTGGAGTCCTCCAAGTCCCTAGTAGCCGCAGGTACCACAATAGGTTGGTTCATGTGAAGAACAGAAAACACCTTAAGGAGAAATTGAGGACGAGTCCTCAATTCTGCCCTGTCAGAATGAAAAATTAAGTAAGGGCTTTTATATGATAAAGCCGCCCATTCTGACACACGCCTGGCTGAAGCCAGGGCTAATAGAATCTTCACCTTCCATGTGAAATATTTTAATTCCACAGTGGTGAGTGGATCAAACCAATGTGACTTTAGGAAACTCAAAACAACATTGAGATCCCAAGGTGCCACTGGGGGCACAAAAGGAGGCTGTATATGCAGTACCCCTTTTACAAACGTCTGAACTTCAGGCACTGAAGCCAGTTCTTTCTGGTAGAAATTTGACAGGGTTGAAATTTGAACCTTAATGGACCCTAATTTTAGGCCCATAGACAGTCCTGTTTTCAGGAAATGTAGGAAACGACCCAGTTGGAATTCCTCTGTAGGGACCTTCTTGGCCTCACACCACGCAACATATTTTCGCCAAATGCGGTGAAAATGTTTTGCGGTTACATCCTTCCTGGCTTCGACCAGGGTAGGGATGACTTCATCTGGAATGCCCTTTCAGGATCCGGCGTTCAACTGCCATGCCGTCAAACGCAGCCGCGGTAAGTCTTGGAACAGACAAGGCCCCTGCTGGAGCAGGTCGTTTCTTAAAGGTAGAGGCCACGGTTCTTCCGTGAGCATCTCTTGAAGTTCCGGGTACCAAGTCCTTCTTGACCCATCCGGAACCACGAGTATCGTTCTTACTCATCTCCTTCTTATGATTCTCAGTACTTTTGGTATGAGATGCATAGGAGGGAACACATACCCTGACTGGTACACCCACAGTGTTACCAGAGCGTCCACCGCTATTGCCTGAGGGTCCCTTGACCTGGCGCAATATTTGTCTAGTTTTTTGTTCAGGCGGGACGCCATCATGTCCACCTTTGGTTTTTCCCAACGGTTTACAATCATGTGGAAGACTTCCCGCTGAAGTCCCCACTCTCCCGGGTGGAGGTTATGCCTGCTGAGGAAGTTTGCTTCCCAGTTTTCCACTCCCGGAATTAACACTGCTGAGAGTGTTATCACATGATTTTTCGCCCAGCGAAGAATCCTTGCAGTTTCTGCCATTTCCCTCCTGCTTCATGTGCCGCCCTGTCTGTTTACGTGGGCGACTGCCGTGATGTTGTCCCACTGGATAAATACCGGCTGACCTTGAAGCAGAGGTCTTGCTAAGCTTAGAGCCTTGTAAATTGCCCTTAGCTCCAGTATATTTATATGGAGAGAAGTCTCCAGACTTGATCACACTCCCTGGAAATTTTTTCCTTGTGTGACTGCTCCCCAGCCACTCAGGCTGGCATCCGTGGTCACCAGGACCCAGTCCTGAATGTCGAATCTGCGGCCCTTTCATAGATGAGCACTCTGCAGCCACCGCAGAAGAAAACACCCTTGTCCTTGGAGACAGGGTTATCCGCTGATGCATCTGAAGATGCGATCCGGACCATTTTCCCAGCAGATTCCACTGAAAGGTTCTTGCGTGAAATCTACCGAATGGGATCGCTTTGTAAGAAACCACCATTTTTCACAGGACCCTTGTGCAATGATGCACTGATACTTTTCCTGGTTTTAGGAGATTCCTGACTAGCTCGGATAACTCCCTGGTCTTCTTCTCCGGGAGAAAACATCCTTTTCTGGACTGTGTCCAGAATCATTCCTAGGAACATTAGACGTGTCGTCGGAAAAAGCTGCGATTTTGGAATATTTAGAATCCACTCGTGCTGTCGTAGAACTACTTGAGATAGTGCTACTCCGACCGCCAACTGTTCTCTGGACCTTGCCCTTATCAGGAAAGCGTCCATATTTCTTTTAGGAAGAATCATCATTTCGGCCATTACCATGGTAAAGACCCGGGGTGCCGTGGACAATCCAAACGGCAGCGTCTGAACTGATAGTGACAGTTCTGTACCACGAACCTGAGATACCCTTGGTGAGAAGGGCAAAATTTGGACATGTAGGTAAGCGTCCCTGATATCCAGTGACACCATATCGTCCTGGTTCGCTATCACTGCTCTGAGTGACTCCATCTTGATTTGAACCCTTGTATGTAATTGTTCAAATCTTTTATATCTCACCGAGCCGTTTGGCTTCAGTACCACAATATAGTGTGGAATAATACCCCTTCCCTTGTTGTAGGAGGGGTACTTTGATTATCACCTGCTGGGAATACAGCCTGTGAATTTTTTTTCCAATACTGCCTCCCTGTCGGAGGGAGACGTTGGTAAAGCAGACTTCAGGAACTTGTGAGGGGAAGACGTCTCGAATTTCCAATGTACACCTGGGATACTACGTGTAGGATCCAGGAGTCCACTTGCGAGTGAGCCCACTGCGTGCTGAAACTCTTGAGATGACCCCCCACCGCACCTGAGTCCGCTTGTATGGCCCCAGCGTCATGCTGCGGACTTGGCAGAAGCTGTGGAGGACTTCTGTTCCTGGGAATGGGCTGCCTGCTGCAGTCTTCTTCCCTTTCCTCTAACCCTGGGCAGATATGACTGGCCTTTTGCCCTCCTGCCTTTATGGGTACGAAAGGACTGAGACTGAAAAGACTGTGTCCTTTTCTGCTGAGATGTGACTTGGGGTAACAAAAGTGGATTTTCCAGCTGTTGCCATGGCCACCAGGTCCGATGGACCGCCCCTTTATACGGCAATACTTCCATGTGCCGTCTGGAATCTGCATCACCTGACCACTGTCGTGTCTATAAACATCGTCTGGCAGATATGGACATCACATCTACTCTTGATGCCAGAATGCAAATATCCCTCTGCGCATCTCGCATATATAGAAATGCATCCTTAAAATGCTCTATAGTCAATAAAATATTGTTCCTGTCAAGGGTATCAATATTTTCAGTCAGGAAATCCGACCAAGCCCCCCCAGCGCTGTACATCCAGGCTGAGGCGATTGCTGGTCGTAGTATAACACCAGTATGTGTGTATATACTTTTTAGGATATTTTTCAGCTTCCTATCAGCTGGCTCTTTGAGGGCGGCCGTATCTGGAGACGGTAACGCCACTTGTTTTTATAAGCGTGTGAGCGCCTTATCCACCCTAAGGTGTGTTTCCCAACTCGCCCTCACTTCTGGCGGGAAAGGGTATACCTCCAATAATTTTCTATCGGAGGAAACCCACGTATCATCACACACTTTAATTTATCTGATTCAGGAAAAACTACAAGTAGATTATTCCCACCCTACATAATACCCTTATTTGTGGTACTTGTAGTATCAGAAATATGTAACACCTCCTTCATTGCCCTTAACATGTAACGTGTGGCCCTAAAGGAAAATACGTTTGTTTCTTCACCGTCGACACTGAAGTCAGTGTCCGTGTCTGTGTCGACCAACTGAGGTAAATGGGCGTTTTTACAAGCCCCTGACAGTGTCTGAGACGCCTGGACAGGTACTAATTTGTTTGCCGGCCGTCTCATGTCGTCAACCGACCTTGCATCGTGTTGACATTATCACGTAATTCCTAAATAAGCCATCCATTCCGGTGTCGACTCCCTAGAGAGTGACATCACCAATACAGGCAATTTGCTCCGCCTCCTCACCAACATCGTCCTCCTACATGTCGACACACACGTACCGACACACAGCACACACACAGGGAATGCTCTAATAGAGGACAGGACCCCACTAGCCCTTTGGGGAGACAGAGGGAGAGTTTGCCAGCACACACCAAAAACGCTATAATTATACAGGGACAACCCCTTATACAAGTGTTTTCCCTTATAGCATTTTTACATATGTAATCATATCGCCAAATAAGTGCCCCCCCCTCTCCGTTTTAACCCTGTTTCTGTAGTGCAGTGCAGGGGAGAGCCTGGGAGCCTTCCTCACAGCAGAGCTGAGCAGGAAAATGGCGCCGTGTGCTGAGGAGAATAGGCCCCGCCCCCTAAACCGGCGGGCTCTTCTCCCGGAGTTTGTGAGATCTGGCAGGGGTTAAATACATCCATATAGCCTCAAGGGCTATATGTGATGTATTTTAGCCATAAAAAAGGTATAATACATTGCTGCCCAGGGCGCCCCCCCCAGCGCCCTGCACCCTCAGTGACCGCTGGTATGAAGTGTGCTGACAACAATGGCGCACAGCTGCAGTGCTGTGCGCTACCTTATGAAGACTGAAAGTCTTCTGCCGCCTGTTTCTGGACCTCTGGACCTCTTCAACTTCGGCATCTGCAAGGGGGGTCGGCGGCACGGCTCCGGGACGAACCCCAGGGTGAGACCTGTGTTCCGACTCCCTCTGGAGCTAATGGTGTCCAGTAGCCTAAGAAGCAAATCCATCCTGCACGCAGGTGAGTTTACTTCTCTCCCCTAAGTCCCTCGTAGCAGTGAGCCTGTTGCCAGCAGGACTCACTGAAAATAAAAAACCTAACTTAAACTTTTATTCTAAGCAGCTCAGGAGAGCCACCTAGATTGCACCCTTCTCGGCCGGGCACAAAGATCTAACTGAGGCTTGGAGGAGGGTCATAGGGGGAGGAGCCAGTGCACACCACCTGATCCTAAAGCTTTTATTATTGTGCCCTGTCTCCTGCGGAGCCGCTAAACCCCATGGTCCTGACTGAGTCCCCAGCATCCACTTAGGACGTTAGAGAAAAAAGTTTTTTTATTCAAATTGTTCAATGCCACTGGCATGCCCAGTGTTAATCGTCCTATTTATATGATGCCACAAGGGTACTGCAGCGCCTAACAAACTACATAAACAAACGAACAAAACAAGAATAGTGACTTACAGTACAAGACAATATACAGTAGGACAAGTACAAGGTACTGTATATAACAATTGCTGTATCAATGGACATGACACCGATAAGCATCAGGGATGCTGAAACCGAGAGCTGTGTGCGTTGTATGGAGTATGGTATACACACAGTGAGATCCTTGCTATGCCCGATTTTGACTATGCAATTTCTCTTGAACTCCCCCAGAGCCCAGAAGCACCAATTCTGACTATCTGTACTTTCGATTTTGACTAAACTTTGTACTAGATAGTACATTAGATAGTCAAGATTGACTTTCCTGCACAGTCTGTCTAGCCTTGCGATACCGATCCCACGGGACCGCGCATCGGGATCAAATCGGTATCGCAAGCTGCCTAACACTGTGCGATTTGCACTAACTTTCCTTGCGATTTTGACTATATAGTCAAAATTGCAATGCTAAATCTTACCGCGTGTATACACCTTTAGTAACAGTAGGAAATGAACATTACAAGCAGTCTCCAAGTGGCAGATTAAATGCATTGCAAGAAACAAAATGGAGACAGAATATAAAACAAATAAAAAACAAAGTATTTTACATTATTTACTATTAAAAAACAAGCGTATATGTATTAATGTTTAGACTATCTACATATATTCAGAAAAAGCTGTTAAGAAAAAAATAGGATTTTGGTACTTACCAGGTAAATCCTTTTCTTTGAATCCATAGGGGGCACTGGAGTACGCTTGGGATATGGACTGCTTCCGCAGGAACAGGGCACTGAATATTTAAATTTAGAACACTCCACCCCTCCATATCCCAGAGTACCTCAGTGTTTTTTACTGAGCCGAACAGGAGCTATAGAGAGGTTGACAATGGAGAATTACATATAACATAACAGACAACAATAAAGTTGACACATAACGTTACTGACAACTAAACAGTTGACACCATAACCGATAGAACTTGATCATTTGAACCAGTCGGTGAGAGTGTGTTACCATAAGATCCCCTGAACTTACCACAAACCAGGTAAAACTGCTCTGGGTGGGCGTCCAGTGTCCCTTATGGATTCAAAGAAAAGAATTTACCTGGTAAGTACCAAAATCCTATTTTCTTTTTCATCCACTAGGGGTCACTGGAGTACTCTTGGGACGTACCAAAGCTTCCCCCGTGGGCGGGAGAGCAGTTTGGCACCTGTAACACTAGGCGGCCAAAGCTAGAAGACGATGCCGCAAGCGTATCAAACTTGTAAAAGCGCACAAACGTGTGCACTGATGACCATGTAGCCGCACGGCAAAGCTGCGTCGTAGAAGCTCCACGACCAGCTGCCCATGAAGTTCCCACAGAACGTGTGGAATGAGCTGTTACTGATGTAGGCGGCTGTAACCTAGCATGAAGGTAAGCCTGACTTATAGTCAGTTTTATCCATCTGGATAAGGTCTGCTTAGAAGCTGGCCAACCCATCTTGGCAGCATCATAGAGAACAAACAACGTATCCGTCTTACGAACTGTAGACGTTCGGGATACATAAACGCGTAATGCGCGTACCACATCCAGAGTTCCAGAATGTCCTGTTAACACAGGAACTACTATTGGTTGATTGATGTGAAAAGATGACACTACCTTTGGTAAGAAAACGGGATTCGTCCGAAGTTCCGCTCTGTCACCATGAAACACCAAATACGGTGGTTTGCATGACAAGGCACCCAAATCTGAAACACGCCTTGCCGAAGCTAAGGCTAGGAGAAAAATTGTTTTCCAAGTGAGAAACTTAATATCCACTTGTTGTAAGGGTTCAAAATATGAAGACATCTAAAACCAGAGTCAAGTCCCATGGCGCTGTAGGTGGAATGAATGGAGGCTGTACTCTGAGGACACCTTGCAGAAAAGTGTGTACCGACGGCAAGAGCCACTCGTCTTTGAAAGTAAATTGACAACGCAGATACCTGCACCTTTAGTGTAGATAAACGCAGTCCTCCATCTAACCCCGTCTGTAGAAATAATAAAAGACGGGATAACATGAAAGATGATGTCGGAAACTTCCGAGCTTCACACCAACCTATATAGGCACGCCAAATTCTGTAATAATGAGCTGCCGTAACCGGCTTCCTAGCTCGTAACATGGTTGGTATAACAGATTCTGGAATGCCCTCTCTTCTTAAGAGGGCGGTCTCAACAGCCACCCCGTCAAACGCAGCCGCGCTAAATCGGGGTAAAGGAACGGAACCTGTTGTAACAGGTCTGGACGTAGTGGGAGCGGCCACGGGTCGTCTGCGAGTAGTCCGCGGAGATCCGAGAACCAAGCTCTCAGAGGCCAATGAGGCGCCACTAGTATGACTGTGACCGACTCTCTTTTGATCCCTTTTAGCAACAGAGGGAGCAGCGGAAACGGTGGAAACAGATACACGAGGCTGTACGGCCAAGCGATTGTGAGAGCATCCACCGCCACTGCCTTTGGATCTCTCATTCTGGACACATACTGGGGCGTTTGGTGATTGTGGCGAGATGCCATCAGGTCCACTTGAGGGTAACCCCACCTCTGGACCAACATGTGAAACACTTCTGGATTTAATGCCCATTCTCCTGGATAAAAATCCAGATGGCTGAGATAATCCGCCTCCCAGTTGTCCACTCCCGGAATGAACACTGCCGACAATATCACTTGGTGATGTTCGGCCCAATTGAGGATTCGAGCTACTTCCCGCATTGCCATGCGGCTTCTCGTTCCTCCTTGTTTGTTGATGTACGCGACTGCCGTCGTGTTGTCTGACTGCACCTAAACAGTCTGAGACCGAAGCATGTGTACTGCTGGTCGTAGCGCATTGTAAATTGCCCGGAGTTCCAGGACATTTATAGACAGCAATCTTTCGTGATCCGCCCAGAGACCCTGGAGCTGACAATTTTGATCTACAGCTCCCCAACCTCTGAGACTCGCGTCCGTCGTTAGAATTATCCAATTCCAGGCGCCGAACCGTTTCCCTGCGGTTAGATTGTGTACTTTGAGCCACCAGAGTAGAGATACCCCTTGCCCGTGGCGACAACCTCACTCTGTGGTGAATCTGCAGATGCGAGCCCGACCACTGTGCGAGCACATCCAGTTCAAATGGACGTGAGTGAAATCTTCCGAACTGAAGCGCTTCGAAAGCCGCCACCATTGTGCCTAAGAGGCGAATGCACAAATGTACCGAGACTGTGCGTGGCTTGAGCACTAATTGTACCAGATGACGAATAATTTGTACTTTCTGTTCTGGTAGGTAAATTCTTTGATTTACCGTATCGATAATCATACCTAGGAATTGAAGTCGTTGAGACGGAATTAGATGTGATTTCTTGAAGTTGACAATCCAACCGTGGTGAACTAGTACATTGTACGTTAGCAACGCATGTTGGAGGAGCATCTGTTGAGACGGAGCTTTGATGAGCAGATCATCTAAGTACGGAACTATTGTCACTCCCAGGGATCTGAGATGAGCTATCATCACAGACATCACTTTGGTGAATACCCGAGGTGCTGACGAGAGGCCAAACGGTAGAGCCTGAAACTGGTAATGGTTCTGGCGTATTGCAAAACCCAAGAACCTCTGATGAGGTTGCCAAATCGGAATGTGTAAGTACGCATCCTTGAGATCTAGCGCAATCATGAATTCTTTTGGCTCTAAACCTGCAATTACTGACCGCAGAGATTCCATCTTGAATCTGTAGTAAGTGACGTACTGATTGAGACCCTTTAAGTTCAATATTGGTCTGACTGAGCCATCAGGCTTCGTAACCACAAACAGACCGGAATAATAACCCTGACCTTGTTGTTGTACCGGGACCGGAATCAAAACTGCTGAATCCAGTAGGGACTGAATGGCAATTTGCAGAACCGCCCTCTTGTCGTCCGAGAGAGGTAGTCCTGTCTTGAAAAACCGCAGTGGCGGAAGACAGTTGAACTCTATTTTGTAACCTTTTAACACTAAATTGCGGATCCACCCATCTGTGGATGTCTGGAACCACGCCAAATGGAACGTCTGAAGGCGTGCTCCCACAATTGGAGATCCGATATGGGCAGGGAGCCCGTCATGCCACTGGCTTGTCGGTGACCTTAGCGTCCTGACGACTGGTGTTGGTTTGTTGGAAACCAAGTCCTCGACCTCGTCTACCAGGCGTGGCTGTTCCTCTGCCACGCCCGTGAAAGGGCTGAGGTCTAAAGGATTTGAACGCAGGTCCAGAGTATCTCCGTCTTGGTACCGTTGGAGGCAATGGTAAGAAAACAGACTTTCCTCCCGTGGCCTCAGAAATCCATTTGTCCAATTCGGGACCAAACAACTTCTCGCCCCCGTAAGGTAACGCCTCTATACCTCTTTTGACCTCTGCCTCCGCTTGCCAAGAACGCAGCCAGAGTGCTCGTCGTACTGTAACCAGTGACTATGAGACGTCAGTAGAAGCTGTACATAGATACTCCGCAGCCTCACACATTTGATCAGCGAGAAGTATAAGGTGATCGTCATGTAAGGCAGACTTGAGTTCTGTTATCCATACTATGAGCGCCTTAGTGACCCAAATGCCAACCAACCCAGGTCTCAGCAGCACTCCTGCTGCTATATACATGGACTTTAGCATAGTTTCTATTTTGCGGTCTGAAGGGTCTTTAAGCGTAGTAGCAGTTGGCACTGGTATGGTTAATTTTTTTGTAAGTTTTGACACTGACGAATCAACCATTGGTGGATTCTCCCATGTACATGTCACAGAGTCTGGAAACGGGTAACTAGACTTAAATCTACGAGGTATAGAAAACCGATTATCTGGATTCTTTCGTGTTTCTACTAACATCTTATTAAGAGACTCCGAAACAGGAAAACACATTGGAGATCTCTGTCGTTTAGTAAAGACGACTTCATCATTTGTCAGAGGCTCCTCAGTCTCTGTAAACTTCAGAGACTGACGCACCGCTCTGATGAGATTATCAATGCCTGGGCTGGTAAAATCATCACTATCTGACTGCTGGTCCACTTCGCCCTCCTCACCCTCATCTTGCACAGTGAGGTCTGGCATGGAATCGTCAGAATGCAACATAGCAGAAACGGGTAAATCATAAGACATATGAAATTTATCCCGTCTTCCCAAAATGGATTTGAACTTTTGGCAAGGCTGAGACCCCTCTGGTAGTTCTGGCGGTCTCTAGACTCAGATCTTGCCGCTTCCAGCTCTTGTCGAGCGGCGGTCAATTCTGACTGCAACCCAGCCAGTACATTGGCTAGCATTTCCCATGGAGGGTCCGGGGAGGAAACTGGCTTTAAAACCGGAGCAGAAATTGTATTCGTAGCTGAATTCACAAAACATACTGTACATGTGGCAGATCCATCCGGTAACACACTGTTACAGACCTTGCAGTGAAACTGCTTTAGTTTTTGCTGGTGCCTTACTCATTATGCAGACAGACAATACAATATACAAAAACAGACACTTACACGACTCAGTAAAATAGTACTAAGGTGTGTGTGATATATATATCTGACAAAGTGCAGCACACGTGGCCAGTCCTATGAAATGTGATCCCAAATTCCCACTAACACCCCTGCGCCTCCGGTGGAGTAGAGTTGTAGTACAGGAACGTTCTGGAATCACAACAGGAAGAACAGGAAGCATGGTTAAAATGGCCCCCAAGCCATGCTTACAGTATAATCACAGTACAGGTTATAATCTTTTTTTATATAACCTGGGATAGTGTAACAAAAGGATAATTTCTGTGCTTTCCTTATATATATGCAGCCTAGCATACTGCTGCTTCCCCCCCCCCGTGCAGCATCGTGTGCTGTGAGCTTCTCTCCCCCCCCACCCCACCCTGTATGCTCCGTGTATTGGAACACCAGGAGCAAGTAAAAGGGCCGGGGAGTGGGGCGCGGTAGCCGGAGGACAGCCAGCGGGAGGCGGGTGGCGGTAGCCGGAGGACAGCCAGCGGGCACCGGAGACCAGGCAGCGGGAGTCGGGGAGCGCGCTGCATAGAGCGTGGTGCGCTGTGAGCAGCGGCGGGCGGCTTCTTTGATAAACAGTGCTCCCCCCTTCCCACGCTGACCGCCCCGACCAACATACCTGGACTCCTGTGGTGAGGCTCCGACGGGGCTTCTCTGTAGGCACCGGCCAGCCTTTCTGCAGGATGTCTGCTCTGGCTGTGAGGGTGCTCTTTTAGAGAGGACCGACACGCCACAGCTGCTAGTAGCAGCTTCAACTATCCCTGACCCTGGCCTTCTGGAAGGGGGAAAAGGATGTGGTAATGTGAAAAAAAAATAAAGAAAAAATAAAAAAATATTCAAAATAAGTGTGGACTGAGCCACACAAGCCTGTTGCTATGATGAGCACAGAAAAAACACTGAGGTACTCTGGGGTATGGAGGGGTGGAGTATTCTAAATTTAAATATTCAGTGCCCTGTTCCTGCGGAAGCCGTCCATATCCCAAGAGTACTCCAGTGACCCCTAGTGGATGAAAAAGAAAAATATATAGTTTTATTGAAATATGTAAAATAAATCCAATCAAAGCACAACAACATTATTAGGGTTAGAAAGCATTAAAACATGCTGATCAATGTTTCTATTACATGACTGAATTTCTTTTTATTAAAAACAATGTATAAAAAATTTACTTGTTTTAAACAAAAAAACAAAACTTAAAACAAAAAAAACAAAAAAACAAAAAAAGCAGTTTTATGATTCCAACCCTGTGTGACAGCTGTATGTTAAATACATCTATACTGTATCTAAGGCGAATACATATTAAAATACAGATCGTCTGGAAACCAATTTAAAATGATTATGTCGCACTGCGTTTTCAAGAAAAACCTGTAAATGACTGGCTGCAAAATCTGTATACGCAGGTATCACACACACAAGCTAGGTAAAGGAAAGTGTGGCAAGAAGTGCATAGGTTGTCACTGCTCCTCCTCTCTGACACACAGTGCCAGGTGTTCTATATCCATAATCTCACTAACCTCTTTCATGAATCATGGCACCCTAGAGAATCAGCAATTTTTTTTGCATGGCACCCCTAGGTCAAAAGCTTTAGTTTAAAAATGTAAAAAAATAAGAAACTTACAGATGTGCCCTCATACATCCTTGCAGTCATCACGCTAAACAGCTCTTGAAGTGGTACCATGCTGTGGCGGCACTTGGTAGCACAAAGCATCTTTTTTGCGTTTTTGGTCCACAAAAATTAGTCTTAGACACAAAGTAATGTAATAGTAAGCAAAAGCACCTTCTACTCATTAAAATGATAAGCAGCATGCCTATATTCTGTGTGTAATTGCGGCTCTATCTGCATCTGAAGTGACACTGTACAGTGTTTTCCATGAAAACACTGAAGCATAGCATTTTATACGTAGATACAGTCGCAGTCACACAGAATATAGGCATGCATCATTTCATTGTAATTAGCAGAAGCTGCTTTTACGTACTATTACATTACTTTGCATCAAAGACGCATTTTCGCTGAAAAACGCAAAACAAGATGCTCGGCACTACCAAGTCACATGGCACTCACATGTTGTGCAACGCAACTTGTAGCGCACGGTTATAAAAGAGGACACATCTGTACTTGTCACCCTTAGGTTGCATTATATGGTAGAGGGCAGGGTTGCACTTCTGGTGTCTACATACTTTATGATTGGCAGCCACCAGCACTGGTTCTAACCATCACACTTACCCTTAATTTGATTTGGTCCTGACCATCAACCCGTGGCACCCCTAACAAGTAACCTGGCACCCAGTTTGGGAATCACTGCACTGACGAGATTCACTATCTTCAATTAGTCATAATAATAACCATTTTCAAGTAACGAAGTCTAGGTTCGCTCCCGGCATGTGGGATGCCGCCGAACTCAGACTTTTTCTTAAAAGGTGTAATCATTTACAAGGCATGGTTAAAAACATCCACACGTGAGGTAAACTCCCTGAGTCCTCCTCAAACTCGGCCCAAAGTGTCTTCTGTTCCAACAAAAGGAGTCAGGTCTCCTGCAGCAGCTGTGAGTATGTAGTGTGTGTGTCTTTAAGTACAGAATGTGTGTGTGTGTGTGTGCGTGTGTGCGTGTGTGCGTGTGTGCGTGTGTGCGTGTGTGCGTGTGTACATGAATGTCTGTTTGTGACACCAGGTGTATGTTTGATTCCCCCAACCCCATAGCCAGGCACTGGGAGTATATCTCCCAGCAGCCCTTGCGCCTCCCTAGTGTAAGATGGAGGGGGAGACCACCAGATACCCCATGGGATTTCTTTTTCACCCACCCCAGGGTTTTCAAGGCTGAAAATCCTAACCATTTTTTTAAAAATTGAATACCGCAGGTATCAGGAGCGTGCATACCCACAGTAATCCAAAATTGGGCACACCGTAAGCAAAGTTTTTTACATCACTAAATCTTACACCCACCTGAATTCCTCCCCTAAGGGGGCAATTCAATTGTTCTGGGCGCCCCCTGCTGGGCATCTATACAAATGGGCTATATGACGAAGCAATTAAAATTGTTGCTCCGTTTGGACGCCTACAGCCTTGGGTAGAGACATTTCTTCTCGTAGTCTCCTGAGGTGAGAGAGGAAATTAGTGCAAAATCCGTGGTTTGGGTGCCCTAACCACTTCTTTAGACTGGTTAAGCTGCTGTGTGCGGCTAAACCCAAAGCTGTTAGGCGCCGCAATACTAAGGGGCACCCAAACGGAAAAACAAATTGGACTTTTGATTACTTATCACTGAATCCTTTTCTCTGAATCAGGCTGGGGGACACTGTACAATGGGATTGCAGTAGGGCTACAGGACCTGGCACTTAAATTAAAACCTATCACTTTAAGCATAAGCTCATACCCTCTACACTTCCAACAGGCCAGTGCAACTTCAAAGAACACAGACGAAGCAGTAACACTACAGGCGGGAAAAGACGGACAAGAGAAAACCACGCACGATGGGAGGGAACGCAGTATCCCCCAGCCTAAGTAAGAAAAAAGAATTCAAAAAACTTAAAAAAAAAAAAAAAACTTTATTGAAAAGAACGGAAGTTCTAAACAGGAACTTCCTTAAAAAAAGCGAGAAGCACCTGTTTCAGCACTGGAGTATGTTATTTATGTGTGGCTTTCTTAAAAATTGTATATTGGTCAGCTAAAGATTATGTGCTTTATAGAAATTGGTAATAAAGATTGATAATTGAGGGTGTTCAGAAAAATATACTCAATTCAATGTCTATGTTTAAACCCATTGGTTTTGGTATCCTTAGTTCATATATCCATTTGGTCTCCACTTTCTTAGTTCCGTGATAAGATCTCCCCCTCGCCAGTGGTTAGTACCTTTTTGGATGGGCAAAAATTTCAATCCAGTTGGATCCTTCCCAAGTTCCTCTGCAAAGTGTTGGGATACAATGTGTGTGTCTAGTCCTTTTTTAATGTTGCATATATTGCTCTGTGATGAAAGGCTTTATTTTTCGTTTTGTCTGACCCACATATTGTTTGCCACAGGAGCATTCCAGCAAATATCACTCCTTCTGTTCCACATAAAATCTGTTGTTCCAAAGGGTATTCTTTGTTCTTCTGGTTGGACCGGAAGGATGTAGATGGTTTGGTTGTTATTTTTGCCCGTTGTTTTGCAGCCAATACAAGTTAAGCAGGCATGAAATCCATTTAATCCTTTTTTATCTTTTAATGATTCTACTGTGATGAAACTGTATCAATTCTTCAATTCTTGTCTTAGGTTTTTAGCTCATCTGTTGCTTGTGGTTTGGTGGAGTAACCAATTTTAAATTCTCGTCTAACATTAGAACATGCCAATGTCTAGCCATTTTTTCAATCTCTTTACGGTTTGAGCCATATTGTGTGATAAACACGGTTTGTGGTCTGTTTTCTTATTGTATTTTAACATTTCCTTTCTATCGAGGTGTAAAACTCGTTCTGTTTCTGTTGTAATTTGTTCTTCCCTGTAACCTTTCTTTATGAATTTCCTCATTGCTTCCAAACTTTGTTCTTCATAAGTTTCTTTTTTTTGTACAGTTCCTTTTAATTCTTCTTAGTTGACCACCAGGAATATTGTTTAACTAGATTTAGTGAGGTTACTGCTGTAGGGGAGGATATTGTTCCCATCTACCTCTTTGGTATATGTTTTTGTGATGATTTGTTGACTTTATGTAGATTTCCAGGGCAAGAAATATAGCTTTGTTTTTGACGGCAGTTGTCAAATTCCAGTCCAATCTTGTATTCATTCATGTATATCATGAATTCTTCCAGTTCTTCTTTGGACCCTGTCCAGATAAAAAAAAATAGGTCATCTATATACCTATGCCAGCACAGTAATTTCTCCAAAAATTATTTGTTCTTCCAATTTTTTTCGTCTTCCCAGTATGTGACAAAGAGGATTGCGTATGTGGGTGCAAAAATAAGATTTTACTTACCGATAAATCTATTTCTCGTAGTCCGTAGTGGATGCTGGGACTCCGTCAGGACCATGGGGATTAGCGGCTCCGCAGGAGACAGGGCACAAAAATAAAAGCTTTAGGACTAGGTGGTGTGCACTGGCTCCTCCCCCTATGACCCTCCTCCAAGCCTCAGTTAGGATACTGTGCCCGGACGAGCGTACACAATAAGGAAGGATTTTGAATCCCGGGTAAGACTCATACCAGCCACACCAATCACACCGTACAACTTGTGATCTGAACCCAGTTAACAGTATGACAAACGTAGGAGCCTCTGAACAGACGGCTCACAACAATAACAACCCGATTTTTTTGTAACAATAACTATGTACAAGTATTGCAGACAATCCGCACTTGGGATGGGCGCCCAGCATCCACTACGGACTACGAGAAATAGATTTATCGGTAAGTAAAATCTTATTTTCTCTGACGTCCTAGTGGATGCTGGGACTCCGTCAGGACCATGGGGATTATACCAAAGCTCCCAAACGGGCGGGAGAGTGCGGATGACTCTGCAGCACCGAATGAGAGAACTCCAGGTCCTCTTTAGCCAGGGTATCAAATTTGTAGAATTTTACAAACGTGTTCTCCCCCGACCACGTAGCTGCTCGGCAGAGTTGTAATGCCGAGACCCCTCGGGCAGCCGCCCAAGATGAGCCCACCTTCCTTGTGGAATGGGCCTTGATAGATTTAGGCTGTGGCAGGCCTGCCACAGAATGTGCAAGTTGAATTGTGCTACAAATCCAACGAGCAATCGTCTGCTTAGAAGCAGGAGCACCCAGCTTGTTGGGTGCATACAGTATAAACAGCGAGTCAGATTTTCTGACTCCAGCCGTCCTTGAAATATATATTTTCAATGCCCTGACAACGTCCAGCAACTTGGAATCCTCCAAATCGCTAGTAGCCGCAGGCACCACAATAGGCTGGTTCAGGTGAAACGCTGAAACCACCTTAGGCAGAAACTGAGGACGCGTCCGCAGTTCTGCCCTGTCCGAATGGAAAATCAGATATGGGCTTTTATACGATAAAGCCGCCAATTCTGACACTCTCCTGGCTGAAGCCAGGGCCAGTAGCATGGTTACTTTCCATGTAAGATATTTCAAATCCACCGATTTGAGTGGCTCAAACCAATGGGATTTGAGAAAATCCAAAACTACATTAAGATCCCACGGAGCCACTGGGGGCACAACCGGGGGCTGTATATGTAGTACTCCTTTTACAAAAGTCTGGACTTCAGGAACTGAAGCCAATTCTTTCTGGAAGAAAATCGACAGGGCCGAAATTTGAACCTTAATGGACCCTAATTTGAGGCCCATAGACAATCCTGTTTGAAGGAAATGTAGGAATCGACCCAGTTGAAATTCCTCCGTCGGGGCCTTCCTGGCCTCACACCACGCAACATATTTTCTCCAAATGCGGTGATAATGTTGTGCAGTCACCTCCTTCCTGGCTTTTACCAGGGTAGGGATGACCTCTTCCGGAATGCCTTTTTCCCTTAGAATTCGGCGTTCAACCGCCATGCCGTCAAACGCAGCCGCGGTAAGTCTTGGAATAGACACGGTCCCTGCTGAAGCAGGTCCCGTCTTAGAGGTAGAGGCCACGGATCTTCCGTGAGCATCTCCTGAAGTTCCAGGTACCAAGTTCTTCTTGGCCAATCCGGAGCCACGAGTATCGTTCTTACTCCCCTTTGCCGTATAATTCTCAGTACTTTTGGTATGAGAGGCAGAGGAGGAAACACATACACTGACTGGAACACCCACGGTGTTACCAGAGCGTCCACAGCTATTGCCTGAGGGTCTCTTGACCTGGCGCAATACCTGTCCAGTTTTTTGTTGAGGCGGGACGCCATCATATCCACCTTTGGTTTTTCCCAACGGTTCACAATCATGTGGAAGACTTCTGGATGAAGTCCCCACTCTCCCGGGTGTAGATCGTGTCTGCTGAGGAAGTCCGCTTCCCAGTTGTCCACTCCCGGAATGAACACTGCTGACAGTGCTATCACATGATCTTCCGCCCAGCGAAGAATCCTTGCAGCTTCTGCCATTGCCCTCCTGCTTCTTGTGCCGCCCTGTCTGTTTACGTGGGCGACTGCCGTGATGTTGTCCGACTGGATCAACACCGGCTGACCCTGAAGCAGGGGTTTTGCCAGGCTTAGAGCATTGTAAATCGCTCTTAGCTCCAGTATATTTATGTGAAGAGACATCTCCAGGCTTGACCACACTCCCTGGAAGTTTCTTCCCTGTGTGACCGCTCCCCAGCCTCTCAGACTGGCATCCGTGGTCACCAGGACCCAGTCCTGTATGCCGAATCTGCGGCCCTCTAACAGATGAGCACTCTGCAACCACCACAGAAGAGACACCCTTGTCCGTGGAGACAAAGTTATCCGCTGATGCATCTGCAGATGCGATCCGGACCATTTGTCCAGCAGATCCCACTGAAAAGTTCGTGCGTGGAATCTGCCGAATGGAATCGCTTCGTAAGAAGCCACCATTTTTCCCAGGACTCTTGTGCATTGATGCACAGACACTTTTCCTGGTTTTAGGAGGTTCCTGACAAGTTCGGATAACTCCCTGGCTTTCTCCTCCGGAAGAAACACCTTTTTCTGAACCGTGTCCAGAATCATTCCCAGGAACAGCAGACGTGTCGTCGGGGTCAATTGAGATTTTGGAAAATTCAGAATCCACCCGTGCTGTTGCAGCACTACTTGGGTTAGTGCTACTACGTCCCCCAGCTGTTCTCTGGACCTTGCCCTTATCAGGAGATCGTCCAAGTAAGGGATAATTAATACGCCTTTTCTTCGCAGAAGAAACATCATTTCGGCCATTACCTTGGTAAAGACCCGAGGTGCCGTGGACAATCCAAACGGCAGCGTCTGAAACTGATAATGACAGTTTTGCACCACGAACCTGAGGTACCCTTGATGTGAAGGGCAAATTGGGACATGCAGGTAAGCATCCTTGATGTCCAGGGACACCATAAAGTCCCCTTCTTCCAGATTCGCTATCACTGCTCTGAGTGACTCCATCTTGAACTTGAATTTTTGTATGTACAGGTTCAAAGATTTCAGATTTAGAATAGGTCTTACCGAGCCGTCCGGCTTCGGTACCACAAATAGTGTGGAATAATACCCCTTTCCCTGTTGTAGGAGGGGTACCTTGACTATCACCTGCTGAGAATACAGCTTGTGAATGGCTTCCAATACCGTCGCCCTGTCTGAGGGAGACGTTGGCAGAGCAGACTTTAGGAACCGGCGAGGGGAAGACTTCTCGAATTCCAACCTGTAACCCTGAGATACTACCTGCAGGATCCAGGGGTCCACCTGTGAGTGAGCCCACTGTGCGCTGAAATTCTTGAATCGACCCCCCACCGCCCCTGAGTCCGCTTGTAAAGCCCCAACGTCATGCTGAGGGCTTTGCAGAAGCCGGGGAGGGCTTCTGCTCCTGGGAGGGAGCTGCTTGGTGCACTCTCTTACCCTTTCCTTTGCCTCGGGGCAGATATGACTGTCCTTTTGCCCTCTTGTTCTTATAGGAACGAAAGTACTGCGGCTGAAAAGACGGTGTCTTTTTCTGTTGGGAGGGGACCTGAGGTAAAAAGGTGGATTTCCCGGCTGTTGCCGTGGCCACCAAATCCGATAGACCGACCCCAAATAATTCCTCCCCTTTATACGGCAATACTTCCATATGCCGTTTGGAATCCGCATCACCTGACCACTGTCGCGTCCATAAACTTCTTCTGGCAGATATGGACATCGCACTTACTCTCGATGCCAGAGTGCAAATATCCCTCTGAGCATCTCGCATATAAAGAAAAGCATCCTTTAATTGCTCTATAGTCAATAAAATACTGTCCCTATCCAGGGTATCAATATTTTCAGTCAGGGAATCCGACCAAACCACCCCAGCACTGCACATCCATGCAGAGGCAATGGCTGGTCGCAGTATAACACCAGTATGAGTGTATATACTTTTCAGGGTAGTTTCCAGCCTCCTATCAGCTGGATCCTTGAGGGCGGCCGTTTCAGGAGACGGTAACGCCACTTGTTTTGATAAGCGTGTGAGTGCCTTATCCACCCTAGGGGGTGTTTCCCAGCGCGCCCTAACCTCTGGCGGGAAAGGATATAATGCCAATAACTTCTTTGAAATTAGCAGTTTTCTATCGGGGTTAACCCACGCTTCATCACACACTTCATTCAATTCCTCTGATTCAGGAAAAACTACAGGTAGTTTTTTCAGACCCCACATAATACCCCTTTTTGTGGTACTTGCAGTATCAGAGATATGCAAAGCCTCCTTCATTGCCGTGATCATATAACGTGCGGCCCTACTGGAAAATACGTTTGTTTCTTCACCGTCGACACTAGATTCGGTGTCCGTGTCTGGGTCTGTGTCGACCGACTGAGGTAAAGGGCGTTTTACAGCCCCTGACGGTGTCTGAGACGCCTGGACAGGTACTAACTGGTTTGCCGGCCGTCTCATGTCGTCAACTGATTTTTGTAACGTGCTGACATTATCACGTAATTCCATAAACAAAGCCATCCATTCCGGTGTCGACTCCCTAGGGGGTGACATCACCATTACCGGCAATTGCTCCGCCTCCACACCAACATCGTCCTCATACATGTCGACACACACGTACCGACACACAGCAGACACACAGGGAATGCTCTTATCGAAGACAGGACCCCACTAGCCCTTTGGGGAGACAGAGGGAGAGTTTGCCAGCACACACCCAAGCGCTATAAATATATAGGAACAACCCTACAGAAGTGTTGTTTCCTTTATAGCAGCTTAATATATCAATATCGCCAAAAAAGTGCCCCCCCTCTCTGTTTTTTTACCCTGTTTCTGTAGTGCAGTGCAGGGGAGAGTCCTGGGAGCCTTCCTCGCAGCGGAGCTGTGCAGGAAAATGGCGCTGTGTGCTGAGGAGATAGGCCCCGCCCCCTATTTCGGCGGGCTCTTCTCCCGATGTTTGTGAGACCTGGCAGGGGTTAAATACATCCATATAGCCCCAGGGGCTATATGTGATGTATTTTTAGCCAGAACAAGGTATTATCATTGCTGCCCAGGGCGCCCCCCCCCAGCGCCCTGCACCCTCAGTGACCGCTGGTGTGAAGTGTGCTGACAACAATGGCGCACAGCTGCAGTGCTGTGCGCTACCTCATGAAGACTGAAAAGTCTTCTGCCGCCGGTTTCTGGACCTCTTCACTTTTCGGCATCTGCAAGGGGGTCGGCGGCGCGGCTCCGGGACCGGACTCCATGGCTGGGCCTGTGTTCGATCCCTCTGGAGCTAATGGTGTCCAGTAGCCTAAGAAGCCAATCCATCCTGCACGCAGGTGAGTTCACTTCTTCTCCCCTAAGTCCCTCGTTGCAGTGAGCCTGTTGCCAGCAGGACTCACTGAAAATAAAAAACCTAATAACTTTTTCTAAGCAGCTCTTTAGGAGAGCCACCTAGATTGCACCCTGCTCGGACGGGCACAAAAACCTAACTGAGGCTTGGAGGAGGGTCATAGGGGGAGGAGCCAGTGCACACCACCTAGTCCTAAAGCTTTTATTTTTGTGCCCTGTCTCCTGCGGAGCCGCTAATCCCCATGGTCCTGACGGAGTCCCAGCATCCACTAGGACGTCAGAGAAAGGATTTTCCCATTGATGTCCTCTGTTTGTAGAAAAAAATTCTCCTTCATACCAAAAGTAGTTATTGTAAAGTATGAATTCCATTTGTTCCATGATGACTTTAACTTGTCTATTGGGGATGTCAGTCTGATTAGTAAGGTAATGTCTTGTATGTTCGCATCCACGTGAGTGTTGAATAAAGGTGTACAGAGATTTGACGTCACTTGTGCAGAGGAAGTATGATTCCCCCCATTTTATTTCTTCTAGAAGCTGTAGAATGTGTAGGATATCCTTTAGGTAACTTTTCTGTTGCTGTACCATTGGTTGTAAATAAATAAATAAATAGTCTATGTAATGTGACAGGTTAGCAGTTAATGACCCAATTCCTGAGAGAATTAGTCGTCCTGGGGGATCCTTAATGTCCTTGTGAATTTTCAGTAAGTGGTAGAAGGTGGGAATTTTTGAGTTTCTTACAGTGATGTAACCATATTCCTTGTTTGTAATGAAGCCCATTTGTAGCCCTTCTTGTAATTGTTTGGTTAGTTGTTCTTGGAACTTCATGGTTGGGTCTGAAAGTAATTTTTTGTAGGTGGATATGTCAAACAGTAGTTTTTGTGCTTCTCTTTCATATTGTGACTTATCTAAGATCACCAATCCTCCTCCCTTATCTACCAGTTTGATTACTACAGTTTTATCCTGTTTTAATTCCTTGAGTGCTTCTCTCTCTCTCCTTTTGTGAGGTTATAGTGCGATTTATTTTTGTCAGGAATCTAACTTCCTCCTCTATCTATTGGTTTATATCCTTTATGTTGGTATTCAGTTGGGTTAGTGCTCGATTGCATTCCTTGTTCTTTATTAAAGAATTTTCTTATGCAATTTTCGTATTCATTTTTGTATATTGATGAAGACGGCAAATTGGTTCACTGTTGAATGGGGTGTGAACTTCAAGCCTTTAATTAATAAGCTTATTTGGGTAAGTGACTTGTTACTTAAGTTGAAGATTGTTTCTTTTTTTTTCTTCTTGTTCAATTGTATTTACTTGTGTCTGGGGTCTCTTATTTTTCTTCTTGCCCCCTCTTGTTCCTCTTTTGCTGATGTTACGTGTGTCTTTTGCCTCTTGCATGGGATTTCTTTCTCTGGTGGTTTGTCAGAGAAAGGCGGAACTAAAAAAAGTGGAGACCAAATGGATATATGAACTAAGGACACTAAAAACAGACATTGAACTGAGTGTATTTTTATGAACACAGAATTATCAAACACATTATTACCAATTTTGATAATGCACATAATCTCTAGCTGACCAATATACAATTTTTAACACATCCACACATAAACCACATACTCAAATGCTGAAACAGGTCCTTGCCGCCTTTTTAAGGAAGTTCCTGTTTAGAACTTCTGTTCTTTTCAATAAAGTTTTTTTTTTTTTTTTTTTTAAAGAAACTACCTATAAAAATGGACCCAGTACAGTGGACAAGTATCCTTGACAAAGTGACGTTGGTGCATGTAACGTGGTGGTTACCGGGAGTCCCACCACCGCAACACCCAGAAGTGACTTTCTGCAGCACTACCCGACACACACACACACACACACACGTTATGGTAAGAACTTACTGTTGTTAACGGTATTTCTCGTAAGTCCACAGGTTCCACAGGATAACAATGGGATATGATGGAGCGACAGCAGATTTGCACCAATCAAAGCTTTCCGGCCTCCCAGCATGCAACGGGCCCATCCACATATCCCCGCCCCCTGGCTCAGGCAAATCAGTTGTATTCCAAAGTTCAAGGCAGGAGCATTGTGTAGAACCCTCATCAGGCGAGAATAACACACATGTACACCTTTCCGTACAAGGAGGAAGAAGTTATTGAGTAAAAAAGGATTCTCAAATCAGGTGCGTCAGGGTGGGATCCCTGTGGAACCTGCGGACATAGGAGAAATACCGTTATCAACTGTAAGTTCTTACCATAACGTATATTTCTCCGGCAGGGTCCACAGGTTATCCATAGGATAACAATGGGATTTCCCAAAGCAGTTTAGCGGTGGGGACACTCCTAATGCTCAGGAGAATCCTTCGCTTGAATTCAGCATCGTGAGAGGCAAAGGTATCCAAAGCATAATGTCTTATTGATTGTGTAAATGGAAGACCATATGGCTGCCTTACATACCTGTTCTGCTTAAGCATCACATTGGGGTTAATTCTATTCAGCGACAGTTTAATGGCGCCGGGAGTTAGCTCCCGGCACTATTCAATACAGCGCCAAGTGACACCAATTGTCGGGAATTCTTCTCTCACCCCCGGGGAATGAGAGAGGAAATCGGACAAAAGTGCTGCCGCGCGGCCACCGTGAGGCTGATTCTGTCGGGAATCAGCATCGCGGCGGGGAGTTAAGACGGAGCATGCCTGTTCACCTGACAATTCAACCTGTTAAGTCGGCGAGAACGGGCCTTCGCCGACTTAACATGAGCTGAATTGAACAGCAATGGGAGCTAACTCCCGGCGCTATTGAACTGTCGCTGAACAGAATTGACCCCATTATGCTGCCCATGAAGGACCTACCTTACGGGTAGAGTGAACAGAGACATTGCCCGGGATAGGAAGATTAGCTAGAAAATATGCTTCGTCATATGAAGTCATCTTGCCAGTGTCTGCCTACCAGCAGGTCATCCTCTCATATGAAATCCATAGAGAAAGAAAATAGAATATGCTTCTCTGATGACACTGGTACCATCTACGTAGATCCTTAATGCACGGATCACGTCCAGTGATGCATCTCCCACAGAAAAGGTCCAGACTCTAAAAGGCCGGGACAATATTTCCTTTTCTTAAGGTGGAAGTTAATCATCACCTTAGGAAGATACCCAGATCTAGTTCTGCGAACTACTTTCTCTGGATAAACAATCAGAACTGGGGAACAATATGACAATCCCTAAGTCTGATATTCTTCTAGCTGACGACTCAGTCAGTAGAAAAGACACTTAATTAAGTGGTTCAAATGGGGCAACTTGAAGGATTTTCAGGACTAACCAAGTCCCACGGCACTGTAGGAAAAAACAACCAAGATGTTGATGCGCAGCATACCCTGGAAAAAAAAAAAAAAGAAGATACGCACATCCTGTAAGTTGGTTAATTACTTTTGGAACTCTACAGTCGATGCAGACCCTTACTTCTCTCAAGGAAGCCATTCCTTCCCGTATGAAGGAATGCTATGACCCTGGAACTCTGAAAAAAAAAAATTGGGGGCCATTCACCTACAGCAACTGGTGTTTGCAGATGTTCCCCATCCAAGTACTCACCAGGCCCAACACTGCATAGCTTCCCAGATCTGGTAAGATTGGGCATATTAAGCGTGGTGTGGCTGTAGGTTTTCTTTCACTGTACCAAAGAATATAGGCTTGCCATATTTGATGATATATGTGATCTTAGAAAGGTTTCCTTGCTCTGAAACTGTCTGAAAGTATCCTCTTGACCCGAGGATAAAGGTTTCAATGGCCACGCTGTCAAAGACAGCCGACCCACATGTCTGTGATAACCAGTACCCTACATTAGTAGGTCTGGACGTTGAGGAAGCAGAAGTAGAGCATCCATTGCCATTCTCTGCTATTCTTCCTGTTTTAACTTACTCACAACCCTGGGTAATAGGGTATTTAGAGGAAAACACATCTGCCAGATGAAGGTCCTGTCTCACCGATAAGGTATCCATAACGATCGACATGGGATCCTTTGTTCTTGACCCATATGCGAGTACTTTGTTGTTCAACCAAGACTTTCTGAGATACATCTCTAGTACACACCACTTGTTTTGTAGATTCCGGAAGATCTCTGGGTGTAGAGCCCATTCACTCCTCTGAATGGTGTATCGACTTGAAAAGTCCAATTTACCAGTTTATGATTCTCGGACTGAAAACAGCGGACAAGGTTTGCATGATGAAATCCATCCTCTTAGGTATGCGACTTACCTTCTTCATCCCCTTTTCGGCTGAAAGTTACTTCCCGATGTAGAGTTACTCTAGTGCCGTTGTCTTGTCCAAGCGGAACTGGACTGGTTTTCACATGAAGACTGTCCCGTGCCCACACCGGTGCCCTGTATATGGCCCGAGGTGTCAACCTTTATTGGTAGACAGCACTTTGGGAACACAATCTCCCTGGCACTAATCCTAGTATCAGAATCTTCCCAATCCAATATCAAAGGATTTTCCTTTGTCCGCTGGGATGTCTGTAGCCACCAGGCTAATGACCTTCTTACTTTTATCATAAGTTCCATAGTCAGTCTTTATTATCTGAAGCAATCCATTAATACTTACTACACCTTGTATCCCCAGCTGGTCTCTCTAGGTACCAACCAGGCCCACACTGCTAATCTTCCATGATCCAATGAAGTCTGGGCATATCCAGAGTGGCGTGGTTGTAGATTCTACTAGGTAAGAATCAGACGATGCAGAGACCTAGAGTGGAATTGTGCATACTCCCTCTTGTTGATGCAGATACCACCAAACCCATCCCCACATTGCTGCGTGAATGGATACCGTTTGAGTTTGTGGCGATTCTTGAATCCTATACTGAACCATGGATTTATTGTTGCGAAGTAAAAAATTACTCTCTGCAGACATGATCCAGTACAGCCCCCAAGTGAGTCATCTGATGTGACGAAACTGGAGACGATTTTCCCCAAGTTATGAGTCACTTGCCTGCAACTCATTATTGCTGTTGACGATGACAAGAGCAATCTCTGCGACTGTGCCAGGATTAAAAGATCCTAGGTATGGGAAAAAACCTTAACCCCTGCTGGCGGAGATAAGGTGCTGTTGCCCCCATATTTCTGGTAAATACTCCGGGGACTGTGGCTAACCCAAAAGGTAAAGCCTAAACTGAAAAATGCTTTTCTGGAGGAATAACCGAACCTTGGATAACACTGATGGACAAAAGTATAGGAACATGTAGGTAAGCCTCCTGTATCTCCAGGGATCCATAAAACCCCCTGGCTCCATGCCACACATAAGGAACATAATGATTCCATGTTTCCAAATGTATTTGCTCAGCATTTTTCGGATTGAGCTTGAGTCGAAATGCCTCATTTGACTTCCGACTAAGCCAGGTTGAAGTAAAACCTTGTCCTTGTTTGCCAGAGGAACTGGAGTAACTATTCCTGAGCAATGCAATTTTCTGACCTGCTTCTTGCAAAGCTAGCCCTTCGTCTATATATCCGAGATAGGCTGTTTTGAAGGCGAAACATAACTAGAGATATCATGCCAGGTCTGTGACCTGATGAAGTTGGCCCCCCAACCTGGGATCTCCCAGGAGAAGCCCACACCATCCGCTGATGGTTTGATTTTTCTATAGCACCTGGTATTCCCTGATATCCGAATACTAACCAGGCCCACACTGTAGATCTTCCGGTAGCTGAATGGTTTCCTATTTTGAAATCACACTGACGTGGGATTCAGCCTATGACAGGCTTCTATTGATATTGTAATATCAACGCGTGAACTGTATGTGGAAGGAACCTGACTTTCTTGGAGTCTGCTTCTGACTCCGGATTATCTGTCAATTCCTACCAAACATAAATATTTTTAGAACAAGACAATGATTCCATCTACAGCAGCTGGTATTTCTCACCAGGCCCCACACTGCATAGCTTCCAAAATCTGGTGAGATTGGGCATATCCAGCGCGGTGTGGCTGTAGATCTTCCACATACCCAGCTAAACTGCTGTATGAGCAGGTATAGTTAAGGCTGATGCCCTGGAGTAAATATTTTGCCCATATCCAATGCTTCCAGGAACATTGCAGTCTTTTATATGAGCCATATGAGATTCCTGTTCTTGAAAAAATCTCCTTCCATTGCATCAGCCCAGGCAACCACTGCCTTTGCCATTTAAGCCGAAGCCAAGGCTTGGCCTCATGACAGCCCTAGACAAGAAAATTGAAAGCAAAGCTATTGTAGATTCGCCTTATCTACTTTAGGAGCCATCGCCCCTTTTTTTAAACAATCCCCAGCTGGAAGCAGATCATAAGAATTCCATTTCTTAAGAATTCTAACTTTTTATTGGGCGTTACCCAACCTCTTCCATGATTTTCTTGGAACTCAAGTATTGGGATGTTTAAACATAGGTGCCTTGGTTTTTAACACAGGCTTTACTGTATCCTCCAAGGATAAGATAGCTTTATTGCTTTCAATTAACTCAGGTAATTTCGAGAGCTGAGACCTACCTCTTTTTCATATGATGAAGTAGAATAATAGGGCTTTCATCTACTGATGAATCTAAACAATGTGTAGTCTGCGAGAGTGAAGATTTACTTACCACTGATTCTGAGAAGCTGCTGCTGTATGTAAGGGCTTGTAACCCTATTCCTGGTACATGATTTTGGGGGATTATCCATCTAATTTCCTGGATAAACTTGTGTAAATATAGCCCCAGGTGAATACACTTGTTCCTGCATTGCTGAGCTAAACATTATACATACAAGCCATACTGAACCCGATAATAAGAGGATAATACAGCTTCAAACATGGTATGAGTGTCCTTACCATTGTCGCTTTATTACATGATAAATAATCAGCACTACACAATTTTTGTGACTATCACTTTACCTTTTAAAATTATATCCATTTGATCCTCCTCATGCACCAGCATTGAGGATCTGCAAAACAAACTGACAACCCTGTAGCAGTCAGCATCATACTAGCAGTCAGTCACGTTATATATTAGTATATTAAGCAATATGAGCATATCGTCAACTACATTAATATTTTAAGTATGTAGGAGAACACATTTACTGAATCATGTTTAACATATGTAATGTATTCAGACGCAATGCAACAGAACAGTAATGGTATACAGACTCATATGCAATAGGCACTTATCTAACTATTCATACTCAAAACAGTAGATAGAGATTTAGTGCTGTATAGCCCGTACTCCGTAGAGTGGGATACAGGGAGACTTACCCCGTATCCAGGATCGATCAATACGTTAGCGAACGCTGAGTGTATCCAGACGCTACTAGTGTACACTGCCCCACCGGTCACACAGCCGCCTATGCTGCGAACGGGCCCTCCGTGAACTCGGACGCACCGGTCACGCAGCCGCCTATGCTGCTACCGGGTACCCTCGTGGTACAATCAGTGAACACAGACGCCACGGTCATACAGCAGCCTATGCTGCGACCAGGTCCCCTCGTCTCCCAGTGTAGTTGATAGCGTCTGAGACGAAAGCGAGGAAACAGTTCATGGCGGGAGACTCGGCGGAAACTGGTCATGAACCGGGGGTAGAGGCGACCAGGAGAGCGTCTGACTCCCCACTGCGGACATCAACCCAGGAATCGCAGCCTCATACTATTCCTGGAGCCTCTGATCCCTAAGGCCTAGCGCTGGAGCACTCGTGGTGGCGGCACGTCAGCTACTGTTTGGTAGTCTCCTCCCAAAACAGTGCGGCTGTGTCCGTATTCCATGTGCTACTCGGAACCGATGCCTTACCTTCTCCCCCAGCTCCGGCCAATGCCTGGTAACGTCTGATGGACCTGCTAGTATATCCGACACAGACGCCCGCCGAAACAGCACTGTACACGTGGGTAAGTGTTGTCACGACCCGGCGGAGAGTTGTTGGAGTGACTCTTTCCAATATGCGCATAAGACGCTATTAAGAAAGATCACTCAAAAAACAGTAAGACTATAAAAATTAAAAGAAAACTTGGGGCTGCTAACAATCCAGACACAGCGATTCAAACATTTAAAAGGCGACCACTGCATCCATTTAGTTACTAGCCTTGAAATAAAGCTTACTAGGGCTCGAAACTACACTATAAACAGTGTCTTGTTCCCAGTTTAAGTGTAACTGGTGCCAGCGAGCTGTCCAAACTCGTATGACGTATAGTTCTAGTGGGGTGGAAATGAGTAATAAAATAAAGCTTTATTTGCTAATGCCTTGTATTGATGCTCAGGCATCTGAACTAAACATATACAATAAAAAAAATAAAAATGGGTGATATAATTAAAAGTAGCTGGTTGCACACAAGTACTGGATCACAGAATGAGATCAATTCAATTCAGTGACAATATTAAAGACTGTTCTGTTCCTACTCTATGGGTGTCGTGGGAATAGCCCTGCAAGTCAGCATGCCAACTGTCAGGCTCTAAGGGGGTGGGATGTAGAGGGAGGTATTGTGACCGGTGGATTGAAGATCTCAGATGATTTTACTGTTTGAATGGTTTCTTGTTTGTTGATATATCATCCCCAGGACAGGACGAGCATCAAGGTACCCACTGCACTGTGCACTGAATATTCCCAATGAGAGCGCGGTATGCCACACTTCACCACCTATTTATCATGTAAACTGAACTTTTTTCCCACCAGGAGGAATGCAGCACCACACTATTTCTCAAACCCAGCACTTTATCCAATTGGCATTCAATTACACATCTTCTAGTATTTTTGTTTTTTATTTTCTCTAACGTCCTAGGGGATGCTGGGGACTCCGTAAGGACCATGGGGAATAGACGGGCTCCGCAGGAGATAGGGCACTTTAAGAAAGCTTTGGATTCTGGGTGTGAACTGGCTCCTCCCTCTATGTCCCTCCTCCAGACCCCAGTTTTACACTGTGCCCAGAGGAAGATGGGTGCAGTGCAGGGAGCTCTCCTGAGTTCTTTGCATTAGAAAGCATTTTTGTTTGGATTTTTCTATTTTTACAGGGAGCACTGCTGGCAACAGGCTCCCTGCATCGAGGGACTGGTGAGAGAGGAGCAGACCTACTTAAATTATAGGATCTGCTTCCTCAGCTACTGGACACCATTAGCCGTTCTCCTCACAGAGCCAGAAGAACAGAAGCAACAAGACGTCTCAGGTGGCAGAAGCCTTCAGCGGCTTCACTGAGGTAACGCACAGCACCGCAGCTGTGCGTCATTGCTCCACACACCTCACACACTCCGATCACTGTATGGGTGCAGGGCGCAGGGGGGGGCGCCCTGGGCAGCAATAATAACACCTCAAAACATGGCAAAAAGATATATACATGTACAGCTGGGCACTGTACATGTATTTAAAAAAGAGCCCCCGCCATTTTTACACAAATTTGAGCGGTACCGAAGCCCGCCGCCGAGGGGGCGGGGCTTCTCCCTCAGCACTCACCAGCACCATGTTTCTCTCCACAGAACGCTGAGAGGAAGCTCCCCGGACTCTCCGCTGCTTACACACGGTGAAGGGGTGTTTAAAAGAGAGGGGGGACACATAATTGGCGGCTAAGATATTATACAGCGCTGCTGGGGGAAAACATTTTGTGTTGGTCTCCAGGGTCATTGCGCTGGGTTGTGTGCTGGCATACTCTCTCTCTGTCTCTCCAAAGGGCCTTAAAAGGGATACTGTCTTCAGAAAAGAGGTTTCCCTGTGTGTGTGTGTGTGTGTGTGTGTGTGTGTGTGTGTGTGTGTGTGTGTGTGTGTGTGTGTGTGAAGTGTGTCGGTACGTGTGTGTCGACATGTTTGACGAGGAAGGCTCGCTTAATGTGGAGGGGGAATGTTTGAATGTCAGATCGCCGTCGGCAACGCCGACACCGGACTGGGTGGATATGCTGAATGTCTTAAATGCAAATGTGAATCTCCTGCATAAAAGGTTAGACAAGGCTGAAGCTAGGGATAAGTCAGGTAGCCAGACCGTGCCTGTCCCTGTGGCGCCAGGACCTTCAGGGTCTCAAAAGCGCCTCATATCCCAGGTCGCTGACACAGATACTGACTCTAGTGTCGACTATGAGGATGCAAAATTACAGCCGAAGGTGGCAAAGAGTATTCGATACATAATTATTGCCATAAAAGAGGTTTTGCATATCACTGAGGAACCCCCTGTCCCTGACACGAGGGTTCACATGTATAAAGGGAAAAAGCCTGAGGTCACGTTTCCGTCCTCATTTGAGTTAAGCGAATTGTGCGAAAAGGCTTGGGAGTCTCCGGATAGGAGACTACATGTTCCCAAAAGGATTCTTATGGCGTATCCTTTTCCACAGAAGGATAGGATACGATGGGAATCTTCGCCTAAAGTAGACAAGGCACTGACACGCTTATCCAAGAAGGTGGCACTGCCTTCTCCGGATACTTCTTCCCTCAAGGATCCTGCTGATCGCAAGCAGGAAATTACCATGAAGCACATTTACACACATTCAGGAACTATCGTTAGACCGGCCATGGCGTCGGCCTGGGTTTGTAGTGCTGTCGTGGCATGGGCAGACTCCTTATCTACGGAGTTTGACACCTTAGATAGGGATACCATTCTAATGACCATTGAGCATATCAGAGATGCTGCCTTGTATATGAGGGATGCTCAGAGAGACATTTGTTTACTAAGCTCCAGAATAAACGCTATGTCTATTTCTGCAAGGCGACTCTTGTGGACCCGACAGTGGCCCTCATTCAGAGTTGTTCGCTCGCAAGCTGCTTTTAGCAGCATTGCACACGCTAAGCCGCCGCCTACTGGGAGTGAATCTTAGCTTAGAAAAATTGCGAACAAAAGATTCTCTAAATTGCGAATAGAAATTTCTTTGCAGTTTCTGAGTAGCTCGATACTTACTCTGCCACTGCGATCAGTTCAGTCAGTTTCGTTCCTGGTTTGACGTCACAAACACACCCAGCGTTCGCCCAGACACTCCCCCGTTTCTCCAGCCACTCCCGCGTTTTTCCCAGAAACGGTAGCGTTTTTTCACACACACCCATAAAACGGCCAGTTTCCGCCCAGAAACACCCACTTCCTGTCAATCACACAACGATCACCAGAACGAAGAAAAAAACCTCGTAATGCCGTGAGTAAAATACCAAACTTCTTAGCAAATTTACTTGACGCAGTCGCAGTGCGAACATTGCGCATGCGCAGTTTGCGGAAAATCGCTGCGATGCGATGAAAAAGAACGAGCGAACAACTCGGAATGAGGGCCAGTGGACGGGAGACGCCGACTCAAAGTGGCATATGGAGTCATTGCCTTACAAGGGGGAGGAGTTGTTTGGAGAATGCCTCTCGGACCTTGTCTCTACTGCTACGGCCGGTAAATCAAATTTTTTACCTTATGTTCCCCCGCAGCATGCTAAGAAGGTACCGCATTATCAAATGCAGTCCTTTCGTTCCAATAAAAGCAAGAAGGTACGAGGATCGTCCTTTGATGCCAGAGGTAAAGGCAAGGGAAAAAAGCTGCACTCGGCTAGTTCCCAAGAGCAGAAGTCCTCCCCTACTTCCGCAAAGTTCACCGCATGACTCTGGGGCTTTCCTGGAGGGTCGCAGGTTCGGCATTCAGGACTGGGTCCTGGTGACCACGGACACGAGCTTCCGAGGTTGGGGAGCTGTCGCACTAGGAAGAAATTTCCAGGGTCTATGGTCAAGCCTAGAGACTGGTCTACACATCAATGTCCTGGAGTTGAGGGCCATATACAATGCCCTACGCCAAGCAGAGGAATGGCTTTGGAACAAACCGGTTCTGATTCAGTCAGACAATGTCACGGCAGTGGCTCATGTAAACCGCCAAGGCGGCACAAGGAGCAGAGTGGCCATGGCAGAGGCGACCAGGATTCTACGCTGGGCGGAAGGCCATGTAAGCGCACTATCAGCAGTGTTCATCCCGGGGGTGGACAACTGGGAGGCGGACTTCCTCAACAGGCACGACCTGCATCCGGGAGAGTGGGGACTTCATCAAGAAGTCTTCACACAGATCACGGATCGGTGGGGACTGCCTCAGATAGACATGATGGCGTCCCGCCTCAACAAAAAGCTAAAGAGGTATTGTGCCAGGTCAAGAGACCCTCAGGCGGTTGCGGTAGACGCTCTGGTGACCCCTTGGGTGTTCAGATCGGTCTGTGTGTTTCATCCTCTACCTCTCATTCCCAAGGTGTTGAGGATAATAAGAATAAGAAGGGTCAGAACAATCCTCATTGTTCCAGATTGGCCAAGGAGGACTTGGTATCCGGATCTGCAAGAGTTGCTCACAGAAGATCCGTGGCCTCTTCCTCTAAGGCAGGACCTGCTGCAGCAGGGGCCCTGTCTGTTCTAAGACTTACCGTGGCTGCGTTTGATGGCATGGCGGTTGAACGCCGGATCCTAGCGGAAAAAGGGATTCCTCCGGAGGTCATTCCTACCCTGATCAAGGCTAGGAAGGACGTGACGTCGAAACATTATCACCGTATATGGCGAAAATATGTTTCTTTGTGTGAGGCCAGAGCTGCTCCTACGGAGGAGTTCCAGTTGGGCCGTCTGCTTCACTTCCTTCAAACGGGAATAAATTTGGGCATAAAATTAGGGTTCATAAAGGTTCAAATTTCGGCCTTATCCATTTTCTTTCAAAGAGAATTGGCTTCTCTTCCTGAAGTACAGACTTTTGTGAAGGGCGTGCTGCATATTCAAAAAGAAAAACAATGGTGCGCTTGAATTAAATATGGAATATTTATAATTATCTATGTCAATTATGTGTTTGCTTTCACTCACTGCCGAAATCAACAACAAAGAGTCTGCCTTGATTTTTATACAATTATTTTACTCAAAATAAATTAACACACATACATGAATATCTAAAAAATCTGTGTATTCCACACACTAAAATAGAGGACGGATAGAATCCACTTAATATAAGAGATAAACCGCAGCAATGTGATTAATGGCAACAATGTGTTTAAAGTGACACTAAACAGGTTTTGCAGTCTGTTACATTTATTTATGTCACAATGTATATTGATACTATAACAACTGCCAATAGATATATCACACAAGTCTCTCCAATCCTCCTGCTACTGGCGTCCCAGTGCAGAGGATTAAATACTGGATTCTTACCCGGAGATGCGGGAATGTCCGGTCTCAGGATGCACACACCCGGAGGGATAGTGTGTAGCTTCAGATCGTATTGCTTATCACCGGTGTGTGGTGATTGATTTCGATCCTGGCGGACAGATGGATCAGTATGTTTCCAGTGCGCTATTGGTAGTGTAGCCGCTGTGTTTGTGGTCTAAAGTGCTGCATATTCAGCCTCCCTTTGTACCTCCGGTGGCACCTTGGGACCTTAACGTGGTATTAAGTTTCCTCAAGTCACCTTGGTTTGAACCACTCAAAACAGTGGAGTTGAAATACCTCACTTGGAAAGTAGTCATGTTGTTGGCCTTAGCTTCTGCAAGGCGGGTTTCGGAATTGGCGGCTTTATCATATAAAAGCCCATACCTGATTTTTCACGTGGATAGGGCAGAGTTGAGGACTCGTCCTCAATTTCTGCCCAAGGTGGTCTCATCTTTTCATATGAACCAACCTATTGTCGTGCCTGTGGCTACACGGGACTTGGAGGATTCAGAGTCCCTGGATGTGGTCAGGGCTTTGAAGATTTATGTAACCAGAACAGCTAGGATCAGGAAGACCGAAGCTCTGTTTGTTCTGTATGTGGCCAAGGTTGGCGCTCCTGCTTCAAAGCAGACTATTGCTCGCTGGATCTGTAACACGATTCAGCAGGCGCATTCTTTGGCAGGATTGCCATTGCCTAAATCGGTTAAGGCCCATTCCACTAGGAAGGTGGGCTCTTCTTGGGCGGCTGCCCCAGGGGTCTCGGCACTAAACTGTGCCGAGCTGCTACTTGGTCGGGGTCAAACACCTTTGCAAAGTTCTATAAGTTTGATACCCTGGCTGAGGAGGACCTCCTGTTTGCTCAATCGGTGCTGCAGAGTCATCCGCACTCTCCCGCCCGTATGGGAGCTTTGGTATAATCCCCATGGTCCTTACGGAGTCCCCAGCATCCTCTAGGACGTTAGAGAAAATAAGATTTTACTTACCGGTAAATTTATTTCTCGTAGTCCGTAGAGGATGCTGGGCGCCCGTCCCAAGTGCGGACTTCTTCTGCAAGACTTGTATATAGTTATTGCTTACATAAGGGTTATGTTATAGTTGATCGGGTTTGAACCGAGGCTATGTTATTGTTCATACTGTTAACTGGGTAGTTTATCACAAGTTATACGGTGTGATTGGTGTGGCTGGTATGAATCTTGCCCTTAGATTTGCAAAAATCCTTTCCTCGTACCGTTCATCTCCTCTGGGCACAGTTTCTCTAACTGGGGTCTGAAGGAGGGACATAGAGGGAGGAGTCAGTGCACACCCAGAATCCAAAGCTTTATTAAAGTGCCCTATCTCCTGCGGAGCCCGTCTATTCCCCATGGTCCTTACGGAGTCCCCAGCATCCTCTACGTACTATCAGAAATAGATTTACCGGTAAGTAAATTATTATTATTATTTATTATTATATTAGTATATTTCATTTTTGTTTATTTCATCTACTTTTGTTTTATTATTTCCCTGCATTGTACCGCATGCATGCCAAGTTGAATTACAGTATATTAAAAACATGACTAAGGTATAATATACTTCCAACATGGAGGTGTTAACCATTCATACACATATATTTATTTAGTGTACAGAATATGTAATTATATATTCACATACACACTGTATATACCAACTTGTATTTTTGAAAGCATTTATACTTTGCAGCATTTAATCCACACCTGTCTAAAGCTGGCCATACACTAACAATTTTAGGTACAAATACACGATTTGGAAGCTTCATCGTGCATTATTTGGGGACAATTACAATTCATTGCGCGGTCCAGCGGGTCGAATGTTGCATCCTCTAATCATACGTGCAGCCAATATTATCCGTCGTAATTGTATGCACATCGCACCATGTTTTATGCGCATACAATGCATCGTTCGATGGATCAGTCGACCAGAGTTTTACTTTTCGTGAGGCATACGATGGATCGAGAGACGAGCTATCATATAGGTGTGCACGATAGGTCGTAAGATCATATGCACATCATGCGTCATAAAAACACAAATTTGTGAGTCCGGGACTGCCAGGGAGCTGCTGGGGAGTTCAAGGGAAATTGTGAGACGACTCGCACCTAATGCTGGTCGTTCTAATGTATGGCCAGCATTAAACTTTTGCACATTATATATGCAGTGTGAGGGCCATATCATTTAACTGCCAGGACTCCTTGATCTTATTTGCACTGAAGCTAGTTCTTAAGAACATTGGCTGTAAGTTTGGGGTTGTCGTTCTGCTTCATGATATGGCCCCCCACAGAGACCTGTGATTACATCAAGTCTGCCTGGGATTACATGAAGAGACAGAAGGATGTAAGCAAGCCTACATTCACAGAAGATCTGTGATTAGTTCTCCAAGATCTTTGGGACAACATCCCTGCTGAGTTCCTTCAAAAACTGTGCAAGTGTATCAAGAAGAATTAACGCTGTTTAGAAGGCAGAGGATAGTCACACCAAATATTGATTTGATTTAGAGTTCTCTTCTGTTCATTTACTTTGCATTTTGTTAACTGATAAAAAAATAAAATATTAAAACTTCTATTTCTGAAAGCGTTCTTACTTTGTAGCATTTTTACACACCTAAAACGTTGGCACAGTACTGTATATATACACACACACACAATATATTATACTGTTCTGAGGATTTCATGTACATGTCTTAGACTTGTCTTTTCAGCACATCCCGCAGATGCTCAATCGAATTGACATCTGGGGAATTTGGAGGACTAGCCAACACCTTAAACTATCATGTTCCTCAACCTGTTCCTGAACAATGTTTGTAATGTAGCAGGACGCACTATCCGGCTGAAAGAGACCACTGCTAGGGAGGCCAATCCCAGGATCGGCGGGATCCCGAGATTTAGGCCCAAAAACGTCCGGGATTAAATCCCGGGAATGGAAGCTCCAACCCCGAGGATTGAGGGATCAGCGTCAAGCGTCCTCAGACGCTGCCCGGCTTCCTCTCCCGGCTCTCCAGCGAAGCGTGACGTGCAGTGAGAGGTCACGATGCGCCGTCAACCGCCGCCGAGAGAAGATGTTTCTCACCTGCCAGTCCGTGATATATGTCGAGTTATGTGTGCAGGGCGGGCACATGGGGAAAAGCCAATCCCGGGATAGACCATTTTCCAATCCCAATACCTGGGATTGAAAAAAATGGTAAGAGATTGGCCTCCCTAGCCACGGCCATCAGGGAAAACTGTGTCATGAAGGGGTGTACTTGTTTTGCAACAACATTTAAGTAGGCTTTATGTGTCTAAGTAACAAACATGAATGACAAGACCCAAGCTATCCCAGCAGAACACTGCCCAGAGCATGGGCTTCTTCCTACAGTGCATCCTGGTGACATCCTTTCCCTAGGTAAGCAATGCACATGCACCTGGTCATCCACATGAGGTTAAAGAAAACGCAATTCATCAGACCAGGCTACCTTCAGCCACTGCTCCAAAATCCAGTTCTTATGCTTGCCTGCCCATTGCAGGCGCTTTCGGCGGTGGACAGGGGGTCAGCATAGGCACTCTGACTGGTCTGAAACTACACAGCAAGCTGCATGCACTGTGTGTTCTGACACTTTATTATCATAGTCACCTTTAACTTTGCCAGCAATTTGCGCTACAGTAGGTCTTCTGTGGGACCACTCCTCACACACATCAATAAGCCTTGGGTGCCCATGACCACGTCACTGGTTCACAAGTTGTCCTTCATTGCGCAACTTTTGGGAGGTACTAACCACTGCATATGTCGAACACCCCACAATTTTGGAGACGCTCTGACCCAGTAGTCTAGTCATCACAACTTGGTGTCAATGCCGCTCAGATCCTTACACTTGCTCATTTAGTTGCTTCCAACACATCAACTTTAATAACCGACTGCTCACTTGCTGCTTAATATATCCCACCCCTTGACAGGTGCCATTTTAAAGTGCTAATCAAAGTTATTCATGTCACCATTGTTTTCAATGTTATGGGTGATCAGTGTAAAAATAAATATCTATATATTAATAGCAAAAGGACAACTTTTATGAGTGACTTAGCAAAATTCGACTCCTAAGGGAGTGAAAAAAGGGTAAAATGTTCTGCCCAGTAAACCTTTGCCCAGTTGAAACAGGGCACATTATCTAGTATTCTTTGCAAAGCAGCAAATTACTTATGATATTCCTTTAGACCAGGGGTGGGGAACCTTTTTTCTACCAAGGGCTATTTGGATATTTCTAAAATCCTTCGGGGGCCATACAAAAATTATCAACTTAAAAATTAGCCTTCCCCCAGTCAGTAGTTATGCCCCCAGTCTCTTGTTATGCCCGATTAGATTTGCCCCCAGTCAGTTGTTATGCCCCATTATATATGCCCACTGTCAGTTGTTTTGGCCCATTAGATATGTCCCGTCAGTTGTTATGCCCCATTAAATATGCCCCCTGCAGTTATGCCTCATTAGATATGCCCCCTGTAGTTATGCCCCATTTAATATGCACCCTAGTAGCGCCGCTTACACACACACACACACATTAAAAGGAAAAAAAACCACAATGCTCACCAGCCCTGCTCCTGCTTCCAGGCCGCTGCCCTCCCTCTCATCTGAAAGATGTCATGACGTCTCTCCCATAGCGCCGCACAGCCACACATGTACACTGCCTGAGCCAGAAGCTGGAGCTCAGGAGTGAGCTCCTGCCTCCGGCTGCTGCTGAGCCGGGCGCACGCTGGTGGTAAAATCTCAGCGGGTGCTCAGCATCTCCTCTCGTTTAGGTGAGCCTGTCCGGGCCGGATCAAGTGGCTTTGAGGGCCTTATACGGCCCTCGGGCCTGAGGTTCCCCACCCCTGCTTTAGACTGTTACGCTCTCATGAGCAGGGCCCTCACCCCTCATGTGCTTTTCCTTCCCTATCTTCTATTCCATAATCCTTACAATAAATGACTCTTAAACCTCGGTTTCTGCCACCCTGATGTACATGTCCTGTACGGTCTTGTACTACAAGGTGCTATTTTCTTATTTTGCTCATTTACTTTGTTAGGTGCTGCGGAACATTTGTGGCACCATACAAAAGGATAATAAATAATAATAATGAGACAAATGAGGTGCTTACATTATTCTTAGCAGCTGTTACCTGTTCACTATGCACCAAGTGAAACAGTGGGAATATATAATGAACTGCAACTGTTACTATAATGGGCAGAACTTTCAATTCACTTGGTGTGCCAATAGGAATACACTATTGAGACTGAAATCCCACCAATAGTTAACATTACTTGTGTTTATTTCTAGATGTTGACAATGGAAGGGTGGATTAAAATATTAGCTGGGAGATACATTATGCAAAGAAAGCAACTCACATTTTCATGTTTCATGTGCTTTAGAAGACGAAGTTCCCTATAGGTACGCTTGGCATGGATGATGGACTGAAAGGGGCGTGAAAGCTTTTTCACTGCCACACGCTGTTCTGTCTTCGTATCAAAGGCCGAACTGTGTGTAAGGGAAAAAAATAAATAAAATTACTACAAAAAGGAATAACGTTTGTGAAGTCTGTTAAAAGTAAATGAGGCAGTACAGGATTCGAATTTTATTAGCCAAGTACACTTTCGTGAACCCGGAATTGGTCTCCGGCCAACTGCACGCCAGAAAACATACATACAGCAACATTGTACATTAACATTCACTCACTTCTCATTAAAGCACATTACCAACAGAGCATGATGGATGTTTTTTTATACAGTTTTCCAGCATATCCAATTGATATTTTTACATTTGCGCCAGAACTTAAAGTACCCAATTTAATAAAAGTGGGTACAATGATTTCTTGTGCTAAAACCCGCTGTAACCCACTGATGGACGAAACGCATTGGGACTAACTCCTGATACTTCCTTTAATGGACAGATAAGCCTTTTAGGTTTTTAAATCTTGTACATGTGTTTTTCAGCCATTGTATGTAATTGCTTTATTAAACCTCTGTGTTTTAATTTTTAATCGATGATGATTCTCATTCAATGGGGATAGCACCCAAAGCGTTTCGTCCATCAGTGCCTGGACTTCAAAAGGGGGATGAATTCTGAAGTTTCTAGACTTCATCTTCCCCTTGATGAAGTTCAGACACTGGATGAAACGAGTCAGAACTGCCTCCTGATATCTCCTGGACAGATAAGCCTTTTATGTTTTTATATCTTGTACATGTGTTTTTTCAGCCGTTGTATGTCATTGCTTTATTAAACCTCTGTGTGCATTTTTTTTATCAATGATGATTCTCATTCAATGGGGATAGCACGTTCCCTAAAGGGCCTTGCCTAAACCTACATTGATATTGTGCAGTGTACATAAATGGTACACACTATGTTGCTCTCTTCTTTTATTGCATATGCCATGGGGATCAGTACGAGATCCCCGCGGTCAGGAGACAGATGCCGGGAGCCCGACAGCCGGGATCCCAGCAGCGAGCGCAGCGCGTCCCCTCGTGGGCTCGACATGCTTCGGGCCCGGTATTTCTATTCCCCTCCGGGTTGCAGCGTGGACCACCACCCAAGCAGGGTAACCAGCCGACAGTCAGGACTCCGACCGCCGGCATTTCAGCTGGTGTCGGGATTCCGGCGTCGGTATTCTGACCGACGGGATCCCAACAGGCGGTCAATTGACTGCCTCCCATGCTATGTTTCCATTGGTGGTTGTTTGACTGAAGATTTTAGAACCAGATAAGTGGTTGTCTATATTATTGCCATATTTTCCCGAGAACACTATTTAGGCGCTGTATTGTTCTCCACTTTATTTATATATATATATATATATATATATATATATATATATATATATATATAGATAGATAGGAGAGAGAGAGAGAGAGAGAGAGAGAGAGAGAGAGAGAGAGAGAGAGAGAGAGAGAGAGAGAGAGAGAGAGAGAGAGAACAACCTGTAGCAGGGGGGAAAAAAATCTTAAAATGATTTGATAAGGCTTTTAAAATTTGATAATGTCTATTAATGTCCCCAAGAAAAAATGTTTTGAATTTTAGAAAGGTTTAAAATAAATCATGTACTTAAATTAGGGGTGCAGAAAAAAAAGATTTGAGCCATGTGAAGCCAATTCTATTAACTTATTCTGCACTTTTCAGAATAAAACCCCCCAAAAATAAGAATTTACTTACCGATAAATCTATTTCTCGTAGTCCGTAGTGGATGCTGGGGACTCCGTCAGGACCATGGGGAATAGCGGCTCCGCAGGAGACAGGGCACAAAAGCAAGCTTTTAGGATCACATGGTGTGTACTGGCTCCTCCCCCTATGACCCTCCTCCAAGCCTCAGTTAGGTACTGTGCCCGGACGAGCGTACACAATAAGGAAGGATCTTGAATCCCGGGTAAGACCCAAACCAGCCACACCAATCACACCGTACAACTTGTGATCTGAACCCAGTTAACAGTATGATAACAATGAAGTAGCCTCTAAAAAAGATGGCTCACAACAATAATAACCCGATTTTTGTAACAATAACTATGTACAAGTAATGCAGACAATCCGCACTTGGGATGGGCGCCCAGCATCCACTACGGACTACGAGAAATAGATTTATCGGTAAGTAAAATCTTATTTTCTCTAACGTCCTAGTGGATGCTGGGGACTCCGTCAGGACCATGGGGATTATACCAAAGCTCCCAAACGGGCGGGAGAGTGCGGGTGACTCTGCAGCACCGAATGAGAGAACTCCAGGTCCTCCTCAGCCAGGGTATCAAATTTGTAGAATTTTACAAACGTGTTCCCCCCTGACCACGTAGCTGCTCGGCAAAATTTTAAAGCCGAGACCCCCTCGGGCATCCGCCCAAGATGAGCCCACCTTCCTTGTGGAATGGGCATTGACAGATTTTGGCTGTGGCAGGCCTGCCACAGACTGTGCAAGCTGAATTGTACTACAAATCCAACGAGCAATAGTCTGCTTAGAAGCAGGAGCACCCATCTTTTGGGGTGCATACAATATAAACAGCAAGTCAGACTTTCTGACTCCAGCCGTCCTGGAAATATTATATATATATATATATTATATATATATATATATATATATATATATATATATATATATATATATATATATATATATATATATATATATATATATTTTTAGGGCCCCGACAACGTCTAGCAACTTGGAGTCCTCCAAGTCCCTAGTAGCCGCAGGCACCACAATATGTTGTTTCAGGCGAAACGCTGACACCACCTTAGGAAGAAACTGGGGACGAGTCCGCAGTTCTGCCCTGTCCGAATGGAAAAACAAATATGAGCTTTTTTTAAGACAAAGCCCCCAATTCTGACAATCGCCTGGCCGAGGCCAGGGCCACAACATGGTCCCTTTCCATGTGAGATATTTCAAATCCACAGATTTGATCGGTTCAAACCAATATGATTTGAGGAATCCCAACACTACGTTGAGATCCCACGGTGCAACTGGAGGCACACAAGGGGCTGTATATGCAATACTCCCTTGACAAACGTCTGGACTTCAGGAATTGAAGCCAATTTTTTCTGGAAGAAAATCTACAGGGCCGAAACTTGAACCTTAATGGACCCCAGTTTGAGGCTCATAGACACTCCTGTTTTCAGGAAGTGCAGAAATCGACCTAGTTGAAATTTTTTCGTGGGGCCTTCCTGGCCTCACCCACGCAACATATTTTCACCACATGTGGTGATAACGTTGTGCGGTCACCTCCTTCCTGGCTTTGACCAGGGTAGGTATGACCTCTTCCGGAATGCCTTTTCCCTTAGGATCCGGCGTTCAACCGCCATGCCGTCAAACGCAGTCGCGGTAAGTCTTGGAACAGACAAGGTCCCTGCTGGAGCAGGTCCTTTCTTAGAGGCAGATGCCACGGTTCCTCTTGGAACAGACATGGTTCTTGCTGAAAGCAAATCCCATCTTAGCTCCCGAGGCCATTAGTCCTCTGTGAGCATCTCTTGAAGTTCCGGGTACCAAGTCCCTCTTGGCCAATCCGGAGCCACGAGTATAGTTCTTACTCCTCTACGTCTTATAATTCTCAATACCTTGGTTATGAGAAGCAGAAGAGGGAACACATACACCGACTGTTACACCCACGGTGTTACCAGGACGTCCACAGCTATTGCCTGAAGGTCTCGTGACCTGGCGCAATACCTGTCCCGTTTTTTGTTCGGGCGGGACGCCATCATTTCCACCTTTGGTCTTTCCCAACGGTTCACAATCATGCGGAAAACTTCCCGATGAAGTTCCCACTCTCCCGGGTGGAGGTCGTGCCTGCTGAGGAAGTCTGCTTCCCAGTCGTCCACTCCCGGAATGAACACTGCTGACAGTGCTATCACATGATTTTCCGTCTAGCGAAAAATCCTTGCAGTTTTGACCACTGCCCTCCTGCTTCTTGTGCCGCCCTATCTGTTTACGTGGGCGACTGCCGTGATGTTATCCCACTGGATCAATACCGGCTGACCTTGAAGCAGAGGCCTTGCTAAGCTTATAGCATTACAAATTTGCTCTTAGCTCCAGTATATTTATGTGGAGAGAATTCTCCAGACTTGATCACACTCCCTGGAAATTTTTTCCCTGTGTGACTGCTCCCCAGCCTCTCAGGCTGGCCTCCGTGGATACCAGCATCCAATCCTGAATGCCGAATCTGCGGCCCTCTAGAAGATGAGCACTCTGTAATCACCACAGGAGAGACACCCTTGTCCTTGGATATAGGGTTATCCGCTGATGCATCTGAAGATGCGATCCGGACCATTTGTCCAGCAGATCCCACTGAAGAGTTCTTGCGTGAAATCTGCCGAATGGAAGCGCTTCGTAATAAGCCACCATTTTTTACCAGGACTCTTGTGCAATGATGCACTGACACTTTTCCTGGTTTTAGGAGGATCCCGATTAGCTCGGATAACTCCCTGGCTTTCTCCTCTGGGAGAAACACCCTTTTCCTGGACTGTGTCCAGAATCATCCCTAGGACCAGCAGACGTGTCGTCGGAACAACTGCGGTTTTGGAATATTTAGAATCCACCCGTGCTGTCGTAGAACTACTTGAGATAGTGCTACTCCGACCTCCAACTGTTCTCTGGACCTTGTTCTTATCAGGAGGTCGTCCATTTTCTTTGAAGACGAATCCTCATTTCGGTCATTACCTTGGTAAAGACCCGGGGTGCCTTGGACACTCCAACGGCATCGTCTGAAACTGATAGTGACAGTTCTGTACCACGAACCTGAGGTACCCTTGGTGAGAAAAGCAAATTTTGGGACATGGAGGTAAGCATCCCTGATGTCCCGGGACACCATATAGTCCCCTTGTTCCCAGTTCGCTATCACTGCTCTGAGTGACTCCATCTGGATTTGAACCCTTGTAAGTGTTCAAATTTTTCAGATTTAGAATCGGTCTCACCTAGCCTTCTGGCTTCAGTACCACCCTATAGTGTGGAACAATACCCCTTTCCTTGTTGTAGGAGGGGTAATTTTATTATCACCTGCTGGGAATACAGCTTGTGAATTGTTTTCAATACTGCCTCCCTGTCGGAGGGGGACATTGGTACAGCAGACTACAGGAACCTGCGAGGGGGGAAACGCCTCGACATTCCAATCTGTGCCCCTTTGATACTACTTGTAGGATCCAGGGGTCCTGTACGGTCCCAGCGTCATGCTGAGAACTTAGTAGAAGCGGTGGAGGGCTTCTGTTACTGGGAATGGGCTGCCTGCTGCAGTCTTCTTCCCTTTCCTCTATCCCTGGGCAGATATCTTATAGGGACGAAAAGACTGAGGCTGAAAAGACGGTGTCTTTTTCTGCAGAGATGTGACTTAGGGTAAAAAACGGTGGATCTTCCAGCAGTTGCCGTGGCCACCAGGTCCCATGGACCGACCCCAAATAACTCCTCCCCTTTTATACGGCAATACATCTTTGTGCCGTTTGGAATCTGCATCCCCTGACCACTGTCGTGTCCATAAACATCTTCTTGCAGATATGGACATCGCATTTACTCTTGATGCCAGAGTGCAAATATCCCTCTGCGCATCTCGTATATATAGAAATGCATTCTTTAAATGCTCTATAGTCAATAAAATACTGTCCCTGTCAAGGGTATCAATATTTTTAGTCAGGGAATCCGACCAAGCCACCTCAGCTCTGCACATCCAGGCTGAGGCGATCGCTGGTCACAGTATAACACCAGCATGTGTGTGTATACTTTTTAGGATATTTTTCTGATAAGCATGTGAGCGCCTTATCCACCCTGAGGGGTGTTTCCCAATGCGCCTTAACTTCTGGCGGGAAAGGGTATACCGCCAATAATTTTCTATCGGGGGAAACCCACGCATCATCACACACTTCATTTAATTTATCTGATTCAGGAAAAACTACAGGTAGTTTTTTCACCTCACACATAATACCCTTCTTTGTGGTACTTGGAGTATCAGAAATATGTAACACCTCCTTCATTGCCCTTAACGTGTGGCCCTAAAGGAAAATACGTTTGTTTCTTCACCGTCGACACTGAAATCAGTGTCCGTGTCTGGGTCTATGTCGACCGACTGAGGTAAATGGGCGTTTTTACAAGCCCCTGACGGTGTCTGAGACGCCTGGACCGGTACTAATTTGTTCGCCGGCCGTCTCATGTCGTCAACCCACTTGCAGCGTGTTGACATTATCACGTAATTCCATAAGTAAGCCATCCATTCCGGTGTCGACTCCCTAGAGAGTGACATCACCATTACAGGCAATTTGCTCCGCCTCCTCACCAACATTTTCCTCATACATGTCGACACACACGTACCGACATACAGCACACACATAGGGAATGCTCTGATAGAGGACAGGACCCACTAGCCCTTTGGGGAGACAGAGGGAGAGTTTGCCAGCACACACCAAAATGCTATAATTATACAGGGACAACCCTTATATAAGTGTTCCTCCCATATAGCATTTAATATATATGTATATCGCCAAATCAGTGCCCCCCCTCTCTGTTTTAACCCTGTTTCTGTAGTGCAGTGCAGGGGAGAGCCTGGGAGCCTTCCCCTCAGCCTTTCTGTGAGGGAAAATGGCGCTGTGTGCTGAGGAGAATAGGCCCCGCCCCCTTTTCGGCGGGCTTCTTCTCCGGAGATTGTGAAGTCTGGCAGGGGTTAAATACATCCATATAGCCTCAAGGGCTATATGTGATGTATTTTTCGCCATACAGGTATTCTACATTGCTGCCAGGGCGCCCCCCCCCCCGCGCCCTGCACCCTCCGTGATCGCTGTGGGAAGTGTGCTGACAGACAATGGCGCACAGCTGCAGTGCTGTGCGCTACCTGAGGAAGACTGAAAAGTCTTCTGCCGCCTGGTTCCGGACCTCTTCAATCTTCAGCATCTGCAAGGGGGTCGGCGGCGCGGCTCCGGGACGAACCCCAGGGCGAGACCTGTGTTCCGACTCCCTCTGAAGCTAATGGTGTCCAGTAGCCTAAGAATCCAATCCATCCTGCACGCAGGTGAGTTGAAATTCTCTCCCCTAAGTCCCTCGATGCAGTGAGCCTGTTGCCAGCAGGACTCACTGAAAATAAAGAACCTAAAAACTTTTTCTAAGCAACTCTTTAAGAGAGCCACCTAGATTGCACCCTTCTCGGACGGGCACAAAAACCTAACTGAGGCTTGGAGGAGGGTCATAGGGGGAGGAGCCAGTACACACCATGTGATCCTAAAAGCTTGCTTTTGTGCCCTGTCTCCTGCGGAGCCGCTATTCCCCATGGTCCTGACGGAGTCCCCAGCATCCACTAGGACGTTAGAGAAATTACATGTAATGATTGGCCCAATTAAGCAGATTGAAAACTTCTAATTAACTAATGGATTGTGTCGGGGGGTCCAAGGTATTCTAAAACAAGTACCGACATTTTCCTCAACAATTTTTCCCTACTTTGCATCAGCTCTGGGGTATAGAAATAGAAGTTACCGTGGCTAAATTTCTCACTGCCAACCACAAGATTGACCTCAAAAAACCTTGTGGCCTACCCCAAACCGCCAGGTCCCATCCATAGATTTCTATGGGGATTTTCTCCCCATAGAAGCCTAAAGGCACAGCATCAGCCCTGGCCCTTGGATGCTGGAGGGGGTGGGACCCTTTTATTGGAGAGTCCCCACTTCCCAAGGGAACCCCGGGCCAGGGCTGCATATTTGTGGGACAATGCTATGGCCGCAGGCACCAGTATAAATGTATCCCCTGGCTGTGGCATTACCTCCTTGGCTAGCAGAGCCTGGTGCTGGTTTTAAAAATACAGCGGACCACTACCTCCTTTTTCCCCCTAAATTGAAACCAGGACCAGTTAAAGAGCCCAATGCGGTTTCTTTAAATACAGGGAAACCTCACGCAATTTATACCCTGTATTTTTAGAACCAGGAATGGCTCAAAGGGCCCAGGGCTGGTTATGCTTAGGAGGGGGGTACTCACAGGGTTTTTTTTCTAAATTTTAACTATTTCTTTCACTTTTACACAAAAAAACACTATACGGATCTGACTAATACGTGCAGGCTTCTCAAAACAAGCTGCTCGCGGGGACGTCTATTTTAAAATAAGAATTTACTTACCGATAATTCTATTTCTCGTAGTCCGTAGTGGATGCTGGGAACTCCGTAAGGACCATGGGGAATAGCGGCTCCGCAGGAGACTGGGCACAAAAGTAAAGCTTTAGGACTACCTGGTGTGCACTGGCTCCTCCCCCTATGACCCTCCTCCAAGCCTCAGTTAGGATACTGTGCCCGGACGAGCGTACACAATAAGGAAGGATTTATGAATCCCGGGTAAGACTCATACCAGCCACACCAATCACACCGTACAACTTGTGATCTGAACCCAGTTAACAGCAGGATAACAGAGGAGCCTCTGGATAGATGGCTCACAACAATAACCCGATTTAGTTAACAATAACTATGTACAAGTATTGCAGACAATCCGCACTTGGGATGGGCGCCCAGCATCCACTACGGACTACGAGAAATAGAATTATCGGTAAGTAAATTCTTATTTTCTCTGACGTCCTAGTGGATGCTGGGAACTCCGTAAGGACCATGGGGATTATACCAAAGCTCCCAAACGGGCAGAAGAGTGCGGATGACTCTGCAGTACCGAATGAGAGAACTCCAGGTCCTCCTCAGCCAGGATATCAAATTTGTAGAATTTAGCAAACGTGTTTTCCCCTGACCAAGTAGCTGCTCGGCAAAGTTGTAAAGCCGAGACCCCTCGGGCAGCCGCCCAAGATGAGCCCACCTTCCTTGTGGAATGGGCTTTTACAGATTTTGGCTGTGGCAGGCCTGCCACAGAATGTGCAAGCTGAATTGTATTACAAATCCAACGAGCAATAGTCTGCTTAGAAGCAGGAGCACCCAGCTTGTTGGGTGCATACAGGATAAACAGCGAGTCAGATTTTCTGACTCCAGCCGTCCCGGAAACATATATTTTCAAGGCCCTGACTATGTCCAACAACTTGGAGTCCTCCAAGTCACTAGTAGCCGCAGGTACCACAATAGGTTGGTTCAGATGAAACACTGAAACCACCTTAGGGAGAAAATGAGGACGAGTCCTCAATTCCGCCCTGTCTGAATGGAAGATCAGATAAGGGCTTTTACAGGATAAAGCCCGCCAATTCTGACACGCGCCTGGCCGAGGCCAGGGCCAACAACATGACCACTTTCCATGTGAGATATTTTAACTCCACAGATTCAAGTGGTTCAAACCAATGTGACTTTAGGAACCCCAAAACTACATTGAGATCCCCAAGTGCCACTGGAGGCACAAAAGGAGGCTGTATATGCAGTACCCCTTTTACAAACGTCTGAACTTCAGGAACTGAAGCTAGTTCTTTCTGGAAGAAAATTGACAGGGCCGAAATTTGAACCTTAATGGACCCCAATTTTAGGCCCATAGACACTCCTGTTTACAGGAAATGCAGGAATCGACCTAGTTGAAATTCCTCCATCGGGGCCTTACTGGCCTCGCACCACGCAACATATTTTCGCCAAATGCGGTGATAATGCTTTGCGGTTACATCCTTCCTGGCTTGATCAGGGTAGGGATGACTTCATCCGGAATGCCTTTTTCCTTCAGGATCCGGCGTTCAACCGCCCTGCCGTCAAACGCAGCCGCGGTAAGTCTTGGAATAGACAGGGTCCTTGCTGGAGCAGGTCCCTTCTTAGAGGTAGAGGCCACGGGTCCTCCGTGAGCATCTCTTGAAGTTCCGGGTACCAAGTCCTTCTTGGCCAATCCGGAGCCACGAGTATAGTTCTTACTCCCCTCCGTCTTATAATTCTCAGTACTTTTGGTATGAGAGGAAGAGGAGGGAACACATACACTGACTGGTACACCCACGGTGTTACCAGAGCGTCCACAGCTATTGCCTGAGGGTCCCTTGACCTGGCGCAATACCTGTCCAATTTTTTGTTTAGGCGGGACGCCATCATGTCCACCTTTGGTTTTTCCCAACGGTTTACAATCATGTGGAAGACTTCTGGGTGAAGTCCCCACTCTCCCGGGTGGAGGTCGTGCCTGCTGAAGAAGTCTGCTTCCCAGTTGTCCACTCCCGGAATGAACACTGCTGACAATGCTATCACATGATTTTCCGCCCAGCGAAAAATCCTTGCAGCTTCTGCCATTGCCCTCCTGCTTCTTGTGCCGCCCTGTCTGTTTACGTGGGCAACTGCCGTGATGTTGTCCGACTGGATCAGCACCGGCTGACCTTGAAGCAGAGGTCTTGCTTGGCTTAGGGCATTGTAAATGGCCCTTAGCTCCAAAATATTTATGTGAAGTGATGTCTCCAGGCTTGACCATAAGCCCTGGAAATTTCTTCCCTGTGTGACTGCTCCCCAGCCTCGCAGGCTGGCATCCGTGGTCACCAGGACCCAGTCCTGAATGCCGAATCTGCGGCCCTCTAGAAGATGAGCACTCTGCAACCACCACAGGAGAGACACCCTTGTCTTTGGTGACAGGGTTATCCGCTGATGCATCTGAAGATGCGATCCGGACCATTTGTCCAGCAGGTCCCACTGGAAAGTTCTTGCGTGGAATCTGCCGAATGGAATTGCTTCGTAGGAAGCCACCATTTTTCCCAGGACCCTTGTGCACTGATGCACTGACACTTGGCCTGGTTTTAGGAGGTTTCTGACTAGTTCGGATAACTCCCTGGCTTTCTCCTCCGGGAGAAACACCTTTTTCTGGACTGTGTCCAGGATCATCCCTAGGAATAGAAGACGTGTCGTCGGGATCAGCTGCGATTTTGGAATATTGAGAATCCAACCGTGCTGCCGCAACACTACTTGAGATAGTGCTACCCCGACTACCAACTGTTCCCTGGATCTTGCCCTTATCAGGAGATCGTCCAAGTAAGGGATAACTAAAACTCCCTTCCTTCGAAGGAGTATCTTCATTTCGACCATTACTTTGGTAAAGACCCGGGGTGCCGTGGACAAACCAAACGGCAGCGTCTGAAACTGATAGTGACAGTTCTGTACCACAAACCTGAGGTACCCTTGGTGAGAAGGGTAAATTGGGACATGGAGATAAGCATCCTTGATGTCCAGAGACACCATATAATCCCCTTCTTCCAGGTTCGCAATCACCGCTCTGAGTGACTCCATCTTGAATTTGAACCTTTGTATGCAAGTGTTCAAGGATTTCAGATTTAAAATAAGTCTCACCGAGCCGTCCGGCTTCGGTACCACAAACAGCGTGGAATAATACCCCTTTCCCTGTTGTAGGAGGGGTACCTTGCTTATCACCTGCTGGGAATACAGCTTGTGAATGGCTTCTGCTGCAGCCTTTTTCCTCTCCCTCTGCCACGGGGCAGAAATGAGGAGTCTTTTTCCAGCTTGTCCTTATGGGGCCTAAAGGACTGCGCCTGATAATACGGCGTCTTCTTATGTTGAGAGGCTACCTGGGGTAAAAATGTGGATTTCCCAGCCGTTGCCACCAGGTCTGTTAGACCTACCCCAAATAACTCCTCCCTTTTATAAGGCAATACTTCCATATGCCTTTTGGAATCAGCATCACCTGACCACTGTCTTGTCCATAACCCTCTTCTGGCAGAAATGGACAGCGCACTTACTCTTGATGCCAGTCGGCAAATATCCCTCTGTGCATCACGCATATATAGAAATGCATCTTTTAAATGCTCTATAGTCAGTAATATACTGTCCCTATCTAGGGTATCAATATTGTCAGTCAGGGAATCCGACCAAGCCACCCCAGCACTGCACATCCAGGCTGAGGCGATTGCTGGTCGCAGTATCACACCCGTGTGAGTGTATATACATTTTTAGGATATTTTCCTGCTTTCTGTCAGCAGGTTCCTTAAGGGCGGCCGTATCCAGGGATGGTAGTGCCACCTGTTTAGACAAGCGTGTGAGCGCTTTATCCACCCTAGGGGGTGTTTCCCAACGTGCCCTATCCTCTGGCGGGAAGGGGTATGATGCTAATAACTTTTTAGGAATTAACAGTTTTTATCGGGGGAAACCCACGCATCATCACACACTTCATTTAATTCCTCAGATGCAGGAAAAACTACCGGCAGTTTTTTCTCACCCAACATAATACCCTTTTTAGTGGTACTGGTATTATCAGAAATATGTAAAACATTTTCCATAGCCTCAATCATGTAACGTGTGGCCCTACTGGAAGTCACATTCGTCTCTTAATCATCGACACTGGAGTCAGTATCCGTGTCGGCGTCTGTATCTGCCATCTGAGGTAACGGGCGTTTTAGAGCCCCTGATGGCTTTTGAGACACCTGGACAGGCACAGGCTGAGTAGCCGGCTGTCTCATGTCATCAATCTTTTGTAAAGAGCTGACACTGTCACGTAATTCCTTCCATAAGCTCAGCCACTCAGGTGTCGACTCCCTAGGGGGTGACATCTCCATTACAGGCAATTGCTCCGCCTCCACACCATTTTCCTCCTCATACATGTCGACACAATCGTACCGACACACAGCACACACACAGGGAATGCTCTGATAGAGGACAGGACCCCACTAGCCTTTTGGGGAGACAGAGGGAGAGTATGCCAGCACACACCAGAGCGCTATATATATATACAGGGATAACCTTATAGAAGTGTTTTTCCCCTTATAGCTGCTGTTTTATTAATACTGCGCCTAATTAGTGCCCCCCTCTCTTTTTTAACCCCTTTCTGTAGTGTAGTAACTGCAGGGGAGAGCCAGGGAGCTTCCCTCCAACGGAGCTGTGAGAGAAAATGGCGCCAGTGTGCTGAGGAGATAGGCTCCGCCCCTTTTTCGCGGACTTTTCTCCCGCATTTTTATGGATTCTGGCAGGGGTTAAAATACATCCATATAGCCCTGGGGGTTATATGTGATGTATGTTTGCCAGCCAAGGTGTTTTTATTGCTGCTCAGGGCGCCCCCCCCCCCAGCGCCCTGCACCCTCAGTGACTGCAGTGTGAGGTATGTATGAGGAGCAATGGCGCACAGCGGCAGTGCTGTGCGCTACCTTGGTGAAGACTGATGTCTTCTGCCGCCGATTTTCCGGACCTCTTCTTGCTTCTGGCTCTGTAAGGGGGCCGGCGGCGCGGCTCTGGGACCGGACTCAGAGGCTGGGCCTGTGTTCGGTCCCTCTGGAGCTAATGGTGTCCAGTAGCCAAGAAGCCCAAGCTGGCTGCAAGCAGGCAGGTTCGCTTCTTCTCCCCTTAGTCCCTCGATGCAGTGAGCCTGTTGCCAGCAGGTCTCACTGAAAATAAAAAACCTAAAACTAAACTTTCACTAAGAAGCTCAGGAGAGCCCCTAGTGTGCACCCTTCTCGGCCGGGCACAAAAATCTAACTGAGGCTTGGAGGAGGGTCATAGGGGGAGGAGCCAGTGCACACCAGGTAGTCCTAAAGCTTTACTTTTGTGCCCAGTCTCCTGCGGAGCCGCTATTCCCCATGGTCCTTACGGAGTTCCCAGCATCCACTAGGACGTCAGAGAAAAGTGCATTTTGAGCCGATTCACGGTCGTGCTTGCAGATACGAATCCTGGTTAATTTCCATGTTGTGGTGGTGCATATGGAAAGTCCTTCCGAGTTTGGCCGATGGTGTATTTATTCGTACATGTCTATTCTACTGTGTTTTTCAATTCTATTTGAGCAAACACTACCGTGTTTAGTAAATTACCGAGATAGGAATTACGGCAGTGATTGCCAACCTGAATGAACACGGTGCTTAGTAAATTTACCTCAAAATGCTTTGGCAGACATCTGGCTCCAGGACTCAATAACATGCTTAGCAATACCGGACGTTCTGCTGGCCTCACATATTTTCATATATTTTATTCAGATAAGCTGCCCCCCTTTTGGGGAATTAAAATTATTTTGCCGTGTATGTATGGTGTGCTATTATGCCAGCTGTGCTTTCTTGGGCTGTGGTGCTGTCAAGAATTTGGAGTGTCTGGTCTTAGCATACTAAGTACAATAGAAATCCTATTGTTAGATAAGCTTACTGAAATCACGTTGCGGTAGAGTGCCATTCTTATCTATTCACAGAGTCACATTGGTGTTTTTATTTTAGACAATATTTCATATCTATTGGTGTATGTATGCACAAATATATATGGAATAACTAATTTGGAGTACATGGTCATGCCAAAAAATATATTTCTCTAAGGCTGGGTAGGGTACACACTTGCAAAGAAACCATTTACACAGCCTACAAACGGCCATCAGCTCATGTGTACAATGTTAAAACAATATATATTTATTATATGGTATGCACCTACACATTTTTCCAATTGCATATATTTTATGTATAACTGCAATAAGATCTGCAGGTTTTTTGGCGTTTTTTTATTTAAAAATAGTTGAAGTAAAATGCTAGCTTAAAGCTGAACAATGCATTTTGCCTTCACAATTCACTTGTAAAGATCATAATTTTTGTTGCAGTGTTATCTTATCTTCTAAATAAAGATATTCTTTTTACACAAAAATCCCGGATCCGACCCGGGATTTGGAACACTGTTCCAAACCAGATCTGTCCCAGGATTTACTCTGTTTCCAATGCGGTGCCGACATAGGAAATTCCCAGGTCAGCACCATTCACACTGCACATGGGTGCAGTGTCTCCAAGGCCCACACTTGGGGATGACATTCCCAAGCACCAGGAAATCCACTTATCGTGACCCCCGGGGTACCTACGTCACACTGGGAGCAAGCTCAGCACTCGGGATGCTACAGTTGGGAGGTATGGGCTCTCCCATTACTGTAAACGGGTCCCAAGTTGGATGACCCCGGTTACCCGTTTACACTGCCTCTCAACACGAATCCTACCCGTGTACAGCCCATGTCGAGACCCGGCTAAGATAGCAGTTTACACTGCAGCCCGACACGGGTACACTCGGCAATAAACCGGGTTATTTGGGCAGTGTGAGAGGGGTATTAGTAATAAAATAAAAACATATAGTCCTTACTTGATGGAGGGTGGGGATAATGTGCACCTGTCATCTGAAACTAATTTTGACTGAAACCAAAATGTGCATCAACACAAAAAAAACAAGATTTATGGTAAGAACTTACCGTTGTTAAATCTTTCTGCGAGGTACACTGGGCTCCACAGGGAATAACATTGGGGTGTAGAGTAGGATCTTGATCCGAGGCACCAACAGGCTCAAAGCTTTGACTGTTCCCAAGATGCATAGCACCGCTTCCTCTATAACCCCGCCTCCGTGCACAGGAGCTCAGTTTTTGTTGACCAGTCCAATGCAGTAGCAGGTAAGAGAGACGACGATCGTTAGTAGCCACATACATCACACACACACACTCACGACAGGAGAGGGTGTCAGCGGCCATACCAACCCAAAGAAGCTAAGTGCGTCAGGGTGAGCGCACTGTGGAGCCCAGTGTACCTCGCAGTAAGAGATTTAACAATGGTAAGTTCTTACCATAAATCTCGTTTTCTGCTGCAGGGTACACTGGGCTCCACAGGGAATAACATCGGGGGGGATGTCCTAAAGCAGTTCCTTATGGGAGAGGACGTACTGTAGCGGGCACAAGAACCCCGTGTCCAAAGGAAGCATCCTGGGAGGCGGAAGTATCATAGGCATAGAACCTTATGAACGTGTACACTGAGGACCATGTAGCCGCCTTGCACAATTGTTCCAGGGTCGCACCATGGCGGACCGCCCAAGAAGGTCCAACAGATAGAGTAGAATGAGCTTTAATGGTACCAGGTGCTGGAAGGCCAGCCTGTACATAAGCATGTGCAATCACCTTTCTAATCCATCTGGCCAAGTTCTGCTTATTAGCAGGCCAGCCACGTTTGGGACATAAGGAGGCTGAATGTGCAACACACCCTAAGTGAAGCTATGAACATCAGACAAAGATGCAATTTTTCTCATAACGACAAGACAGAAATATGAACCTTGAGGGAGGCTAGACGAAGACTTAAGTCCAGGACTTGCTGTAGAAAAGCCAAAAGTTTGGCAGTACTAAACTTGTAAGCGTCATGATTGTTATTTGCGCTCCAAAGTAAGAATTCGAGCAGAAGCCGGCTTCAACATAGTTTGAATGACCGCCTCCAAAAAACCTTTGGCCCTCAAGACGGAAGCTTCACGAGCCATGCCGTCAAAGCCAGCCGGTGCCAGATCCTGGTAGACACAAGGGCCCTGAACGAGGAAGTCTGGTCGTTGTGGAAGCAGAAGAGGACGCTCTAATGATTGACCCTGAAGGTCTGAAAACCAGTGCCGTCAGGGCAACGCTGGAGTGATCAGAAGTAGGATTCCTCCTTCTTGCTTGAATTTCCTTAATACTCTGGGCAGAAGTGACATGGGAAGGAACACGTAGGGCAGCCAAAAGTTCCATGGATTTGCCAGTGCGTCCACGAATGCTGCTTGAGGACCCCTTGTCCTTGCTCCGAAGACCGGAACCTTGTGATTGTGTCGAGATATCATCAGGTCCACATCTGGGAGGCCCCACTTGTCCACTAGGGGTTGAAATACTTCTGAATGGAGGATCCACTCTCCGGAGTGTATGTCCTGATGACTGAGGAAGTCCGCTTTTTAGTTTAGGACCCCCGGAATGAACACTGCTGATATGGCTGGCAGATGGCGTTCTGCCCACTGAAGAATTCTTGATCCTTCCCTCATTGCCATGCGGCTGCGAGTGCCGACTTGATGATTTATGTACGCCACCGTGGTGGCGTTGTCCAATTGTACTTGAACAGGTCTGTTCTGTATTAAATGCTGGGCCAAGTTCAAAGCATTGAACACCGCCCGCAGTTCCAGAATGTTTATCGGGTGGCAAGATTCCTCCTTGGTCTACCGACCCTGAAGGGAGTGTTGCTCCAACACTGCACCCCAGCCTCTCAGACTGGCATCCGTCGTCAGAAGGACCCAGCTGGAGATCCAGAAGGGAGGACCCCCGCTCAAACGTCGATCCTGCAGCCACCAGCTCAGTGACAGATGGACCTCCGGAGAAAATGAGACCTGATCCGGTAAAGCAGGCCATACCATTTGGCAAGAAACAGTTCTGTAGAGGGCGTGAATGGAATTGAGCGTACTCCACCATGTCGAAGACAGAGACCATGAGACCTAGCACTTATATCGCCGAATGTATTGACACTTGCAGACGAGACAGGAAGTATCGAATCTTGTCCTGAAGCTTCAGGACCCTCTCCCGAAACAAAACAACCGCTGGTTGCGGGTGTCCAACAACGCTCCCAGGTGCACCATGCTCTGCGCAGGGACCAGGGAAGATTTCTTCCAGTTGATGAGCCACCCGTGGGCTTGCAGAAACTGGATAGTCAGATCCAGATGGCGTAGGAGAACTTCTGGGGAATTTGCCAGTATCAACAAGTCGTCCAGATACGGTAGGATCCTAACCCCTTGACGGCGGAGCACAGCCGTCATTACCGCCATGACCTTGGTGAAGACTCGCGGAGTGGTCAAACCAAAAGGAAACGCCCGAAATTGGTAATGGAGGTTGCCCACAGCAAACCTCAGGTACTGCTGATGCGACATTGCAATAGGAATATGCAGGTAAGCATCCTGTATGTCCAGGGAGACCATATAATCCCCAGGTTCCAAGGCCAGAACAATAGAGCGAAGGGTTTCCATACGAAACTTGGAAACCTTGACAAATTTGTTCAAGGACTTGAGTTTGAGAATGGGCCAGGAAGACCCATTCAGTTTCGGGACTAGGAACAGCGGTGAATAGTACCCCTTGCCTCTCTGAGCCACAGGCACTTGTACTACCACTCCTGTGTCCAGGAGGGACTGTACCACCGAATTAAGAGTGTTTGCCCTCACCTGATCCAAAGGGACGTCAGGCAAAAATCGATGAGGGGAACGTTTCTTGAAGGATACGGCGTAACCTCGAGTGACGACTTCCCGTACCCAGGCATCGGAAGTGGTCTTCAACCATTCCTGGGTAGACCCCAGAAGTCAGCCCCCCACCCTGGGATCCCCCAGGGGGAGGCCCGCCCAGTCATGCGGCAGGCTTGTCAGTTTTGGAAGCAGGCTGACGGGCAGCCCAGCCCCGTTTGGGTTTGGGCTAAGTAGGTTTGGAAGTGCGACCGTGTTTCGGGTACCCCTGACCTTTTGCTTTTCCCGGAGGATGAAAGGAACGAGAGGAAGTACTCTTAGCCTTCGGCACCGAAGGAGCCGCACTAGGCAGACATGCCGTTTTAGCAGAAGCCAAGTCAGCCAATATCTTTTTGAGATCTTCTCCAAAAAGAATGTCTCCCTTAAAAGGGAGTACCTCCAGGGTTTTCTTGGAGTCCAGATCAAATCAATGGACCAGGACCGCTACCAAAGAATCCGGCGAGCCAGGATAGATGTAGTAGAAGCCTTGGCCGCCAGAATACCGGCATCAGAAGCCGCCTCCTTCACATAAAGTGAAGCTGTGAGAATATATACGATAGGCATTGTCTAGCGTGATCAGAAGCATTGGAAGGCAACTCTGCCTCCAACTCCTGGGCCCACGCCTCAATGGCTTCTGCAGCCCAAGTTGCTGCAATAGTGGGCCTATGCGCAGCACCAGTTAGGGTGTAAATTGCCTTTAAACAACCCTCCACACACTTATCCGTCGGTTCCTTCAGAGATGTGACGGTAGTCACAGGCAGAGCTGAGAATACTACCAGCCGCGCCACTTGCGAATCCACTGGCAGGGGCGTTTCCCAATTTTTACTTAGCTCCGCAGCAAGAGGATAGCGAGCCAGCATCTTCTTGTGAGGTGTGAATTTCTTACCTGGAGTTTCCCAGAATTCCTGACGTATGTCCACTAAGTGGTCAGAGTGAGGTAAAACTTGCTTAACCACTTTCTTACGTTTGAACCAGTCCAGTTTCTTAGGAACGGCATCAGGCTCTGCGTCATCAGTGATCTGAAGAATCATCCTGATCACCTCCAACAAGTCAGGTACATCTACCTGCGAACCAGCCTCCCCATCAGAACTATCAGGATCAGAATCTGAGGGGTCAATATAAACACCATCCTCATCAGATGAGGTGTCTGGGACAGTGGTAGACTGTGAGGAAGTAATGGCCCGTTTAGATGACCCCTTGGTCTTAGGTGGGCGAGAGTCAGATTTCTTTTTAGTCAGAGACTGGTTTAATTGCTGTAACTGACTGGAGATTTAATCTGCCCAGGGCGGATTAACTGCAGGGACCATGATCGGTTGTACTGGCACAGGAGGTCCCATAAGGGGCGTAAATTTGGTTACAAGCGTAGTTAATAACGAGGAAAATGTAGCCCAAGGTGGGGCATTTTTAACCCCTGTTGCCACTATTCCACTAGGGGATAGGGAACCCCCAGAACCTGAATTCTCTGCTGCTAAGTTTTCCTCAAACATGCCTGCAGCGTCACCTCCACACACTGTGGGATCAGCTCCAGCTCTGTAGCCCCCTGTAGCTGACATAGCCAAAAGCCCAATCTCAGGCAACACAGTACAATATCAGCAGCAATATACCTGCCAAGCACCCCCTGTGCAGCTTATATATTCCGCAAACAGGGAATTCAAGAGGTATATGGTGACTAAAGATCACAAAGAAACACACAATGAGTATATCTTGTGAGACACCAATATCAGATAATAAACCTGAAAGCACTGAGCCCCCTCAGGTCATAGAATATAGGGATAGCAATCTGAGTAAGAGACACAAAATGGAGGTCACACAGCAGCTACATGCACACACATATAGTCACAATGGGGGTCATTCAGAGTTGTTCGCTCACTAGCAGATTTTAGCAGCCGTGCAAACGCTATGCCGCCTCCCACTGGGAGTGTATTTTAGCTTAGCAGAAGTGCGAACGAAAGGATCGCAAGGCGGCTACAAAAAAAAATTTGTGCAGTTTCAGAGCAGCTCCAGGCCTACTCAGCGCTTGCGATCACTTCAGACTATTCAGTTCCTGTTTTGACGCCACAAACACGCCCTGCGTTCGCCCAGCCACGCCTGCGTTTTTCCTGGCACACCTGCGTTTTTTCGAACACTCCCTGAAAACGGTCCGTTAACACCCAGAAACACCCTCTTCCTGTCAATCACTCTGCGGCCAGCAGTGCGACTGAAAAGCTTCGCTAGTCCTTGTGTGAAACTACAGCGTTTGTTGTAATATTGCGCCGCATGCGCAGAAGTGTTGATTTTTTTGCCTGATCGCTGCGCAGCGACCGAAATCTGCTAGCGAACAGCTCAGAATGACCCCCAATGTACAATGCAGAAATTATGACATGCAATAAAACTGCACTGGACTAGCAATACAAAGTAATACTCAGTATAGCTATATAATTAGTAGACATATCAATGCACAGTAAAGACTGGATGTATATCACAGGGTACTTGTACTATATAACCCTGACCAAATGCACTGTTTCTTAACTAACACTGTCAACAGACATGCATGGAGAATACTTAAGTGTCTTGTAAAATGCACAGCACTGACATGTAGGCGGCTTCACAAAGAAGGATTTGCCCAAACAGTCCCAGGAACAGTGCTGCTCTGTGTAATGGCGCCCAAACACTGACTGGGAGTGAGGGAGAGAGATATATGCAGCTCCAGGGTGGGAACATTACTGTATATGGCGGGCTGGGGGAGGGGCTACAGGTCCAAGCCTTATCCCCCTGCTGGATCACACCACTGGTACTATGGGCTGTAATTACGTTTTTTTATGAGGAAAAAAAACGATCTGTGCCCTTGCCCTGGTGGTTTAGTGGAGTCCCTGCTCGACCAGTGTCCACGCCAGCGCGTGTGGCCCGCCTCCCACCGGCCGCACTAGACCGCGATTTCAGCGGGACCCGCCTAGGGGACCATAGAAACATAGAATTTGACGGACCCGCTTCCCTCCTCACTGAGTGCGGACACGCGATCCAGGAGAACTGCGGCAAGTGTGTGACTAACGGTGAGCAAACCGGAGCCTCCGCTGTAAGTACCCGGCAATACAGCTCCGCTGGGGGAGGTAATGGAGCTGCAGCAGGAGATGTCAGACTGACATCTATCACTGCTGCAGCCCTTGAAGTCTTCTATCTTCGCTTAGAAAAGCTCTCTCAGGGCTGCTGAAGCAGCCCACCTGTTGTATGCCTGCTTACTGCATGGCACCAACTACAAAACTGAGCTCCTGTGCACGGAGGCGGGGTTATAGAGGCGGCGCTGTGCATCTTTGAAACGGTCAAAGTTTTAAGCCTGTTGGTGCCTCGGATCAAGATCCTACTCCCCGATGTTATTCCCTGTGGAGCCCAGTGTACCCCGCAGTAGAAAAACTGGACATGAAGGTGTCAATTCAATTGTTTTACCCTGTGGATGCTACTAGATGGCAACAGATGAAGCAATTAAATTGTTGCTAAGGTCGAGCACAAATAGCTGCAGCGGGACATTTCAACTCGCTGCCTCCTAGGATGGCGAGCTGAAATGTGCTTAAAGTGTCCCGTTTGGGTGCCCAAATGGCACTTTTCCCTTTGCAAGGCCAAACCAGGTGCTTTTGTGTGCATCAAAAGTAGTAGGCGCCCAATCTAGGCAACAACTGAATTGCTCAATGGGCACCCAATACTTTGGCAGACCAAAAAAACTACTGAATAGTGCCTTACTGTCAATTCTTAACTGTTTCTTAACTAACACTGTCAACAGACATGCATGGAGAATACTTAAGTGTCTTGTAAAATGCACAGCACTGACATGTAGGCGGCTTCACAAAGAAGGATTTGCCCAAACAGTCCCAGGAACAGTGCTGCTCTGTGTAATGGCGCCCAAACACTGACTGGGAGTGAGGGAGAGAGATATATGCAGCTCCAGGGTGGGAACATTACTGTATATGGCGGGCTGGGGGAGGGGCTACAGGTCCAAGCCTTATCCCCCTGCTGGATCACACCACTGGTACTATGGGCTGTAATTAAAACGTTTTTTTATGAGGAAAAAAAATGATCTGTGCCCTTGCCCTGGTGGTTTAGTGGAGTCCCTGCTCGACCAGTGTCCACGCCAGCGCGTGTGGCCCGCCTCCCACCGGCCGCACTAGACCGCGATTTCAGCGGGACCCGCCTAGGGGACCATAGAAACATAGAATTTGACGGACCCGCTTCCCTCCTCACTGAGTGCGGACACGCGATCCAGGAGAACTGCGGCAAGTGTGTGACTAACGGTGAGCAAACCGGAGCCTCCGCTGTAAGTACCCGGCAATACAGCTCCGCTGGGGGAGGTAATGGAGCTGCAGCAGGAGATGTCAGACTGACATCTATCACTGCTGCAGCCCTTGAAGTCTTCTATCTTCGCTTAGAAAAGCTCTCTCAGGGCTGCTGAAGCAGCCCACCTGTTGTATGCCTGCTTACTGCATGGCACCAACTACAAAACTGAGCTCCTGTGCACGGAGGCGGGGTTATAGAGGCGGCGCTGTGCATCTTTGGAACGGTCAAAGTTTTAAGCCTGTTGGTGCCTCGGATCAAGATCCTACTCCCCGATGTTATTCCCTGTGGAGCCCAGTGTACCCCGCAGTAGAAAAACTGGACATGAAGGTGTCAATTCAATTGTTTTACCCTGTGGATGCTACTAGATGGCAACAGATGAAGCAATTAAATTGTTGCTAAGGTCGAGCACAAATAGCTGCAGCGGGACATTTCAACTCGCTGCCTCCTAGGATGGCGAGCTGAAATGTGCTTAAAGTGTCCCGTTTGGGTGCCCAAATGGCACTTTTCCCTTTGCAAGGCCAAACCAGGTGCTTTTGTGTGCATCAAAAGTAGTAGGCGCCCAATCTAGGCAACAACTGAATTGCTCAATGGGCACCCAATACTTTGGCAGACCAAAAAAACTACTGAATAGTGCCTTACTGTCAATTCTTAACAAGTTGACAGGCTGCATTCCCATGCATTTGCTCATCTAACAAAATAACAGCCTCCAGTGAGTGCTGGCAACAGGTGACGTAAAAAAGCTCTACACCAAGCAGCCACTTCAAGTAAACATGCTATTCTCGTGTAATTAACTGTTCAATTAGTGGCATATGTACACGTGGTGTAATTTAAAGAATTAAGCATGTTTTGTGTGGTTGAGATTATGAGGGAAATAGGGTAAAACAAAATTGAGTTATTAGGCATATTCAAGTAGCAGTGCGATAATTGAATACACCCCACTGAGTCTGCTATGAACATATCAAGTCACTTGTTAATGTTAACAGACATTGTGCAAAGGTAGGGCAAAGTCAGACATGCAAATGGGACAGCAGTAAGTCATTATTTTGCTCTTGTAACCATTGTGAAAGCCCCTCTTGTTATTCTCCTGTCACCAGTTTGGTAAGCTATTAGTAGGCCATTCATATGGACATGAGGGACTGTGTACAATACAGTATATGGCCAGCACTTTTCAGGGTGCATCCTTAGTGGAGTGTGAGCTGTATTTGTGCAGAACAATTATGAAGGTTGTGTGCAACCTATGTCCAAAGTGGGGGGGCAGGAGGTGTTGCAGCCAATGGGGTATATGCAATTAGCGCCGAATCGCGGCAATTTTTCGCCCGTTTTTTAATTCGACACAATTCGACCGTCGAATTCCGGCAAGTGGGTGCCGGAATTCAACATATTCAATAAAAAACGGATTTGACAGTCCTGCTGTCGGAAAAACGGCCGATTTGACGGATTTTGATCCGATTTTTAAAAAAACGGAAAAAACGGTAAAAAACCAGAGAAAAAAAATTGCGTGGGGTCCCCCCTCCTAAGCATAACCAGCCTCGGGCTCTTCGAGCCGGTCCTGGTTCTAAAAATCCGGGGGGGAAAATGACAGGGGATACCCCGTTTTTTTAAAACCAGCACCGGGCTCTGCGCCTGGTGCAAAAAATACGGGGGACAAAAAGAGTAGGGGTCCCCCATATTTTTTACACCAGCATCGGGCTCCACTAGCTGGACAGATAATGCCACAGCCGGGGGTCACTTTTATACAGCGCCCTGCGGCCGTGGCATTAAATATCCAACTAGTCACCCCTGGCCGGGGTACCCTGGGGGAGTGGGGACCCCTTCAATCAAGGGGTCCCCCCCCCAGCCACCCAAGGGCCAGGGGTGAAGCCCGAGGCTGTCCCCCCCATCCAAGGGCTGCGGATGGGGGGCTGATAGCCTCGAGAAAATTGAAAGAATATTGTTTTTTTCCAGTAGTACTACAAATCCCAGCAAGCCTCCCCCGCAAGCTGGTACTTGGAGAACCACAAGTACCAGCATGCGGGAGAAAAACGGGCCAGCTGGTACCTGTAGTTCTAATGGGAAAAAATACCCAAATAAAAACAGGACACGCACACCGTGATAGTAAAAATAAGAATTTACTTACCGATAATTCTATTTCTCGTAGTCCGTAGTGGATGCTGGGGACTCCGTCAGGACCATGGGGAATAGCGGCTCCGCAGGAGACAGGGCACAAAAGTAAAAGCTTTAGGATCAGGTGGTGTGCACTGGCTCCTCCCCCTATGACCCTCCTCCAAGCCTCAGTTAGGATACTGTGCCCGGACGAGCGTACACAATAAGGAAGGATTTTGAATCCCGGGTAAGACTCATACCAGCCACACCAATCACACTGTACAACCTGTGATCTGAACCCAGTTAACAGCATGATAACAGCGGAGCCTCTGAATAGATGGCTCACAACAATAATAACCCGATTTTTGTAACAATAACTATGTACAAGTATTGCAGACAATCCGCACTTGGGATGGGCGCCCAGCATCCACTACGGACTACGAGAAATAGAATTATCGGTAAGTAAATTCTTATTTTCTCTGACGTCCTAAGTGGATGCTGGGGACTCCGTCAGGACCATGGGGATTATACCAAAGCTCCCAAATGGGCGGGAGAGTGCGGATGACTCTGCAGCACCGAGTGAGAGAACTCCAGGTCCTCCTCAGCCAGGGTGTGCCCCTGACCAAGTAGCAGCTCGGCAAAGTTGTAAAGCCGAGACCCCTCGGGCAGCCGCCCAAGATGAGCCCACCTTCCTTGTGGAATGGGCATTTACATATTTTGGCTGTGGCAGGCCTGCCACAGAATGTGCAAGCTGAATTGTACTACACATCCAACTAGCAATCGTCTGCTTAGAAGCAAGAGCACCCAGTTTGTTGGGTGCATACAGGATAACAGCAAGTCAGTTTTCCTGACTCCAGCCGTCCTGGAAACCTATATTTTCAGGGCCCTGACAACATCTAGCAACTTGGAGTCCTCCAAGTCCCTAGTAGCCGCAGGTACCACAATAAGCTGGTTCAGGTGAAACGCTGACACCACCTTAGGGAGAAACTGGGGACGAGTCCGCAGCTCTGCCCTGTCCGAATGGACAATCAGATATGGGCTTTTGTGAGACAAAGCCGCCAATTCTGACACTCGCCTGGCCGAGGCCAGGGCCAACATCATGGTCACTTTCCATGTGAGATATTTCAAATCCACAGATTTGAGCGGTTTAAACCAATGTGATTTGAGGAATCCCAGAACTACGTTGAGATCCCACAGTGCCACTGGAGGCACAAAAGGGGGTTGTATATGCAGTACTCCCTTGACAAACTTCTGGACTTCAGGAACTGAAGCCAATTCTTTCTGGAAGAAAATCGACAGGGCCGAAATTTGAACCTTAATGGACCCTAATTTGAGGCCCATAGACACTCCTGTTTGCAGGAAATGCAGGAATCGACCGAGTTGAAATTTCTTCGTGGGGCCTTCCTGGCCTCACACCACGCAACATATTTTCGCCACATGTGGTGATAATGTTGTGCGGTCACCTCCTTCCTGGCTTTGACCAGGGTAGGAATGACCTCTTCCGGAATGCCTTTTTCCCTTAGGATCCGGCGTTCAACCGCCATGCCGTCAAACGCAGCCGCGGTAAGTCTTGGAACAGACATGGTACTTGCTGAAGCAAGTCCCTTCTTAGCGGCAGAGGCCATGAGTCCTCTGTGAGCATCTCTTGAAGTTCCGGGTACCAAGTCCTTCTTGGCCAATCCGGAGCCACGAGTATAGTTCTTACTCCTCTACGTCTTATAATTCTCAGTACCTTAGGTATGAGAAGCAGAGGAGGGAACACATACACCGACTGGTACACCCACGGTGTTACCAGAACGTCCACAGCTATTGCCTGAGGGTCTCTTGACCTGGCGCAATACCTGTCCAGTTTTTTGTTCAGGCGGGACGCCATCATGTCCACCTTTGGTCTTTCCCAACGGTTCACAATCATGTGAAAGACTTCCCGATGAAGTCCCCACTCTCCCGGGTGGAGGTCGTGCTGAGGAAGTCTGCTTCCCAGTTGTCCACTCCCGGAATGAACACTGCTGACAGTGCTATCACATGATTTTCCGCCCAGCGAAGAATCCTTACAGTTTCTGCCATTGCCCTCCTGCTTCTTGTGCCGCCCTGTCTGTTTACGTGGGCGACTGCCGTGATGTTGTCCCACTGGATCAATACCGGCTGACCTTGAAGCAGAGGTCTTGCTAAGCTTAGAGCATTGTAAATTGCTCTTAGCTCCAGTATATTTATGTGGAGAGAAGTCTCCAGACTTGATCACACTCCCTGGAAATTTTTTCCTTGTGTGACTGCTCCCCAGCCTTTCAGGCTGGCATCCGTGGTCACCAGGACCAAGTCCTGAATGCCGAATCTGTGGCCCTTTAGTAGATGAGCACTCTGCAGCCACCACAGAAGAGACACCCTTGTCCTTGGAGACAGGGTTATCCGCTGATGCATCTGAAGATGCGATCCGGACCATTTTTCCAGCAGATCCCACTGAAAAGTTCTTGCGTGAAATCTGCCGAATGGAATCGCTTCGTAAGAAGCCACCATTTTTCCCAGGACCCTTGTGCAATGATGCACTGACACTTTTCCTGGTTTTAGGAGGTTCCTGACTAGCTCGGATAACTCCCTGGCTTTCTCCTCCGGGAGAAACACCTTTTTCTGGACTGTGTCCAGAATCATCCCTAGGAACAGCAGACGTGTCGTCGGAGACAGCTGCGATTTTGGAATATTTAGAATCCACCCGTGCTGTCGTAGAACTACTTGAGATAGTGCTACTCCGACCTCCAACTGTTCTCTGGACCTTGCCCTTATCAGGAGATCGTCCAAGTAAGGGATAATTAAGACGCCTTTTCTTGAAGAAGAATCATCATTTCGGCCATTACCTTGGTAAAGACCCGGGGTGCCGTGGACAATCCAAACGGCAGCGTCTGAAACTGATAGTGACAGTTTTGTACCACGAACCTGAGGTACCCTTGGTGAGAAGGGCAAATTGGGACATGGAGGTAAGCATCCTTGATGTCCAGGGACACCATATAGTCCCCTTCTTCCTGGTTCGCTATCACTGCTCTGAGTGACTCCATCTTGATTTGAACCTTTGTATGTAAGTAATATCAAGAATAAGGAGAGCGCACCGGTGAATGATAATAAAAGGTAACACTTTACTATGTAAATATCCACGTACATGAAAGTTAAAATTGATGCACTTAGCCAGTCCTCCGATAACTGCCGCCTCGGGCTGAACCTTCTGCTGGCGGAGTATTTTTCACGGAGAGATCGTCTGCTCTGTTCCAGACTGGAGACCGACTTCGTCTGTATCTTCCTGTCTCACTGCTTAGGAAGTGTCTGCTTCCTAAGCAGTGAGACAGGAAGATACAGACGAAGTCGGTCTCCAGTCTGGAACAGAGCAGACGATCTCTCCGTGAAAAATACTCCGCCAGCAGAAGGTTCAGCCCGAGGCGGCAGTTATCGGAGGACTGGCTAAGTGCATCAATTTTAACTTTCATGTACGTGGATATTTACATAGTAAAGTGTTACCTTTTATTATCATTCACCGGTGCGCTCTCCTTATTCTTGATATTATTTAGAAATCCCTTACTCCTGGCAGGAGTGGATGAGCAGGCACCACATGAGCAAACAAACTCTGGACTAACCGCAGTGTGCGCGGATCTAAATTCTACATATCTTTGTATGTAAGTGTTCAAATATTTCAGATTTAGAATAGGTCTCACCGAGCCGTCTGGCTTCAGTACCACAATATAGTGTGGAATAATACCCCTTTCCTTGTTGTAGGAGGGGTACTTTGATTATCACCTGCTGGGAATACAGCTTGTGAATTGTTTCCAATACTGCCTCCCTGTCGGAGGGAGACGTTGGTAAAGCAGACTTCAGGAACCTGCGAGGGGGAGACGTCTCGAATTTCCAATCTGTACCCCTGGGATACTAGTTGTAGGATCCAGGGGTCCACTTGCGAGTGAGCCCACTGCGCGCTGAAACTCTTGAGACGACCCCACACCGCACCTGAGTCCGCTTGTACGGCCCCAGCGTCATGCTGAGGACTTGGCAAAAGCGGTGGAGGGCTTCTGTTCCTGGGAATGGGCTGCCTGCTGCAGTCTTCTTCCCTTTCTTCTATCCCTGGGCAGATATGACTGGCCTTTTGCCTGCTTGCCCTTATGGGGACGAAAGGACTGAGGCTGAAAAGACGGTGTCTTTTTCTGCTGAGATGTGACTTGGGGTAAAAAAGGTGGATTTTCCAGCTGTTGCCGTGGCCACCAGGTCCGATGGACCGACCCCAAATAACTCCTCCCCTTTATACGGCAATACTTCCATGTGCCGTTTGGAATCTGCATCACCTGACCACTGTCGTGTCCATAAACATCTTCTGGCAGATATGGACATCGCACTTACTCTTGATGCCAGAGTGCTCTATAGTCAATAAAATACTGTCCCTGTCAAGGGTATCAATATTTTCAGTCAGGGAATCCGACTGCACATCCAGGCTGAGGCGATCGCTGGTCGCAGTATAACACCAGTATGTGTGTATATACTTTTTAGGATATTTTCCAGCCTCCTATCAGCTGGCTCCTTGAGGGCGGCCGTATCTGGAGACGGTAACGCCACTTGTTTTGATAAGCGTGTGAGCGCCTTATCCACCTTAAGGGGTGTTTCCCAACGCGCCTTAACTTCTGGCGGGAAAGGGTATAACGCCAATAATTTTCTATCGGGGGAAACCCACGCATCATCACACACTTCATTTAATTTATCTGATTCAGGAAAAACTACAGGTAGTTTTTTTACACCCCACATAATACCCTCTTTTGTGGTACTTGTAGTATCAGAAATATGTAACACCTCCTTCATTGCCCTTAACATGTAACGTGTGGCCCAAATGGAAAATACGTTTGTTTCTTCACCGTCGACACTGGAGTCAGTGTCCGTGTCTGTGTCTGTGTCGACCGACTGAGGTAAATGGGCGTTTTAAAGCCCCTGACGGTGTTTGAGACGCCTGGACAGGTACTAATTGGTTTGCCGGCCGTCTCATGTCGTCAACCGACCTTGCAGCGTGTTGACATTATCACGTAATTCCCTAAATAAGCCATCCATTCCGGTGTCGACTCCCTAGAGAGTGACATCACCATTACAGGCAATTGCTCCGCCTCCTCACCAACATCGTCCTCATACATGTCGACACACACGTACCGACACACAGCACACACACAGGGAATGCTCTGATAGAGGACAGGACCCCACTAGCCCTTTGGGGAGACAGAGGGAGAGTTTGCCAGCACACACCAAAACGCTATATTATACAGGGACAACCTTATATAAGTGTTTTCCCTTATAGCATCTTAATATATAATAATATCGCCAAATAAGTGCCCCCCCTCTCTGTTTTAACCCTGTTTCTGTAGTGCAGTGCAGGGGAGAGCCTGGGAGCCTTCCTAGCAGCGGAGCTGTGTAGGAAAATGGCGCTGTGTGCTGAGGAGAATAGGCCCCGCCCCCTTTTCGACGGGCTTCTTCTCCCGTTTTTCTGACAACCTGGCAGGGGTTAAATACATCCATATAGCCCCAGGGGCTATATGTGATGTATTTTTAGCCAGCATAGGTACTTTCATTGCTGCCCAGGGCGCCCCCCCAAGCGCCCTGCAACCTCAGTGACCGTTGGTGTGAAGTGTGCTGAGAGCAATGGCGCACAGCTGCAGTGCTGTGCGCTACCTCATGAAGACTGAGAAGTCTTCAGCCGCCGATTTCTGGACCTCTTCTCTCTTCAGCATCTGCAAGGGGGTCGGCGGCGCGGCTCCGGTGACCCATCCAGGCTGTACCTGTGATCGTCCCTCTGGAGCTAGTGTCCAGTAGCCTAAGAAGCCAATCCATCCTGCACGCAGGTGAGTTCACTTCTTCTCCCCTAAGTCCCTCGTTGCAGTGAGCCTGTTGCCAGCAGGACTCACTGAAAATAAAAAACCTAACAAAACTTTTACTCTAAGCAGCTCTTTAGGAGAGCCACCTAGATTGCACCCTTCTCGGCCGGGCACAAAAACCTAACTGAGGCTTGGAGGAGGGTCATAGGGGGAGGAGCCAGTGCACACCACCTGATCCTAAAGCTTTTACTTTTGTGCCCTGTCTCCTGCGGAGCCGCTATTCCCCATGGTCCTGACGGAGTCCCCAGCATCCACTTAGGACGTCAGAGAAACTTTATTTCACACATGTCGACACATACATACTTACCTATGTTCACACGCCGACCTCTGTTCACTTGTCCAAGTAGAATCCACGTGTACCTGTGAATAAAATTATACTCACCTGATCCAGTGTCCAGATTATAATCCACGTACTTGGCAAAAAAAAAAAAAAACGAACACCCGGACCAAACGGACTGAAAGGGGACCCCTTTCCACGAATGCCGGGACCCCACGTGACTGCTGTCACAGAAAGGTCCCTTCAGCCAATCAGGAAGCGCTACTTCGTGGCACTCACCTGATTGGCTGTATGCGCGTCTGCTGGCAGACAGCGCATCACACAGCTCCCTCCATTAGTTTCAATGGTGGGAACTTTGCAGTCAGCGGTGGGGTTACCCGCTGACCGTGAGTGACCTCACCGCTGACCGCAAAGTTCCCACCATTGAATATAATGGAGAGGCTTTGCGATGCGCTGTCTGACAGCTCAGACACGCATAGCCAATCAGCAGAGTGCCAGGACGTTGCGCTCGCTGATTGGCTGAAGAGACCTTTCTCTGACAGCAGTCACGTGGGGTCTCTGCATTCGGGGAAAGGGGTCCCATGTGTAAACATGGGACCCCTTTCAGTCCGTTTGGTCCGGGTGTTCGGTTTTTTTTTTTGCCAAGTACGTGGATTATAATCTGGACACTGGATCAGGTGAGTATAATTTTATTCACAGGTACACGTGGATTCTACTTGGACAAGTGAACAGAGGTCGGCGTGTGAACATAGGTAAGTATGTATGTGTCGACATGTGTGAAATAAAGTTTTACTATTACGGTGTGCGTGTCCAGTTTTTATTTGGGTATTTTTTGCCATTAGAACTACAGGTACCAGCGGGACCGTTTTTCTCCCGCATGCTGGTACTTGTGGTTCTCCAAGTACCAGCTTGCGGGGGAGGCTTGCTGGGACTTGTAGTACTACTGGGAAAAAACAATATTCTTTCAATTTTCTCAAGGCTATCAGCCCCCCATTCGCAGCCCTTGGATGGGGGGGGGGGACACAGCCTCGGGTTTCACCCCTGGCCCTTGGGTGGCTGTGAGGGGACCCCTTGATTGAAGGGGTCCCCACTCCCCCAGGGTACCCCGGCCAGGGGTGACTAGTTGGATATTTAATGCCACGGCCGCAGGGCGCTGTATAAAAGTGACCCCCGGCTGTGGCATTATCTGTCCAGCTAGTGGAGCCCGATGCCGGTGTAAAAAATACGGGGGACCCCTACTCTTTTTGTCCCCCGTATTTTTTGCACCAGCACCAGGCGCAGAGCCCGGTGCTGGTTTTAAAAAAACGGGGTATCCCCTGTCATTTTTCCCCCCGCATTTTTAGAACCAGGACCGGCTCGAAGAGCCAGAGGCTGGTTATGCTTAGGAGGGGGGACCCCACGCCATTTTTTTTCTGATTTTTACCATTCCATTTAAAAAAAAATATATATATATATTTATAAAAATACATAAATAATACTTGTGCCTCCAAAAGAGACAAACCAAGTACCTAATCCCTTCTAATATAAATAGATATGCTATTACCAATTAAAAAAACACCAAAAAAAACATGTTTTTAAAAAATTTTATTAGATTCCGCCACCAAAGTGTGGCAGATTGAAAATGACGAATTTACTGTCTAAAAGCACTGTTGTCGAATTTCCAAACTTCAATTGAATATACTTTTGGCGAATTGCCGCATTTGTACCATTTCAGAAATGTCGAATTTGACAAATGTCGAATTTCAAAAAGTCGAATTTGGAAAGTCCGTTTTTTTGACGGAAAGTACTGAATTGCATTGTCGAAAAAAAATTTTGGGCGAAAATGTCCAGTTTTTCGACATTTTCGGGAATTCGACCGCAATTGCATATACCCCAATGTGCCCAGTAGTTCTGGGGGCCTAGAGTGGTTGCATGCAATATGTGCCCTACAAATTTAGAAGCAGTTGTTGGGTTGCATGCAAAGTGTGCCGATCACTTCAGGAGGTGGCTTTCATGTAACATGTGCCAAGCAATTATGGATACAGGGAGGTTTCCAGGTAAGGAAAAGGGATAGCTGTATGCTGTATATGGCAAATCCGTGTTTGGTGGGTGTTGGTAAGGTGGTCTGTGTGCAGTAGATTTTATTGGTACATGTTATCTTTTATAAGCACCACAGAAGCATTTTTGGCAGTAACATACAGTGCACAACCTCCAGGATCCCAGAATAGTTTACAGCCTTTTAGCATGCAGTAATTTCCTATTATGACTTGCATAGATCCGATTTTGCAGCAATGTTTTAACACATTTAAAAACAGCCAAGACTACTATGATAAAGTGCATGGTGATTGTGACACTTTACTGTGCACCTTAAATGCAGGAAATGTAAATACTGCAAATCTCCAAAAAATAGAAACTTTCAGACATAGCTGCGGCATGTCATTTCCAGCATTCCTTTAAAGTCGCATAGCTGTGCTCCATTTATAAAGCGCTTCGTGCAGAAATATGCTGGTGCAAAGTAGGTTAGCGTCTGCAAGGGTGCACGATTACACGCAGAGCAGACACCAAAATATAATGCCCTGAAACTCGCTTGTCCGCCGTACAATGCGGAACAATATTATACAAGTCCCTTCTCTTTCCTAATCTCTCCCAATGCTGTAGGCCTGAGTGTGCGGCCGGGAACTGGGCACGGGATGCTGGCACACTCAGATGTGGCCTGAAGGGCAGCGCACCAGCAAATCCTGCACAGGGCCCATGCAATCAGCAGAGGAAAGTGACAGGCGCAGGTAGCAGCCAGCTCGCCAATGACTTACCACACCGAGCCGTAAGCCCCGGAGCCCACGGGACTCAGATTCTGGTACCGCTCAGGCACCTCCCACAACGTCTTGTTCAACTCCTGCCGGTAAAATCCAGAAGGGGAATTCGAGGACATTGCTGCAGCAACACCCCACGCCTCGCACAGGGAGCCCACCCGACTCCGCGCCTACTCTCACAGCCCCCGGTAACCAGCACAGAACTCCAGCACTTCCCGCGAGATTTCCCCACGCGTTGCGCAACATCTTACTAGACGCATGCGCGGTGTGGGGTAGGGAAAGGGGGTAGCTGGTTGGTCCTTGAGTTGTCGTGTATAATGTTTCTGCGTGAGTTTTCCATTAGTGGTCGTGGGGTCGCTAAACGCTTCCTAGTCTCCCCGGAGCATTTCATTGATTGAGTAGTGAAAGTGGCAGGCGTGTTTGCTGAATTGTGCGTGTAATGTATGTAGAGATCGAGAGCACAGCGCCTCTGTTACAGGACTTTCACGTTACAAGTCATGTAACCTCAGTCCAGTCACATCCATGATCAGGAAATAACCCTATCTATGCATGTTCACGGACATTTATTTATCAAAGTGGATTCAAATAACGACGTTGCAGTAATCTTTTTTTGCTTCTCATTAAGAACTTGTTATAGTAAAACAATTTAATCAAGTTGGATCATTAATTATCCTATCAGTGACATAACTTCGTGCCCCCCCCCCCTCCCTCCACCACCACCACCATCATCATCATCATATATAGATAAATAAATATATGTATGTGTGTGTGTGTATATGGAGTGTTCTGAAAAAAAAAAAAATATATATATATATATTTAAATTTCCTTGTAATTTATTTTAAACTACACATTTCTTGGCAGCCGTACACTGGATTAGAACCCATGGACACAGAGGACAGACACCTTACTAATCAAGCAGTAGCGGATCTTGCCACGGCGCCATCCGGAGGGCGCCGCACCAGGGCAAGATCCGCTGCTGCTGTGTGCTGGCCGCTGCCGCTGTGAAGGGAAACTAGACGCGTACGCGTCTAGTTTCCCTTCGTGGAGAGGTTCTTTACTGTGCAGTGCGCGATGACGTCATCGCGCACCGCACAGCAAAGGTCCTCTCCACGAAGGGTACTAGACGCTACTAGTTTCCCTTCGTGGAGAGGACCTTTGCTGTGCGGTGCGCGATGACGTCATCGCGCACCGCACATCATTTCAGTCTGTACAGAGGGCGTAAATGACCACGCCCCCTTACGAAGCCACGCCCCCTATTGCTGCCCGGGGCGCACAGAGCGCCAGAACCGGCCCTGTAATCAAGCTATTTGCTCATGCATAGCAATTCAAAACCATTGCATCTAGGCAGATCTATGTAGTGTGCAGTCACAAACCACATAGATCTGCTCAGTCACTCACAATGCTGATTATTTCTTTAACAATTATTTTATAAGTATCATAAAACAGATTAGAAGAACCCACAACCTATTACAGTGGAAACAGGCACCTTAGTGATGGAGCTATTTGCTCTTGTTTTGGAGATCTGAGAATTCTAACTATATGAGGTTACGTGTAATTGTCAAAGAAGTAACTTCATATAGTTAGAATTCTCAGTCTTTATAGACAGAGTCAAATAGCTTCATCAGTAAGGTACCTGCTGCTAGTGCAATAGGTCATGGGTTCTAATCCTGGGTAAAATGTGCATGTATAATAAAGAGGGTGTGACTTGTAAGGTGTAGGTACTAGTGGGGAAGGGGAGTCAGCCACAGAAAAGATAACAGCGTCTGACAATTAACTTAGTTGACTGGTGTCACTGAACATGGAATGGGGAGGAGAGGTTCCACCCTACAGAACAGGAGCCCGGTGACAGCAGATTCTTTTGCCTCTGTATGCTATCAGGGCTGGATTAAGGCTGGTGGGGTCTCAGGGCAAAACAGGTTGTGGGGGCCCCCACTACTACAATTTTTGCTGACAAATACCCCTTCCCCCCCCCCCCCCCCCCAGTTTGCACAGACACACACAGTCACCTTAACCCCTTTCAGACCGCCTGAGGCGGGTCGCACACGGGAGCCTGACACAGGAGCTTCCAGGTTGCGCGCCGCTGTAAGCAACCCGGCATATTGCCAAGTTGGTGATATCAGCGGCGATGCGGCATGGGCGGCGCTTGGAGATCACATGATCGCCCGTCCACACACAGTGAACTGGAAACAGGTCGCATCGACTCTGCTCCCTTTCACACCACACAGCGAGCCGGGTTGAACATGTGTTCAACCCTGCTCGCTACCCAAGTTGGAATACCGGGTCGTTCGACCCGGTATTTCAACCCTGGCACCTTTCAGGCAGCACATGAACACGGGTTATGCATGCTCATGTGCCAATAACCCGTGTTCATAGCTGGCGGTCAGAAAGGGGTATTACAGAGCAGCAGCAAGGAGCACAGGCCAAGTAGCAGATGCCGGCGGCTTATAGTCACTGTCTCGCAGGATTTTATTTCACAATCCCACAAGACTGACTGTGCAGGAACTCCTCGGCAGCCGCAGTTACTGAACGGCTGAGCCGCCGAAGGGAGACTCCAATTCAATATGCAGGGAGTGGGGGCCCTGGAATGGCCTCCACTGTTGCCCCTGTCTTAATCTGGCCCTGTGTCCCATACATCAGCATCCACAAATCCCCAACAGGTTGGATCAGCCATCAGGGATGATTGGTGATCTATATCGGGAAAATGAAGGGACCTATTTATCAACAGGTTTTAGCTATCAAAAAAATTTTTTAAATACATAAATATTTTTATTGATTCTGATGCACAGGTATACACTGCAAAGGAAAGACAAAGGTTTTACAATAACAGTAGCAAGGTAACGTTTACAAAAATAATAAATGGTATCCATAATTAAGACTCAAGGCTTTTTAAGTAAGAAAGTGCTGTGCAAACTAAAAGAGTATCCGTTTATGGGATAGGGAGTAATTACAGTACCTTACTAAAGTATTCACCCCCACTTTGCATTTTTCATGTTTTGTTGCCTCACAACCTGGAATTAAATACAATTTCTCTGACGTCCTAAGTGGATGCTGGGGACTCCGTCAGGACCATGGGGATTAGCGGCTCCGCAGGAGACAGGGCACAAAACTAAAGCTTTAGGATCAGGTGGTGTGTACTGGCTCCTCCCCCTATGACCCTCCTCCAAGCCCAAGCCTCAGTTAGGTTTTTGTGCCCGTCCGAGCAGGGTGCAATCTAGGTGGCTCTCTTAAGGAGCTGCTTAGAAAAAAGTTTTCTCTGACGTCCTAAGTGGATGCTGGGGACTCCGTCAGGTCCAGGGGGATTAGCGGCTCCGCAGGAGACAGGGCACAAAACTAAAGCTTTAGGATCAGGTGGTGTGTACTGGCTCCTCCCCCCATGACCCTCCTCCAAGCCTCAGTTAGGTTTTTGTGCCCGTCCGAGCAGGGTGCAATCTAGGTGGCTCTCTTAAGGAGCTGCTTAGAAAAAGTTTTTAGGTTTCTTATTTTCAGTGAGTCCTGCTGGCAACAGGCTCACTGCATCGAGGGACTTAGGGGAGAGAAGTTCAACTCACCTGCGTGCAGGATGGATTGGCTTCTTAGGCTACTGGACACCATTAGCTCCAGAGGGAGTCGGAACACAGGTCTCACCCTGGGGTTCGTCCCGGAGCCGCGCCGCCGACCCCCCTTGCAGATGCTGAAGATTGAAGGTCCAGAAACCGGCGGCAGAAGGCTTTTCAGTCTTCATGAAGGTAGCGCACAGCACTGCAGCTGTGCACCATTGTTGTCACACACTTCACACCAACGGTCACGGAGGGTGCAGGGCGTTGCTGGGGGCGCCCTGGGCAGCAATGTATAATACCTTATTCTGGCTAAAAATACATCACATATAGCCCCTGGAGGCTATATGGATGTATTTAACCCCTGCCAGGTCTCAGAAAAACGGGAGAAGAAGCCCGCCGAAAAGGGGGCGGGGCCTATTCTCCTCAGCACACAGCGCCATTTTCCCTCACAGAAATGCTGGTGGGAAGGCTCCCAGGCTCTCCCCTGCACTGCACTACAGAAACAGGGTTAAAACAGAGAGGGGGGGCACTTATTTGGCGATATGTATATATATATATATTAAAATGCTATAAGGGAAAAACACTTATATAAAGGTTGTCCCTGTATAATATAGCGTTTTTGGTGTGTGCTGGCAAACTCTCCCTCTGTCTCCCCAAAGGGCTAGTGGGGTCCTGTCCTCTATCAGAGCATTCCCTGTGTGTGTGCTGTGTGTCGGTACTTGTGTGTCGACATGTATGAGGACGATGTTGGTGAGGAGGCGGAGCAATTGCCGGTAATGGTGATGTCACTCTCTAGGGAGTCGACACCGGAATGGATGGCTTATTTAAGGAATTACGTGAGGTCGGTTGACGACATGAGACGGCCGGCAAACCAATTAGTACCTGTCCAGGCGTCTAAAACACAGTCAGGGGCGTTAAAACGTCCTTTTTACCTCAGTCGGTCGATACAGACACAGACACGGACACTGACTCCAGTGTCGACGGTGAAGAAACAAACGTATTTTCCTTTAGGGCCACACGTTACTTGTTAAGGGCAATGAAGGAGATGTTACATATTTCTGATACTACAAGTACCACAAAAAAGGGTATTATGTGGAGTGTGAAAAAACTACATGTGGTTTTTCCTGAATCAGATAAATTAAATGAAGTGTGTGATGATGCGTGGGTTTCCCCCGATAGAAAATTATTGGCGGTATACCCTTTCCCGCCAGAAGTTATGGCGCGTTGGGAAACACACCTTAGGGTGGATAAGGCGCTCACACGCTTATAAAAACAAGTGGCGTTACCGTCTCCAGATACGGACGCCCTCAAGGAGCCAACTGATAGGAGGTTGGAAAATATCCTAAAAAGTATATACACACATACTGGTGTTATACTGCGACCAGCGATCGCCTCAGCCTGGATGGGCAGCGCTGGGGTGGCTTGGTCGGATTCCCTGACTGGAAATATTGATACCCTTGACAGGGACAGTATTTTATTGACTATAGAGCATTTAAAAGATGCATTTCTATATATGCGAAACTCTGGCATCAAGAGTAAGTGCGATGTCCATATCTGCCAGACGATGTTTATGGACACGACAGTGGTCAGGTGATGCAGATTCCAAACGGCACATGGAAGTATTGCCGTATAAAGGGGAGGAGTTATTTGGGGTCGGTCCATCGGACCTGGTGGCCACGGCAACAGCTAGAAAATCCACCTTTTTTACCCCAAGTCACATCTCAGCAGAAAAAGACATAGTCTTTTCAGCCTCAGTCCTTTCGTCCCCATAATATCTGCCCAGGGATAGAGGTAAGGGAAGAAGACTGCAGCAGGCAGCCCATTCCCAGGAACAGAAGCCTTCCACCGCTTCTGCCAAGTCCTCAGCATGACGCTGGGGCCGTACAAACAGGTGCGGTGGGGGGTCGTCTCAAGAGTTTCAGCACGCAGTGGGCTCACTCGCAAGTGGACCCCTGGATCCTACAAGTAGTATCCCAGGGGTACAGATTGGAAATTTGAGACGTCTCCCCCTCGCAAGTTCCTGAAGTTTGCTTTACCAACGTCTACCTCCGACAGGGAGGCAGTATTGGAAACAATTCACAAGCTGTATTCCCAGCAGGTGATAATCAAAGTACCCCTCCTACAACAAGTAAAGGGGTATTATTCCACACTATATTGTGGTACTGAAGCCAGACGGCTCGGTGAGACCTATTCTAAATGGAGTCACTCAGAGCAGTGATAGCGAACCAGGAAGAAGGGGACTATATGGTGTCCCTGGACATCAAGGATGCTTACCTCCATGTCCAAATTTGCCCTTCTCACAAAGGGTACCTCAGGTTCGTGTTACAAAACTGTCACTATCAGTTTCAGACGCTGCCGTTTGGATTGTCCACGGCACCCCGGGTCTTTACCAAGGTAATGGCCGAAATGATGATTCTTCTTCAAAGAAAAGGCGTCTTAATTATCCCTTACTTGGACGATCTCCTGATAAGGGCAAGGTCCAGAGAACAGTTGGAGGTCTGAGTAGCACTATCTCAAGTAGTTCTACGACAGCACGGGTGGATTCTAAATATTCCAAAATCGCAGCTGTCTCCGACAACACGTCTGCTGTCCCTAGGGATGATTCTGGACACAGTCCAGAAAAAGGTGTTTCTCCCGGAGGAGAAAGCCAGGGAGTTATCCGAGCTAGTCAGGAACCTCCAAAAACCAGGAAAAGTGTCAGTGCATCATTGCACAAGGGTCCTGGGAAAAATGGTGGCTTCTTACGAAGCGATTCCATTCGGCAGATTTCACGCAAGAACTTTTCAGTGGGATCTGCTGGACAAATGGTCCGGATCGCATATTCAGATGCATCAGCGGATAACCCTGTCTCCAAGGACAAGGGTGTCTCTTCTGTGGTGGCTGCAGAGTGCTCATCTACTAAAGGGCCACAGTTATGCATTCAGGACTGGGTCCTGGTGACCACGGATTCCAGCTTGAAAGGCTGGGGAGCAGTCACACAGGGAAAAAATTTCCAGGGAGTGTGATCAAGTCTGGGGACTTCTCTCCGCATAAATATACTGGAGCTAAGAGCAATTTACAATGCTCTAAGCTTAGCAAGACCTCTGCTTCAAGGTCAGCCGGTATTGATCCAGTGGGACAACATCACGGCAGTCGCCCACGTAAACAGACAGGGCGGCACAAGAAGCAGGAGGACAATGGCAGAAACTGCAAGGATTCTTCGCTGGGCGGAAAATCATGTGATAGCACTGTCAGCAGTTTTCATTCCGGGAGTGGACAACTGGGAAGCAGACTTCCTCAGCACGACCTCCACCCGGGAGAGTGGGGACTTCATCGAGAAGTTTTTTCCACATGATTGTGCACCGTTGGGAAAGACCAAAGGTGGACATGATGGCGTCCCGCCTGAACAAAAAACTGGACAGGTATTGCGCCAGGTCAAGAGACCCTCAGGCAATAGCTGTGGACGTTCTGGTAACACCAGGGGTGTACCAGTCGGTGTATGTGTTCCCTCCTCTGCTTCTCATACCAAAGGTACTGAGAATTATAAGACGTAGAGGAGTAAGAACTATACTCGTGGCTCCGGATGGGCCAAGAAGGACTTGGTACCCGGAACTTCAAGAGATGCTCACAGAGGACTCAGGGCCTCTGCCGATAAGAAGGGACTTGTTTCAGCAAGTACCATGTCTGTTCCAAGACTTACCGCGGCTGCGTTTGACGGCATGGCGGTTGAACGCCGGATCCTAAGGGAAAAAGGCATTCCGGAAGAGGTCATTCCTACCCTGGTCAAAGCCAGGAAGGAGGTGACCGCACAACATTATCACCACATGTGGCGAAAATATGTTGCGTGGTGTGAGGCCAGGAAGGCCCCACGAAGAAATTTCAACTCGGTCGATTCCTGCTTTTCCTACAAACAGGAGTGTCTATGGGCCTCAAATTGGGGTCCATTAAGGTTCAAATTTCGGCCCTGTCGATTTTCTTCCAGAAAGAATTGGCTTCAGTTCCTGAAGTCCAGAAATTTGACAAGGGAGTACTGCATATACAACCCCCTTTTGTGCCTCCAGTGGCACTGTGGGATCTCAACGTAGTCCTGGGATTCCTCAAATCACGTTGGTTTAAACCGCTCAAATCTGTGGATTTGAAATATCTCACATGGAAAGTGACCATGATGTTGGCCCTGGCCTCGGCCAGGCGAGTGTCAGAATTGGCGGCTTTGTCTCACAAAAGCCCATATCTGATTGTCCATTCGGACAGGGCAGAGCTGCGGACTCGTCCCCAGTTTCTCCCTAAGTTGGTGTCAGCGTTTCATCTGAACCAGCTTATTGTGGTACCTGCGGCTACTAGAGACTTGGAGGACTCCAAGTTGCTAGATGTTGTCAGGGCCCTGAAAATATAGATTTCAAGGACGGCTGGAGTCAGGAAAACTGACTTGCTGTTATCTTGTATGCACCCAAAAAACTGGGTGCTCTTGCTTCTAAGCAGACGATTGCTAGTTGAATGTGTAGTACAATTCAGCTTGCACTTTCTGTGGCAGGACTGCCACAGCCAAAATATATAAATGCCCATTCCACAAGGAAGGTGGGCTCATCTTGGGCGACTGCCCGAGGGGTCTCGGCTTTACAACTTTGCCGAGCTGCTACTTGGTCAGGGGCACACCCTGGCTGAGGAGGACCTGGAGTTCTCTCACTCGGTGCTGCAGAGTCATCCGCACTCTCCCGCCCGTTTGGGAGCTTTGGTATAATCCCCATGGACCTGACGGAGTCCCCAGCATCCACTTAGGACGTCAGAGAAAATAATAACCTAAAAATAAGATTTTACTTACCGATAAATCTATTTCTCGTAGTCCGTAGTGGATGCTGGGCGCCCATCCCAAGTGCGGATTGTCTGCAATACTTGTACATAGTTGTTGTTACAAAAAAATCGGGTTGTTATTGTTGTGAGCCGTCTGTTCAGAGGCTCCTACGTTTGTCATACTGTTAACTGGGTTCAGATCACAAGTTATACGGTGTGATTGGTGTGGCTGGTATGAGTCTTACCCGGGATTCAATATCCTTCCTTATTGTGTACGCTCGTCCGGGCACAGTATCCTAACTGAGGCTTGGAGGAGGGTCATGGGGGGAGGAGCCAGTACACACCACCTGATCCTAAAGCTTTAGTTTTGTGCCCTGTCTCCTGCGGAGCCGCTAATCCCCCTGGACCTGACGGAGTCCCCAGCATCCACTACGGACTACGAGAAATAGATTTATCGGTAAGTAAAATCTTATTTTTAGGTTATTATTTTCAGTGAGTCCTGCTGGCAACAGGCTCACTGCATCGAGGGACTTAGGGGAGAGAAGTTCAACTCACCTGCGTGCAGGATGGATTGGCTTCTTAGGCTACTGGACACCATTAGCTCCAGAGGGAGTCGGAACACAGGTCTCACCCTGGGGTTCGTCCCGGAGCCGCGCCGCCGACCCCCCTTGCAGATGCTGAAGATTGAAGGTCCAGAAACCGGCGGCAGAAGGCTCTTCAGTCTTCTTGAAGGTAGCGCACAGCACTGCAGCTGTGCGCCATTGTTTGTCACACACTTCTCACCAACGGTCACGGAGGGTGCAGGGCGCTGCTGGGGGCGCCCTGGGCAGCAATGTAAATACCTTTTATGGCTAAAAAATACATCACATATAGCCCTTGAGGCTATATGGATGTATTTAACCCCTGCCAGATATTACAAACTACGGGAGAAAAGCCCGCCGGAATAGGGGCTTATTCTCCTCAGCACACAGCGCCATTTTCCTGCTCAGCTCCGCTGTGAGGAAGGCTCCCAGGACTCTCCCCTGCACTGCACTACAGAAACAGGGTAAAACAGAGAGGGGGGGCACTTTTTATGGCGATATTTTATATATTTAAGCTGCTATAAGGATACAACACTTATATAAGGTTGTTCCCATATATATTATAGCGCTTGGGTGTGTGCTGGCAAACTCTCCCTCTGTCTCCCCAAAGGGCTAGTGGGGTCCTGTCTTCGATAAGAGCATTCCCTGTGTGTCTGCTGTGTGTCGGTACGTGTGTGTCGACATGTATGAGGACGATGTTGGTGTGGAGGCAGAGCAATTGCCGGTAATGGTGATGTCACCCCCCAGGGAGTCGACACCGGAATGGATGGCTTTGTTTATGGAATTACGTGATAATGTCAGCACATTACAAAAATCAGTTGACGACATGAGACGGCCGGAAAACCAGTTGGTACCTGCCCAGGCGTCTCAGACACCGTCAGGGGCTGTAAAACGCCCTTTACCTCAGTCGGTCGACACAGACCCAGACACGGACACTGAATCTAGTGTCGACGGTGAAGAAACAAACGTATTTTCAAGTAGAGCCACACGTTATATGATCACGGCAATGAAGGAGGCTTTGCATATCTCTGATACTGCAAGTACCACAAAAAGGGGTATTATGTGGGGGGTGAAAAAACTACCTGTAGTTTTTCCTGAATCAGAGGAATTGATTGATGTATGTGATGAAGCGTGGGTTAACCCAGATAGAAAAGTGCTAATTTCAAAAAAGTTATTGGCATTATACCCTTTCCCGCCAGAGGTTAGGGCGCGCTGGGAAACACCCCCTAGGGTGGATAAGGCGCTCACACGCTTATCAAAACAAGTGGCGTTACCGTCTCCTGATACGGCCGCCCTCAAGGATCCAGCTGATAGGAGGCTGGAAACTACCCTAAAGAGTATATACACACATACTGGTGTTATACTGCCACCAGCCATCGCCTCAGCCTGGATGTGCAGTGCTGGGGTGGTCTGGTCGGATTCCCTGACTGAAAATATTGATACCCTGGATAGGGACAGTATTTTATTGACTATAGAGCAATTAAAGGATGCTTTTCTTTATATGCGAGATGCTCAGAGGGATATTTGCACTCTGGCATCGAGAGTAAGTGCGATGTCCATATCTGCCAGAAGAAGTTTATGGACACGACAGTGGTCAGGTGATGCGGATTCCAAACGACATATGGAAGTATTGCCGTATAAAGGGGAAGAATTATTTGGCGTAGGTCTATCGGATCTGGTGGCCACGGCAACTGCCGGAAAATCCACCTTTTTACCTCAGACCCCCTCCCAACAGAAAAAGACACCGTCTTTTCAGCCGCAGTCCTTTCGGTCCTATAAGAACAAGAGGGCAAAAGGACAGTCATATCTGCCCCGGGGCAGAGGAAGGGGTAAGAGAGGGCAGCAAGCAGCCCCTGCCCAGGAACAGAAGCCCTCCCAGTGTTCTGCAAAGCCCTCAGCATGACGCTGGGGCTGTACAAGCGGACTCAGGAGCGGTGGGGGGTCGACTCAGGAATTTCAGCGCACAGTGGGCTTGCTCACAGGTGGACCCTTGGATCCTGCAGGTAGTATCTCAGGGTTACAGGTTGGAATTCGAGAAGTCTCCCCCTCGCCGGTTCCTAAAGTCTGCTTTGCCAACGTCTCCCTCAGACAGGGCGACGGTATTGGAAGCCATTCACAAGCTGTTTTCTCAGCAGGTGATAGTCAAGGTACCCCTCCTACAACAGGGAAAGGGGTATTACTCCACGCTATTTGTGGTACCGAAGCCGGACGGCTCGGTAAGACCTATTCTAAATCTGAAATCTTTGAACCTGTACATACAAAAATTCAAGTTCAAGATGGAATCACTCAGAGCAGTGATAGCGAATCTGGAAGAAGGGGACTTTATGGTGTCCCTGGACATAAAGGATGCTTACCTGCATGTCCCAATTTGCCCTTCACATCAAGGGTATCTCAGGTTCGTGGTGCAAAACTGTCATTATCAGTTTCAGACGCTGCCGTTTGGATTGTCCACGGCACCTCGGGTCTTTACCAAGGTAATGGCCGAAATGATGATTCTTCTGCGAAGAAGAGGCGTATTAATTATCCCTTACTTGAACGATCTCCTGATAAGGGCAAGGTCCAGAGAACAGCTGGAGGACGGAGTAGCACTAACCCAAGTAGTGCTGCAACAACACGGGTGGATTCTGAATTTTCCAAAATCTCAGTTGACCCCGACAACACGTCTGCTGTTCCTGGGAATGATTCTGGACACGGTTCAGAAAAAGGTGTTTCTTCCGGAGGAGAAAGCCAAGGAGTTATCCGAACTTGTCAGGAACCTCCTAAAACCAGGAAAAGTGTCTGTGCATCAATGCACAAGAGTCCTGGGAAAGATGGTGGCTTCTTACGAAGCAATTCCATTCGGCAGATTCCACGCACGAACTTTTCAGTGGGATCTGCTGGACAAATGGCCTGGATCGCATCTGCAGATGCATCAGCGGATAACCTTATCGCCACGGACAAGGGTGTCTCTTCTGTGGTGGTTGCAGAGTGCTCATCTGTTAGAGGGCCGCAGATTCGGCATACAGGACTGGGTCCTGGTGACCACGGATGCCAGTCTGAGAGGCTGGGGAGCGGTCACACAGGGAAGAAACTTCCAGGGAGTATGGTCAAGCCTGGAGATGTCTCTTCATATAAATATACTGGAGCTAAGAGCAATTTACAATGCTCTAAGCCTGGCAAAACCCCTGCTTCAGGGTCAGCCGGTGTTGATCCAGTCGGACAACATCACGGCAGTCGCCCACGTAAACAGACAGGGCGGCACAAGAAGCAGGAGAGCAATGGCAGAAGCTGCAAGGATCCTTCGCTGGGCGGAAGATCATGTGATAGCACTGTCAGCAGTGTTCATTCCGGGAGTAGACAACTGGGAAGCAGACTTCCTCAGCAGACACGATCTACACCCGGGAGAGTGGGGACTTCATCCAGAAGTCTTCCACATGATTGTGAACCGTTGGGAAAAACCAAAGGTGGATATGATGGCGTCTTGCCTCAACAAAAAACTGGACAGGTATTGCGCCAGGTCAAGAGACCCTCAGGCAATAGCTGTGGACGCTCTGGTAACACCGTGGGTGTACCAGTCAGTGTATGTGTTTCCTCCTCTGCCTCTCATACCCAAATTACTGAGAATTATACGGCAAAGGGGAGTAAGAACGATACTCGTGGCTCCGGATTGGCCAAGAAGAACTTGGTACCCGGAACTTCAGGAGATGCTCACGGAAAATCCGTGGCCTCTACCTCTAAGACGGGACCTGATTCAGCAGGGACCGTGTCTATTCCAAGACTTACCGCGGCTGCGTTTGACGGCATGGCGGTTGAACGCCGAATTCTAAAGGAAAAAGGCATTCCAGAAGAGGTCATTCCTACACTGGTTAAAGCCAGGAAGGAGGTGACTGCACAACATTATCACCGCATTTGGAGAAAATATGTTGCGTGGTGTGAGGCCAGGAAGGCCCCCACGGAGGAATTTCAACTGGGTCGATTCCTACATTTCCTGCAAACAGGATTGTCTATGGGCCTCAAATTGGGGTCCATTAAGGTTCAAATTTCGGCCCTGTCAATTTTCTTCCAGAAAGAATTGGCTTCAGTTCCTGAAGTCCAGACTTTTGTAAAAGGAGTACTACATATACAGCCCCCGGTTGTGCCCCCAGTGGCTCCGTGGGACCTGAATGTAGTTTTGGATTTTCTCAAATCCCATTGGTTTGAGCCACTCAAATCGGTGGATTTGAAATATCTTACATGGAAAGTAACCATGCTACTGGCCCTGGCTTCAGCCAGGAGAGTATCAGAATTGGCGGCTTTATCGTATAAGAGCCCATATCTGATTTTCCATTCGGACAGGGCAGAACTGCGGACGCGTCCTCAGTTTCTGCCTAAGGTGGTGTCAGCGTTTCACCTGAACCAGCCTATTGTGGTGCCTGCGGCTACTAGCGATTTGGAAGATTCCAAGTTGCTGGACGTTGTCAGGGCATTGAAAATATACATTTCAAGGACGGCTGGAGTCAGAAAATCTGACTCGCTGTTTATACTGTATGCACCCAACAAGCTGGGTGCTCCTGCTTCTAAGCAGACGATTGCTCGTTGGATTTGTAGCACAATTCAACTTGCACATTCTGTGGCAGGTCTGCCACAGCCTAAATCTGTCAAGGCCCATTCCACAAGGAAGGTGGGCTCATCCTGGGCGGCTGCCCGAGGGATCTCGGCATTACAACTCTGCCGAGCAGCTATGTGGTCGGGGGAGAACACGTTTGTAAAATTCTACAAATTTGATACCCTGGCTAAAGAGGACCTGGAGTTCTCTCATTCGGTGCTGCAGAGTCATCCGCACTCTCCCGCCCGTTTGGGAGCTTTGGTATAATCCCCATGGTCCTGACGGAGTCCCCAGCATCCACTTAGGACGTCAGAGAAAATAAGATTTTACTTACCGATAAATCTATTTCTCGTAGTCCGTAGTGGATGCTGGGCGCCCATCCCAAGTGCGGATTGTCTGCAATACTTGTACATAGTTATTGTTACAAAAAAATCGGGTTGTTATTTGTTGTGAGCCGTCTGTTCAGAGGCTCCTACGTTTGTCATACTGTTAACTGGGTTTAGATCACAAGTTATACGGTGTGATTGGTGTGGCTGGTATGAGTCTTACCCGGGATTCAATATCCTTCCTTATTGTGTACGCTCGTCCGGGCACAGTATCCTAACTGAGGCTTGGAGGAGGGTCATAGGGGGAGGAGCCAGTACACACCACCTGATCCTAAAGCTTTAGTTTTGTGCCCTGTCTCCTGCGGAGCCGCTAATCCCCATGGTCCTGACGGAGTCCCCAGCATCCACTACGGACTACGAGAAATAGATTTATCGGTAAGTAAAATCTTATTTTTGTTTGAAGGTTTGCATCATTTTATTCACAGAACATGCCTATAACTTTGAAGATGTTTTTTTTTTCATAACTATTCACCCCCCTAAAGTCAGTACTTTGTAGATCCACTTTTTGTGGCAATTACAGCTGCAAGTTGCTTTGGATAAGTCTCTATGAGCTTGCCACATCTTGACACTGGAATTTCACCCATTCCTCAAGGCAAAACTGCTCCAGCTCCTTCATGTTGGATGGTTTCCACTTGTGAACAGCAATCGTCAAGTCTGACCACAGATTCTCAATTGGATTGAGTTCTGGGCTTTGACTAGGCCATTCCAACACATTTAAATGTTTCCCTTAAACCATTCGAGTGTTGCTTTAGCAGTATGCTTTGGGGTCATTGTCCTACTGGAAGGTGATCCTCCTTCCCAGTCTCAAATCACAGGCAGACTGAAACAGGTTTTGCTCAAGAATATCCCTGTATTTATCACCTTCCATCTTTCCCTCGAGTCGAAACAGTTTACCAGTCAGTGCTGCTGAAAAACATCCCCACAGCATGATGTTGCCACCACCATGTTTCACTGTGGGGATGGTGTTCTTGCGGTGATGGAATGTGTTGGGTTTGCGCCAGACATAGCGTGTTCCTTGTTGGCCGAAAAGTTCAATTTTTGTCTCATCTTACCAGAGCACCTTCCTCCATACATTTGGGGAGTTGTCCACATGCCTTTTGGCAAACTCAAAATGTGCCTTCTTATTTTTAACACTAAGTAATGGCTTTTTCTGGCTACTCTTCCATAAAGCACAGCTCTATGGTGTGTACGGCTTATTGTGGTCACATGCACAGATACACCAGTCTCTGCTGTGGAACTCTGCAGCTTCTTCAGGGTTACCTTTGGTTTCTGTGCTGCCTCTCTGATTAATGCCATCCTTGCCCAGTCTGTGAGTTTTGGTGGCCTGCCCTGTCTTGGCATGTTCTTTCAATTTGAAGAGGATGGATTTGATGGTGCTCCGGGGGATCATCAAAGATTTGGATATTTTTTTGTAACCCAACCTTGACTTGTACTTCTCAAAAACTTTGTCCCTGATTTTTTTGGAGAGCTCCTTGGTCTTCAAGGTGTGATGCCTCTTGCTTAGTGGTGATGCAGCCTCTGGGGCCTTTCAGAAAAGGTGTGTTTATACTGACAGATCATGTGACACTTAGATTGCACACAGGTGGACTTCATTTCACTAATTATGTGACTTCTGAAGGTAATTGGTTGCACCAGAACTTTTAAGGTGCTTCATAGTAAAGGGGGTAAATACATATGCACATGCCAATTTTCACATTTTTATTTATTAAAATTATTTTTATATACATTTCTCTTACGTCCTAGAGGATGCTGGGGTCCATATTAGTACCATGGGGTATAGACGGGTCCACCAGGAGCCATTGGCACTTTAAGAGTTTAATAGTGTGGGCTTGCTCCTCCCTCTATGCCCGTCCTACCAGACTCAGTTTAAAAAATGTGCCCGGAGGTGCCGGTCATAGCTAGGGGAGCTCTACAGAGTTCTCTTAGAAAGAGTTTTTTCTTTCTTTTTTCAGAGTTTGTTATTTTACAGGGAGGCTACTGGCGACAGCCTCCTTGCAGCGAGGGACTGAGGGGGGAAGGGGGGAGCAGTGTCCACCCTGCGGGGTCTTGAGCCACTGCCCCCGCTGACTGGACATTGAGCTTCAGAGGGGTCCGATCGCGTCCCGCCACAAGGGAACGCTCGCTCCGGCAGCCAGCCGCTACCCCCTCAGGGAGCTGAAGTGTGTTGAGTGAGTCACTGTCCCCCCTTGCAAGCGGGGGGACAGTGTGAAGAGTGCGGCTAGAGGGTAGGAGTGCGGTCTTAACCGCGCTCCTGGAAGGCTCAGCGGTACTGCGGTGCGGCGCTGGGATGGCAGAGCTGGATTAAGGCTTCGGGGGGCCCGGGGTACTTCAGACAGTATGGCCCTAAAATCTCAAATTAAAATCATAACGTCTTCAATTACTACAAAGAAAATTACAATTCGGTGGTAAATTTGAAAGGATTCTTAAGGCTTATAGCGTATAATATAGTATATAGCATATAATCTAGTAATGATTGTCTAATGAATGACTCCACAATGAGTTAATAAATTGATATGATATTACTTACTTCTGAATAACAAATCATTTAATTTTAAACCGCTGTATTCTCATAAAGATATGATTCATATTTAACCTATTTAAGAAAAAGATTCAAATTGTAATAATTAAATTAATAGTATTATTTTGCCTATTAATAGTTTGATCAATAATACTTACTGTAAATTGTTATTTTTATTTTTTTAAATAATTTACTTCCACGATTTAACAATATCTGATAGAACTTCCTATTTGGGACCGCCCTACAATAAGATATATGTAATTATAAATATGTATGTATTGAAAAAAATGAATTTGTTTTTTCAAAAATATAGAATATAAATACTCACTGATAATTTATATTGATCTTCAAGGTAATAACTAGTGAGTAGTTTGGCAAACTTTGTATTTGTAAATTTCCTATTGAAAAACAATCATATATTAATGTTGATTTTGATTTAGACCATAAAATAAATATTTTAAATATTTTATCACAGCTTACCCGCAGCTCTTTCGTATATCAATAAACATAAGGATCCAAATATGGACTGTATATTGTTGAGCCTCTTTTTATTTCCCTAATAAAGATAAAAAATTACTAAATATCTTAAATTGGACCATAATGAAAAATAATTCCAAAATAGCCCTTGTAGCTTACCAGCAGCTGTCCTATGTGTCTGTCCGCATGCATTGAGACCCAGAAGTGGAATGAAAGCTTAATTAGTAAGGTTGCATGCAAAGTGTGCCCATCACTTCAGGAGGTGGCTTTCATGTAACATGTGCCAAGCAATTATGGATGCAGGAAGGTTTCCAGGTAAGGAAAAGGGATAGCTGTATGCTGTATATGGCAAATCCTTGTTTGGTGGGTGTTGGTAAGGTGGTCTGTGTGCAGTAGATTTTATTGGTACATGTAATCTTTTATAAGCACCACAGAAGCATTTTTGGCAGTAACATACAGTGCACAACCTCCTGGATCCCAGAATAGTTTACAGCCTTTTAGCATGCAGTAATTTCTTATTATGACTTGCATAGATCTGATTTTGCAGCAATGTTTTAACACATTTAAAAACAGCCAAGACTACTATGATAAAGTGCATGGTGACTGTGACACTTTACTGTGCACCTTAAATGCAGGAAATGTAAATACTGCAAATCTCCAAAAAATAGAAACTTTCAGACATAGCTGCGGCATGTCATTTCCAGCATTCCTTTAAAGTCGCATAGCTGTGCTCCATTTATAAAGCGCTTCGTGCAGAAATATGCTGGTGCAAAGTAGGTTAGCGTCTGCAAGGGTGCACGATTACACGCAGAGCAGACACCAAAATATAATGCCCTGAAACTCGCTTGTTCGCCGTACAATGCGGAACAATATTATACAAGTCCCTTCTCTTTCCTAATCTCTCCCAATGCTGTAGGCCTGAGTGTGCGGCCGGGAACTGGGCACGGGAGGCTGGCACACTCAGATGTGGCCTGAAGGGCCTATTGAAAAACAGGGGGGAGGAGAGAGTAAGGGAAAAAGAGGAGAGGTTACAATAATAGAAGTCTAATTCACATTAAGGGGATTAATAGATCACAATATCACTTTAGATTGTAGTCAAAGGTAAGTGCATAGTAATTGAGTCTTTTCGACTTTATGCAATTAATCACTGAATTTATAGAAGGTTAGGAGAATCAAAAGGGTTCATGACATTATTTAGCTAGTTAATATTATATGGGAATATAATACACACAATAATATACTTTGTCATCACTAGGTTATAAATAAATAAATAAAATATATATACACCAATTTTTGCCACCACTAGGTTATTAATGAACAAATAACTAATTATATTAGGGATCTATAAATTAATTAACTATAAAGTACTTATTAGGGTATATACATGGGTTCCTTATTAAAATTACAAATTTAATATGACTAAAGATATTGAATAAATTAAATGTTTAATATATTGGAGAGATTTATTATGAAATAATTAATTTGATAATGTAGGTATGTAAGCATCAATTAAGGATTATAGGTCAATTACAGAATCCCCTATATAGTATTAATTTCTCTTACGTCCTAGAGGATGCTGGGGACTCCGTAAGGACCATGGGGTATAGACGGGCTCCGCAGGAGATATGGGCACTATAAATAACTTTGGAATAGGTGTGCACTGGCTCCTCCCTCTATGCCCCTCCTCCAGACCTCAGTTAGATCCTGTGCCCAGAGGAGTCTGGGTGCATTACAGGGAAGCTCTCCTGAGTTTCTCTGATAAAGAATTTTGTTAGGTTTTTTATTTTCAGGGAGCACTGCTGGCAACAGGCTCCCTGCATCATGGGACTGAGGAGAGAGAAGCAGACCTACTTAAGTGATAGGCTCTGCTTCTCAGGCTACTGGACACCATTAGCTCCAGAGGGAGTCGGAACGCAGGTTTCCCCTCGCTGTTCGTCCCGGAGCCGCGCCGCCGTCCTCCTCGCAGAGCCGGAAGATAGAAGCCGCGTGAGTATAAGAGGAAAAGAAGACATCAAAGCGGCAGAAGACTTCAGATCTTCACTGTGGCAAGCGCGCACAATACACACACTAGCGGGCACTGATGGGTGCAGGGCGCAAGGGGGGCGCCCTGGGCAGCAATAAAACCTCTATATCTGGCATTATTAGGTTGGACACTGCAGATGCAGTAATTCTTTGAATCCCCCGCCAGTTTTGAGATACTTTGAGCGGGACCGAAGCCCGCCGCTGGAGGGGCGGAGCTTGGTCCCTCAGCACTAACCAGCGCCATTTTTTCCACAGAGATCTGCAGAGAAGCTGGCTCCCCGGTCTCTCCCCTGCTGAACACGGTGACACAGGGCTGAAAAGAGGAGAGGGGGCAGTTGTAAGGCGCAGTGAGTGTATTAACACAGTAATTAATATAAAAGCGCTATTATCTGGGAGTTTATTTTCCAGTGTCAGTTGGCGCTGGGTGTGTGCTGGCATACTCTCTCTCTGTCTCTCAAAGGGCCTTATTGGGGAACTGTCTCCTTATAACTATATCCCTGTGTGTTTGGGGGTGTCGGTACGAGTGTATCGGCATATCTGATGTGGAAAGCTCAGCTAAGGAGGAGGTGGAGCAGATGATTGTGGTGTCTCCGTCGGCAACGCCGACTCATGATTGGATGGACATGTGGAATGTTTTAAATGCAAATGTGACATTATTACATAAGAGATTGGACAAAGCAGAGTCCAGGGAAAAAGCAGGGAGTCAATCCACGGCTTCGGCTAGGTCACCGGGCCCTTCTGGGTCTCAAAAACGTCCCCTATCCCAAATAGCAGACACTGATACGACACGGACTCTGACTCCAGTGTCGACTACGATGAAGCGAGGTTACACCCAAGGATGGCAAAAAGTATTCATTATATGATTGTTGCAATAAAATATGTTTTGCATATCACAGATGACCCCTCGGCCCCTGACACGAGGGTGCGCATGTATAAGGAAAAGAAACCTGAGGTAACCTTTCCCCCATCCCATGAGCTTAACGAGTTATTTGAAAAAGCTTGGAAAACTCCAGATAAAAAACTGCAGATTCCCAAGAGGATTCTTATGGCGTGTCCTTTCCCTGCACAGGACAGGGTACGTTGGGAATCCTCACCCAGGGTGGACAAGGCTTTAACACGCCTGTCCAAGAAAGTGGCGCTACCATCTCCGGACACGGCAGCCCTCAAGGATCCTGCTGATCGCAGACAGGAAACTACTTTAAAGTTTATTTATGCGCATACAGGTGCTTTGCTCAGACCGACAATAGCATCGGCATGGGTGTGTAGTGCGGTTGCAGCTTGGACAGATACCTTGTCAGCTGACCTTGATACCCTAGATAGGGATACCATTTTATTGACCTTAGGCCACATTAAAGACGCAGTCTTATATATGAGGGACGCTCAAAGAGACGTTGGGCTGCTGGGTTCGAGAGCCAACGCCATGGCGATTTCTGCTAGGCGCGCCCTGTGGACCCACCAAGGGACGGGTGATGCCGACTCAAAGAAGCATATGGAGGTTTTGCCATACAAAGGTGAAGTTTTATTTGGGGTAGGTCTCGCGGACCTGGTTGCCACAGCTACCGCGGGTAAATCTTCCTTTTTGCCTTTTGTTCCCCAGCAGCAAAAGAAAACTCCACAATATCAGATGCAGTCATTTCGGTCGCATAAGTCCAGAAGAGGTCGGGGATCATCTTTCCTCGCCAGAGGTAAGGGTAGAGGAGAGAGAGCTCCTGCTCCGGCTAGTTCCCAGGAGCAGAAGTCCTCCCCGGCTTTTACTAAATCCACCGCATGACGCTGGGGCTCCACTGAGGGAGTCCACACCGGTGGGGGCACTTCTTTGACTCTTCAACCAGGTCTGGGTTCTTTCAGACGTGAATCCTTGGGCGATGGATATTGTATCCCAAGGCTACAAACTGGAATTCGAAGAGGTGCCCCCTCGCCGATTTTTCAAGTCGGCCATGCCAGCTTCTTCCCCAGAGAGGGAAGTAGTGTTAGCTGCAATTCAAAAGCTGTATCAACAGCAAGTGATTGTCAAGGTTCCCCTAGTTCAACAGGGGAAAGGGTACTATTCGACCCTGTTCGTGGTCCCGAAGCCAGATGGTTCGGTCAGACCCATTTTAAATCTAAAATCCCTAAACCTGTACTTGAAAAAGTTCAAATTCAAGATGGAATCGCTCCGGGCTGTGATCTCCAGTCTGGAAGGGTTTTTTTTTTATGGTGGCACTCAACATAAAGGATGCATACCTTCATGTCCCCATATATCCTCCTCATCAGGCGTACCTGAGATTCGCTGTACGGGACTGTCATTACCAGTTTCAGACGTTGTCGTTTGGGCTTTCCACGGCCCGAGGATTTTCACCAAGGTGATGGCGGAGATGATGGTGCTCCTGCGTAGGCAGGGAGTCACAATTATCCCATACTTGGACGATCTCCTGATAAAAGCAAGATCTAGAGATCAATTGCAGAAGAGCGTGTCGCTCTCCCTGAGAGTGCTACAACAACATGGTTGGATTCTCAATCTACCAAAGTCACAATTGATTCCAACGACTCGACTATCATTCCTAGGCATGATTCTGGACACGGAACAGAAGAAGGTTTTTCTCCCGATGGAAAAAGCCCAGGACCTCCAGAACATGGTCAGAGACTTGCTAAAACCAAAAAGAGTGTCTGTTCATCAATGCACTCGAGTTCTGGGGAAAATGGTGGCAGCCTACGAGGCCATCCTCTTCGGCAGGTTTCATGCAAGGACGTTTCAGTAGGACCTCCTGGACAAGTGGTCAGGGTCCCATCTACTAATACATCAGAAGATAAGCCTGTCCCCCCGGGCCAGGGTGTCTGTCCTGTGGTGGCTGCAAAGTGCTCACCTTCTAGAGGGTCACAGGTTCGGCATTCGGCACGACAAGCGGAGAATCTTCTTCGCGACCTACCGGTTCTGATTCAATCAAGACAACGTCTCAGCAGTGGCTCATGTAAACCGCCAAGGCGGGACGAGGAGCAGAGTTGCAATTGTGGAAGCCAGCAGGATTCTGTGCTGGGCGGAAAATCACGTTAGCGCTCTGTCAGCGGTTTTCATTCCGGGAGTGGACAACTGGGAAGCAGACTTCCTCAGCAGACACGATCTCCATCCAGGAGAGTGGGGACTTCATCAAGACATTTTTACAGAAATAACAAGTCTTTGGGGAATTCCTCACATAGACATGATGGCGTCACGCCTCAACAAGAAGCTTCGGAGGTATTGTGCCAGGTCAAGGGACCCTCAGGCAGTAGCGGTGGACGCCCTGGTGACACCTTGGGTGTTTCAGTCGGTCTATGTGTTCCCCCCTCTTCCTCTCATCTCAAAAATATTGAGAATCATAAGACAAAAAAGAGTGAGATCAATCCTCATTGTTCCAGATTGGCCTCGAAGGGCCTGGTATTCAGATCTTTAGGAGATGCTCACAGAAGATCCATGGCCTCTTCCTCTCAGGAAGGATTTTTTGCCTAAGGTGGTTTCTTCATTTCATATGAACCAACCTATTGTGGTGCCTGTGGCTACGGGTGACTTGGAGGATTCCAAGTCCCTGGATGTAGTCAGGCTTAAAAATCTATGTAGCCAGGACGGCTCGAGTTAGGAAAACAGAAGCACTGTTTGTCCTGTATGCAGCCAACAAAGTTGGCGCTCCTGCTTCGAAGCAGACTATTGCTCGCTGGATCTGTAACACGATTCAGCAGGCTCATTCTACGGCGGGATTGCCGTTAACAAATTCAGTAAAGGCCCATTCCACTAGGAAGGTGGCCTCTTCTTGGGCGGCTGCCCGAGGCGTCTCGGCATTACAGCTTTGCCGAGCAGCTACTTGGTCAGGTTCAAACACTTTTGCAAAGTTCTATAAGTTTGATACCTTGGCTGATGAGGACCTTGCGTTTGCTCAGTCGGTGCTGCAGAGTCGTCCGCACTCTCCCGCCCGGTCTGGAGCTTTGGTATAAACCCCATGGTCCTTACGGAGTCCCCAGCATCCTCTAGGACGTAAGAGAAAATAAGATTTTAAACCTACCAGTAAATCTTTTTCTCCTAGTCCGTAGAGGATGCTGGGCGCCCGTCCCAGTGCGGACTAAATCTGCAAGGCTTGTATATAGTTGTTGCTTACATAAGGGTTATGTTACAGTTGAGATCAGTCTTTAGCTGTCCTGTCTAACAATGCTCTCCCGACAGAACTTTATTCCATACCCAGCATGTCCAGAGGGCTATAATCTTGCATTTAATAGCCAGATACCTGGAACGTTATTGGCCCAGCTGACACCAGTGAAGCACATGGGGAGATAGTCAGTGCTCGGACGGAGACTGCCCTCCATCTTTACACCTGATCCAGCTGCAAACTGACGGAGCTGATTACTTCCATCACAGCGCTCCCTGCACGGGTTACAGCGCGACTCACAACAAGGAGATCTCAACGGCTATACCTTGACACAGGGTGCCCCGTACAGGTGATCATCATCTGCCTCCGCTGCCGGACCGAGGCTACACCACTGGGGCGCTTATTGCCGGACGCGCAGCACTCCCTGCACGGAAGCGCAGTGCCAACTTCAAACATCAAGACCTTCACGGGTTTTCTTCTTACCCCAGCAAACGCATCTTGGGTGCCCATTCATCGCCTCCGCTGCCAGACTGAATAAATTATTTGGGCGGTTGATATCACATTCATTCAACTACTCTGTATATATACGGTACACCTCAGTCCCGCTATTTAGCGAGGTTCCAATCACCCTGTTACACATAAGTGTCTGCTCCAAATTATGACAGTCTAAGGTGCCTTATACGGAGTGCTGTTATCATTGTTTGGCACCTAAGGATTCTCCATGTACATGTGAGTGACCTTCATATAACTTTTATTTTACATAACATCTAGCGCTGGAGTGCACATCTGTGTTATTAGATCATATTAATATATACTATACAGCAGTTATGGCCATCAGTGTATAATGTTACAACCATTTATCTTACATCAGTATAGCCAGTATATGATCTAGTGAGCATCTATCAGGCTCCTAACTGTGGTGTGGATTTTATATTTGTTTTATTTTATATTGTTTACTCCCGGGAGTTTGTGTTACCAGTGTATACTACACTATATTATCTCTTTTTTTTTATTAATAATAAACCAAAATATTTTTTTTATTTTAATATGTCTAATTGGTTTCTGAACTTTTAAGCGCCACCTGGAATATTTATTTGTGTTGTTTCTGTTTGTCTGGATTCGGCATCTCCAGCTCCGGGTGGCTGCTGATTTACAGAATTTTACACTTATTAATTATACACCACTCACCTTAGCGCCATAGACCATTTCCTTGCTGAAACACACATACCCAGGAAGTACCCAACACTAAAACGCGTTGCTAGGAGACGGGACGTGCTTCACGCACACCGAGAGCGAGGCCTGAAACACACATACCCATTATTATTAGAATACGTTGTTAAGAGACGGGACGTGCCAGTGGCAAACGCAGGATTTGCATGGGGGGGTTTCCAGAACTGGGCGGAGCCAATCACGGGGGTGGGGACTGAGGTGACCCAGCATATGCTGGGTCCATAAAACTAGTGTGTGTGTGTATATATATATATATATATATACACACACACACATATATACACACACACACACATATATATATATATATATATATACATATACATACATACATACAGACACATACATATACACATATACATAGCATATTAAACATGCATACATATATATATATGTGTGTGTGTGTGTGTACACACATACAGTACATATATATATATATATATATATATACACACACACACACACGTATATATATATATATATATTGTGTGTGTGTGTGTGTGTGTGTGTGTGTGTGTGTGTGTGTGTGTGTGTGTGTGTGTGTGTGTGTGTGTGTGTTTATATGTATGTATGTATATACATGTGTATATATGTATGCACATGGATATATTATTATTATCCTTTATTTATATGGCGCCACAAGGGTTCCGCAGCGCCCAATTACAGAATACATAAATAATCAAACAGGAAAACAGCAACTTACAGTTGATGACAGTATAGGACAAGTACAGGGTAAATACACATAGTTACATCAGCAGATGACACTGGAATAAGTATCAGGTGGCCGAAGACTGCTGGAGTTGATGCAGTTGAAGATTATTAAAGTAAGAATGGATAAGCACATGAGGGAAATATATATATGTACTATAAAATAAACTTTTATTGCTCTTACAAGTGCCACCAGGAAGACAGCAGGCTGCAGAGGACGCTAGACAGCCATTAATAATACTCATGCAGCTAAAAAAAAATTTTTATTTTTAGTGGAGGGGGGTTTCTGGGTGCTCGGAAACCCCCCCTGGGTGCGCCACTGCGTGCTTAACAGCATCACGCACGTCTAGAACGAGGCCTGGAATACACACACCAGTACTCTGGGTGTTGCTAGGTGACGGGACGTGAGCAGTGACGTCACACCCCGTTTCATCTGATGAAACCGTTAAAATTCTACAACGGAGAAACGCGTTAAGGACATTCTGCTAAGTGCTTTTGAATACCCCCCACTAGGACGGTGAGACAGACTCCCTTACTTTCGATCGGGAGGACCAGCAATACTACTCTTGACTGCAAAACCCTACAAACTGCCTGATTGGGCTCTGGTGAGGAGAAGTCGGACGGCTCCAGCAGGGGAAACCCAGCAGCACGCTGCCGTAGCTGGGCGGCGCAGTACATCATCACACCACGCAGTGGATCTATAAGCTCCGGCAGGGGGAAGCCTGACGGCTACAATAGAGAAGACTCCTGAGGCACACAGCCGCGGCTTGGGGTCTCACAGGTGGACACGCTACGTCCCGTGAGTAGAGCGCTATCAGTGAAGAAATAACGACTGCTAGCTACGGCTGCCTTTGGAAGGAAGATACCGACACCATACTCGGGCTGCGGTGAGGTGAGACATAGTTCTCTAAATTGACAATCATTCCTCAGGTGTTAGACACATCATCATCTGTGTGTCATTGGATAGGAGTCTATTCCCCGTGGGGAAAATTAAGTCTGGTCATATATATCCATCTATAGTTCCACAGTCTGAATAAAATCTTGGATTAAGGGGGAACTTTGCAGTAGCACTTTTATTTGAAAAACGGTCTTAACCTATGAAATTCAAGCGGTACTAATACTTACACCTTGTGGATAAAGAATTTGGAATCTATTGATGCGGGCAGAGCCGGCCCTAACCAATATGATGCCCTAGGCAAGATCTTGGCTGGTGCCCCCTAGCACCACCGCTGGTTCCGCCTCTGACCTTGCACCTCTTTCCCAGCACCACCACCCCTCATCCATAGCAGTCCTTATTTTGGTGTTTGTACCCCCTATATTTTAAATAGGAACAGTTCGCACATTTGGCGCATAGCCAAAAAAGGGGGGTGTTTTTGCTGGCAAGGGGCATGGCCACACAATAGTAACCCCAATTCCAATTACGCCACACAGTACTGCAACTTTATTTCTCATTTGATCATGAGATAGTGTCCATAATTCATATTACATCCCACAGTAGTATCACTTTACCTTATAAACGTTACTCCTCACAGTAGAGCTCCTTATTCACATTACATCACACTGAATTGCTCCTTATTCACATTACACCAGACCTTACTGCTCTTTATTCACATTAGACAACACAGTAGTGCCCTTTCTATACGCAATGCCACATAGTAAAGCACCTTATACTCATAATACCACACAGTAATGCCCCTTACACATATGAGACACATTATTAATGTCCTTATAAACAAAATGTGCCTTACACATTATGACAACCTTTATTAATGCTCTTTTACACATAATGTCCCTTACACATATGCTGCACATTATTAATGCCCTTATACACATAATGACACACATAGTGCCCCCTACACATTTGCTGCACATTATTAGTGCCCCATACACATTATGACACACACAGTAGTACCCTGTTACACATATGCCGCACATTATTAATGCCCTTATACACATAATGACATACATAGTGCCCCTTACACATATGTTGCACATTATTAATGCATTTTTACATGACACACATAATGCACCTTACACATATTTTCCGAACACTACTGCACAACCAACCCACTCACATGCACACAGCACTCACACTGCCACTAACACTGTGACCTCTGCCTCTGCTTGGATACAGATGTGTCCTCATAAATCTTGCCTCAGTGCTAAAGTTAGACACATTTTTTTTCATGAAAATGCATCTTATTTGCATTGCTATGTGGATAGGATGCACAAGCAGCTTCTGCTGATTAAAATGATATGCAGCTTGCCTATATACTGTGTGTGACTGTGGCTGTATCTGCATATGAAATGCTACACACAGAATATAGGCATGCCGCATATCATTTTAATCAGCAGAAGCTGCTGATGCCCCTATGCATATCAAATGCCCTAGGCAATTGCCTAGTTTGCCTATGCCTATGGCCGGCTCTGGATGCGGGACATTAAGTTTTATTCCAGCCACTAAGTGGAAATATAAGGAATCCTGAAGCCAAATATGCAAACAAGTGGCAGCTGGTGCTAAGTACAAAAATTTGGGACTGACTTGTGCTTCTATTTAATGATAGGTTTTTCTTTGTGTGTAGTAATATCTAATATACTGTTACAAAAGCTTCTTAGCAGGTTTATGCATATATTGATGCTAGAATTGAATTTTATATATTTTTTAATATGAAATAAAAATCGTTTGAAATCTTAATGCGCTCTCTCACATAAGTGATTGTTTGGTGTAGAATTTGGTAGTACTTCAGAATACTAAATGGGAGCTGCACTTAGATTTTGAGCAGTGTGATCAGCTGAGTAAATTGGATGCTGTATAGAAATTAATTAATATTCTGTTTTCAATACATCTGCGCCTGAATTTATATCTACGCATGGACGCAGGGGGAACCACAATTAAGTTGCCCTGTGCGCCCGTACGTCTGTATATCTGTATTGTTGAGTTATTATAAATGGAATGACTCTGGATAGGGATTAAAACGATGAATTAAATATAGCTATTAACCTTACTAATTAAACAATTAATCAAATGAGATAGGAAGTGATGTAACTAGCTTAGGCACTTAAATAGGGAGGTCCTGAGCCCAGCTTTCATTCCACTTTTGGATCTCAATGCATGCGGACACATAGGACAGCTGCTGGTAAGCTACAAGAGCGGTCCCAAATAGGAAGTTCTATCAGATATTGTTAAATCGTGGAAGTCAATTATTTAAAAAAATAATAATAATTTACAGTAAGTATTATTGATCAAACTATTAATAGGCAAAATAATGCTTTTATTTTAATTATTACAATTTGAATCTTTTTCTTAAATAGGTTAAATATGGATCATATCTTTATGAGAATACAGTGGTTTAAAATTAAATGATTTGTTATTCAGAAGTAAGTAATATATCAATTTATTAACTCATTGTGGAGTCATTCATTAGACAATCATTACTAGATTATATGCTATACACTATATTATACGCTATAAGCCTTTACTGATGTTGGAATTCAATTTGAGAAATATCTAATGAAGAAATAAGACAAATAAAATAAATTTGTACGATGTTAACTAATTTAGATACAGATACTGTTATGTTTTGTGCATATTCCTTCTCTTTCTTAATGTTCCTTTTTATTTTGTATCTTTTATTTTTACTTTTGGATCACATCCTAAGAGAACACCCCCGAAGAAATCGCTATAAGACGAAACGCGTTGGATGAAAGCTTATTAATTTCTTGTTTGGGAAAGTTGAAATTCAACATTGTATCTATAATGAATAACAACATATTGTGAAAATGTTTAGCAATTTTTCTTTTTAATGGAAATGATGATTTAAATTGTTTTTAACAATATAAAGAAACAAGTGTCTTGAGGAAAAAGGGTGTTTTTGCATAGTCATCCTCTCTTTGCTGGTAACCAGATATAAACATACCTAATTATACTTAAACCAGTAATCAGATACAAACACACCAAATCATACTTTAATAAGTGCGCTCCACAGAGATTTTTTCGGTTTCTATTTAATTCTAGTCTCCTTCGACAGGGGATCATCTCTGTGTGGAAGCTTGCCTATTGATAAAGGTGTAGGGTTAAAGAAATTGATTTAAAATATACTAACTGATTTTGAATAAATAAAACAGTAGTTCTATTTCTTGAGCGTATTAAGGGATTGTTTAGTGTTTGTTTGTTTATATATATATATATATATGTGTGTATAGTGGTTGAAGTGGAAATTTTGAAGTGAAATATGGAAAAGTGAAAGTTGCAATTATGCGCGCGCCTCTGGAAAAGGGGGCGTGGCCACTTAAAAGGGGGGTTGGCCTTCAGTGTAGTATACCACACCATATACCCCTTATACACATTATGCACCACAATAGTAGGACCCCTTATCCTATCTAGTACTGGTGCTCCTTTCACGTTATACCACACGGTATGAGCCAAAATTCACACTATAGCACACAATATGAGCCGAAATTCACATTATAGCACTCGTTATGAGCCGAAATTCACATTACAGCACACAGTATGAGCCGAAATTCACATTATAGCACACAGTATGAGCCGAAATTCACATTATAGCACACGCTATGAGCTGAAATTCACATTATAGCACACAGTATGAGCCGAAATTCACATTATAGCACACAGTATGAGCCGAAATTCACATTATAGCACCTGGTATGAGACGAAATTCACATTATAGCACACAGAATGAGCTGAAATTAACATCATAGCACACAGAATGAGCTGAAATTAACATTATGCCACATGGAATGAGGCAAAATTCAGGGAGAGTGACAGCAGGGACAGGGAGAGTGACAGAGGGACAGGGAAAGTGACAGCAGGGACATAGGGACAGGGAAAGTGACAACAGGGACATAGGGACAGGGAGAGTGACAGCAGGGACAGGGAGGGTGACAGAGGGACATGGAAAGTGACAGCAGGGACACAGGAACAGGGAGAGTGACAGAGGGACAGGAAAAGTGACAGCAGGGACATAGGGACAGGGAGAGTGACAGCAGTGACAGGGAGAGTGACAGAGGGACAGGGAAGTGACAGCAGGGACAGGGCGAGTGACAGAAGGACAGGGAAAGTGACAGCAGGGACAGCGAGAGTGACAGAGGGACAGGGAAAGTGACAGCAGGGACATAGGGACAGCGAGAGTCACAGAGACAGGGAAAGTGACAACAGGGACATAGGGACAGGGAGAGTGACAGGGAGCGGGACAGCAAGGGACTAGGGAGAGAGAAAGGCAGCAGGGTAAGATTACCTACAGTATTTAGCAGCGGCGGTGCGGAGGATGCTGTGGTCTGCGGTGCGGTGGATGCGGATGCTGTGGCCGGCATGGTGCGGAGGAGGCCGCTGTGTGGAGAAGGACTGAGGGCGGCGGCGGGGCAGCACGGGAAGCCCCGAAACGTTGGTGTATAAGTTGACATATACTGTGTGTGTGTGTGTGTATATATATATATATATATATATATATATACAGAAGAAAGTCCTGTACTCGCATCAAATTTTCCAAGGTGGGTGCTATCCCAACAGAACGAGGTCCGCTGAATATATTGGTGTCCACACTAGTGGCGGGTGCACTCTCACAAATGTACTCAAATTCTTTAGTAGATATCAGTTGTTCTTTATTGTAGCCTCATAAATCGACGTTTCGACCCTTCCACAAGGTCTTTTTCAAGAAAGGCAGTACGATATCTTTATTGTTTCATGATGTACAAAGTTTAAACAATGCCTAAAAAGAATACAAAAATGAAAAGAGACTCAGCCTCCCAGGCCCCTTAATGCTGGCAGAAAAACTATATGAACTGGGCTGGAATTACCCTATTCACATAGTGACTATAGTGTCAACTTAATATAATTCATAAAACACCACATGACCACCTTCAACCGAAGTGTAATAAATCACCAAAAGTGTTCAAAGGAGCCACCATATATATAGTTAGATAGATAGATATAGATCTATAGACATACACACACACACGTGTATATGTATATATAATTATATATATATATATATATATATATATATATATACATACACACTGCTCAAAAAAATAAAGGGAACACTAAAATAACACATCCTAGATCTGAATGAATGAAATATTCTTATTAAATACTTTGTTCTTTACATAGTTGAATGTGCTGACAACAAAATCACACAAAAATTATCAATGGAAATCAAATTTATTAACCCATGGAGGTCTGGATTTGGAGTCACCCTCAAAATTAAAGTGGAAAAACACACTACAGGCTGAGCCAACCTTGATGTAATGTCCTTAAAACAAGTCAAAATGAGGCTCAGTAGTGTGTGTGGCCTCCACGTGCTTGTATGACCTCCCTACAACCCACACAAGTGGCTCAGGTAGTGCAGCTCATCCAGGATGGCACATCAATGCGAGCTGTGGCAAGAAGGTTTGCTGTGTCTGTCAGCGTAGTGTCCAGAGCATGGAGGCGCTACCAGGAGATAGGCCAGTACATCAGGAGACGTGGAGGAGGCCGTAGGAGGGCAACAACCCAGCAGCAGGACCGCTACCTCCGCCTTTGTGCAAGGAGGAACAGGAGGAGCACTGCCAGAGCCCTGTATAATGACCTCCAGCAAGCCACAAATGTGCATGTGTCTACTCAAACGATCAGAAACAGACTCCATGAGGGTGGTATGAGGGCCAGACTGTCACGATCCGGGTATCTGGACGCCATTACTTACCCTTCAGATGCCTCCTGAGGCTGGCTCAGCGTTCCAGGACCGGATCCCATCCGTTACACTGATGTCCACATTCCTGCCTCCTCTCCTGTCACTCTGAGACGCGGTCACCGCGGCGCCATGTTACATCTGGAATGGCGTTCCCCGCGGCCTCCGCCGCTGTCCCTGAGTTCCTGCATGCAGAGTGTCAGAGTGGCGATTACGTCAGCCGCGGCCTCCGCTGTGCCCGCGTGGTTTAGATGTGCAATCATCAGTCTGGCGTCTCCTGTCTCCTGTGGCCGGCGCCGCCATTGCTGTTTCAATTCTCACATGGATTACAAACCAAACTTCCCTCCAAGTGTCTGCATGGGCGCAGCCATCTTGGATTTTGTCATCTGATCATTTCCACCAATCTGCTGTCTGTATTGTTAATCTGCATAATTGCCTAGCCAACCCCTTCCTTGCTGCAGGTATAAATATGCTGTGCCTGAGCAAGGAAGGCGTCAGTGCTTTGGTTGTCAAACCTAGTTCCAGTTTGTCTCTCTCCTGTGGTTGTTTTCCAGGTTCCAGTTCCTATCTCCAAACCTCCACTAAAGAGACCCGCACCAGCATTCCACCTGCGGTGTAGCCTGACTCTCCTATCCTCATTGGATTCATCTGCTTCCAGCTACAGAACCACCTGCTTTCAGCATCCAGCTTCCAGCAGAGGTCAGCTCTTCTTAAAGTGCCGGTACCCTTTTCTGCATATTATCATTTATCACCGGCATTATAATTTCACCGCTCTCAATCTCCAAACATCACTTCATATTTCATCGCTCTCAAGCTACATTTATTATTTGACTGGTTCCAGCCAGTACCCACTCCGTGCCAACATCAGTCTGGTTCCAGCCAGTACCCACAGCAGCCGTTTTATCCACAGCAGCCCAGCTTTTCCTGGAACACCAGCTGGTACGATCCTGGGCTATCTCCATTGCTACAGTCGGGCCTGGTAAGGACTTTCCAACTAGAAGATTATAAGAACTATCTCACACTACCAGAGCCCTGTGGTCCTTGTCACCCTGTAGTACCCAGGAACTGTATTTATTCTCTGCTGATTTTTATGTTTTCTTTTACTACTGCTGTGTTACAGAGTTTTGTCATAAATAAACATCATTGACTTTTATCCTGGTTGTCGTGGTCACGCCTTCGGGCAATTCTGTTACATGTTACTTACATGTCTAGGGGTCTGATACAACCTCCCAGGTTCCACTATACCTCAGCCCCTACAACTGAGGCTGCCTCCCGTCAGCTCAGGCCCTCAGTTGTGACAGTAAGCACTGACCATATGAATCCAGCCGGAGACCAGGATCAAGCGGCTAGGCCGATGCAAGAACTGGCAGCCCGACTTGAACATCAGGAGGCTGCACAGGGCCACATCATCCGCTGTCTCCAGGATCTCTCTACTCGGCTGGATGGGATTCAGACAACCCTCCGTGGATCAGACGCGTCCGGTGCGTCAACCACAGTGACTCCAGCTATAACCCCACCCACCTTACCCATTTCTGCTCCACGTCTTCATCTTCCAACGCCAGCAAAATTTGACGGATCTCCAAGATTCTGCAGGGGATTTCTCAACCAGTGTGAGATTCAGTTTGAGCTACAACCTGGCAATTTTCCCAGTGACCGTACAAAAATTGCCTACATTATCTCTCTTCTCAGTGGCTCAGCCCTTGATTGGGCATCACCGTTATGGGAGAGGTCCGACACCCTGCTATCCTCCTATACTGCATTCGTGTCAACATTCAGGCGTATCTTCGACGAGCCAGGCCGGGTAACTTCAGCTTCATCTGAGATTCTCCGTTTACGCCAGGGATCATGTACTGTAGGACAATATCTTATACAGTTCCAGATCCTGGCATCCGAACTGGCATGGAACGACGAGGCCCTGTATGCTGCATTCTGGCATGGCTTATCTGAGCGTATTAAAGATGAGTTAGCTACCAGAGACTTACCTTCCAAGTTAGATGAGCTAATCTCACTCTGCACGAAAGTTGATTTACGTTTCAGAGAGAGAGCAACTGAGCGTGGAAGATCATCTGCTCCAAAATCTTCTGCTCCTCCTCCTCGCCAACTGTCACCATCTAAAGATGAGCCCATGCAAATTGTCCGTTCCCGTTTAACTCCTGCTGAGCGCCGAAGACGTCTCTCCGAGTCTCTCTGTCTTTACTGTGCAGCTCCGTCTCACACCATCAATGCCTGTCCCGAACGTCCGGGAAAACTCCAAACCCTAGCTCGCCCAGGAGAGGGCCGGCTAGGAGTAATGATCTCCTCTCCATCTCCTTATGATTGTAATCTCCCAGTGTCGCTCCAAATTGCTCAACGTTATCGGAACGTCATTGCCCTCCTTGATTCCGGAGCAGCTGGGAACTTTATTACCGAAGCCTATGTTAAACGGTGGTCCCTACCCACCGAAAGACTTCCTTCATCCATTTCCTTAACTGCTGTGGATGGCAGCAAGATTTTTGATACAGTTATTTCTCTAAGGACTCTACCAGTTCGTCTGAGAGTGGGAGTTCTTCATTCCGAACTTATTTCTTTTTTAGTGATTCCAAGAGCCACACATCCTGTGGTCCTGGGCCTTCCATGGCTCCGTCTTCACAATCCTACAATTGATTGGACGACTACGCAAATTCTGGCATGGGGTTCCTCCTGTGCTGAGACATGTTTGTTTAAAGTATTGCCTGTCTGTTCTTCCTCCCCCAGGTCGTCTGATGTTCCACCTCCTCCATATCAAGATTTCACGGATGTGTTCAGTAAAGCTTCTGCTGATATCACTCCTCCTCATAGAGAATGGGACTGCCCGATTGATCTCGTTCCAGGGAAGGTTCCACCTCGAGGCCGAACTTATCCGTTGTCTCTGCCTGAGACGCATTCTATGGAGGAATACATTAAAGAGAACCTAGCAAAGGGGTTCATTCGACCTTCTTCTTCTCCAGCCGGCGCAGGCTTCTTTTTTGTAAAGAAGAAAGATGGTGGTCTGCGGCCGTGCATCGACTACAGAGGTTTGAACGACATTACCATCAAGAACCGCTATCCTTTACCCCTGATTACTGAGCTCTTTGATAGAGTTAGCGGAGCTACCATCTTCACAAAGCTGGACTTGAGAGGTGCATACAATCTCATCCGGATCCGTGAGGGTGACGAGTGGAAGACCGCCTTTAACACCCGTGACGGACATTATGAGTACCTCGTCATGCCCTTCGGATTGAGCAATGCTCCAGCTGTCTTCCAGCATTTTGTCAATGAGATCTTCAGAGACATTTTATACCGTCATGTCGTGGTCTATCTAGATGATATCCTCATTTTTGCTAACAATTTAGAGGAACATCGTTTTTGGGTAAAAGAGGTTCTGTCCCGTCTCCGTGTCAATCATCTCTATTGCAAATTAGAGAAATGCGTCTTTGAAGTCAAGTCCATTCCGTTTCTAGGTTACATTGTGTCCGGTTCCGGACTAGAGATGGATCCTGAGAAACTACAAGCAATCCAGAATTGGCCGATACCCTTAACCCTCAAAGGGGTCCAGAGGTTCTTAGGGTTCGCCAATTATTACAGAAAGTTTATACGAGACTTTTCCACCATTGTGGCGCCTATTACTGCTTTAACTAAGAAGGGTGCTAACCCGTCCAAGTGGTCTGAAGAAGCTACGCAAGCTTTTCATCTTTTAAAACAGCGGTTCATCTCAGCACCAGTTCTGAAACAGCCCGACATCGACTCCCCTTTCATCTTAGAGGTGGATGCCTCCTCCGTAGGAGTAGGAGCAGTGTTATCTCAGAGGGCTAAAGATGGTCATTTACACCCTTGCAGTTTCTTCTCCCGGAAGTTCTCCCCAGCTGAGCGCAACTATGCCATTGGCGACCAGGAGTTGCTAGCCATCAAGCTCGCTCTAGAAGAGTGGAGGTATCTGTTGGAGGGAGCTTCTCATTCAATCACCATACTTACAGACCACAAGAATCTTTTATATCTGAAAGGCGCACAATGTCTCAATCCTCGTCAGGCCAGATGGGCACTTTTCTTTTCCAGGTTCGACTTTAAGCTCCAGTTCTGTCCGGGCTCTCAGAATCGCAAGGCCGATGCCCTTTCCCGCTCATGGGAGCAAGAAAATGAGTCAGAGTCTTCAGACAAGCATCCTATTATAAATCCGTTGGCATTCTCCACGGTAGGGATGGACTCTACGCCCCCATCAGGGAAAAGTTTTGTGAAGCCGATGCTAAGGAAGAAGCTCATGCATTGGGCCCATGCTTCCCGTTTTGCCGGACATACAGGTATCCAAAAAACCCTGGAGTTTATCTCTAGGTCCTATTGGTGGCCAACTCTGAAAAAGGACGTCATGGAGTTTATTGCATCTTGCCCAAAGTGTGCCCAACATAAGGTATCCCGCCAGTCGCCTGCGGGGCAACTGGTTCCACTATCCGTTCCCCGTCGACCATGGACCCATTTGTCGATGGATTTCATTACAGACTTACCCATGTGCAACAAGTTCAATACCATCTGGGTGGTAGTTGACCGGTTCACCAAGATGGCGCACTTCATTCCTCTCACCGGTCTTCCGTCAGCTTCCAAGTTGGCTCAAGTATTCATACAAGAGATCTTCCGACTCCACGGTCTTCCTGAAGAAATTATCTCAGATCGAGGAGTTCAATTCACAGCCAAATTCTGGCGAAGTTTATGTCAAGTCCTCCAAGTCAAGCTAAAGTTTTCCACGGCTTACCATCCTCAGACCAATGGTCAAACTGAGAGGGTGAATCAGGACTTGGAGGCCTTCCTCCGCATCTATGTGTCTTCCTCTCAAGATGACTGGGTTCAATTACTTCCCTGGGCCGAGTTCTGTCATAACAACCAGTATCATTCCTCATCTTCTTCAACACCATTCTTCACTAACTTTGGATTCTACCCTAAAGTCCCTGAGTTCCAACCGCTTCCAGCAACTTCTGTTCCAGCAGTGGATATCACCTTGCATCAGTTTGCAAATAACTGGAAGAGTGTACGATCAGCTCTGCTCAAGGCATCGTTCAGGTACAAGAAGTTTGCGGATAAGAAGCGTAGAGCAGTTCCTGCTCTCAAGGTGGGTGATCGGGTATGGTTATCCACGAAGAATTTGAGGTTAAGAGTTCCCAGTATGAAGTTTGCACCTCGCTACATCGGTCCTTTTAAAATTGAACAAGTCATCAATCCTGTTGCTTACAGACTTCAGTTACCTCCCTTCTTAAAAATACCCAGGACATTCCATGTTTCCCTGTTGAAACCGCTGATCCTGAATCGGTTTCATTCCTCACTTCCTCCAACTCCGAAAGTCCAAACTCAACGAGGCGTTGAGTATGAAGTGGCCAAGATCCTGGACTCACGTCACCGTTACGGTCAACTACAGTATCTTATTGACTGGAAGGGTTACGGCCCTGAGGAACGCTCATGGACCAATGCTTCTGATGTCCATGCTCCTGCCTTGGTCCGGAGATTCCATTCCAAGTTTCCTCAAAAGCCAAAGAAGTGTCCTGGGGCCACTCCTAAAGGGGGGGGTGCTGTCACAATCCGGGTATCTGGACGCCATTACTTACCCTTCAGATGCCTCCTGAGGCTGGCTCAGCGTTCCAGGACCAGATCCCATCCGTTACACTGATGTCCACATTCCTGCCTCCTCTCCTGTCACTCTGAGACGCGGTCACCGCGGTGCCATGTTACATCTGGAATGGCGTTCCCCGCGGCCTCCGCCGCTGTCCCTGAGTTCCTGCATGCAGAGTGTCAGAGTGGCGATTACGTCAGCCGCGGCCTCCGCTGTGCCCGCGTGGTTTAGATGTGCAATCATCAGTCTGGCGTCTCCTGTCTCCTGTGGCCGGCGCCGCCATTGCTGTTTCAATTCTCACATGGATTACAAACCAAACTTCCCTCCAAGTGTCTGCATGGGCGCAGCCATCTTGGATTTTGTCATCTGATCATTTCCACCAATCTGCTGTCTGTATTGTTAATCTGCATAATTGCCTAGCCAACCCCTTCCTTGCTGCAGGTATAAATATGCTGTGCCTGAGCAAGGAAGGCGTCAGTGCTTTGGTTGTCAAACCTAGTTCCAGTTTGTCTCTCTCCTGTGGTTGTTTTCCAGGTTCCAGTTCCTATCTCCAAACCTCCACTAAAGAGACCCGCACCAGCATTCCACCTGCGGTGTAGCCTGACTCTCCTATCCTCATTGGATTCATCTGCTTCCAGCTACAGAACCACCTGCTTTCAGCATCCAGCTTCCAGCAGAGGTCAGCTCTTCTTAAAGTGCCGGTACCCTTTTCTGCATATTATCATTTATCACCGGCATTATAATTTCACCGCTCTCAATCTCCAAACATCACTTCATATTTCATCGCTCTCAAGCTACATTTATTATTTGACTGGTTCCAGCCAGTACCCACTCCGTGCCAACATCAGTCTGGTTCCAGCCAGTACCTACAGCAGCCGTTTTATCCACAGCAGCCCAGCTTTTCCTGGAACACCAGCTGGTACGATCCTGGGCTATCTCCATTGCTACAGTCGGGCCTGGTAAGGACTTTCCAACTAGAAGATTATAAGAACTATCTCACACTACCAGAGCCCTGTGGTCCTTGCCACCCTGTAGTACCCAGGAACTGTATTTATTCTCTGCTGATTTTTATGTTTTCTTTTACTACTGCTGTGTTACGGAGTTTTGTCATAAATAAACATCATTGACTTTTATCCTGGTTGTCGTGGTCACGCCTTCGGGCAATTCTGTTACATGTTACTTACATGTCTAGGGTGTCACAACTGAGGGCCTGAGCTGACGGGAGGCAGCCTCAGTTGTAGGGGCTGAGATGTACCGGAACCTGGGCGGTTGTATCAGACCCCTGGACATGTAAGTAACATGAATAATAACTGCCCGAAGGCGTGACCACGACAACTTAGATAAAAGTCAATGATGTTTATTATGACAACTCCGCATCACAGCAGCAATAAAAGAAAACGTAAAAGTCAGCAAAGAATAAATACAGTTCCTGAGTACTACAGCATGGCAGGAGCCACAGGGCACTGGTAGTGTGAGATAGTTCTTATGATCTTCTAGATGGAAAGTCCTTACCAGGCCCGGCTGTAGCAATGGAGATAACCCAGGATTGTACCAGCTGGTGTTCCAGGAAGAGCTGGGTTGCTGAAGGTAAAACAGCTGCTGTGGATACGGGCTGGAACCAGACTGTTGTTAGCACGGAGTGGATACTGGCTGGAACCAGTTAAATAATAAATGAACTTTGGGAGCGATGAAATGTGAACTGAAATGTAGAACTTGAGAGCGGAGAAATAATAATTCCGGTGGAGAGTGGTAAAGTGTAGAAAGGACACCGGCCCTTTAAGGGAAGCTGTATTCTGCTGGAAGCTGAGGCTGGAAGCAGGTAGTGTTGTAGCTGGAAACAGATGAATCCACAATGGATTGGAGAGTCAGGCTACACCGCAGGTGGAATGCTGGTGCGGGTCTCTATGGTGGAAGTCTTGAGACAGGAGCTGGAACCTGGAAGACAATCATAGAAGAGAGACAAACAGGAACTAGGTTTGACAACCAAAGCACTGACGTCTTCCTTGCTCAGGCACAGCTTACTTATACCTGCAGCAAGGAAGGGGTTGGCTAGGCAATTATGCAAATCAACAATACAAACAGCAGATTGGTGGAAATGATCAGATGACAGAATCCAAGATGGCTGCGCCCATGCAGACACTTGGAGGGAAGTTTGGTTTGTAATCCATGTGGTCTGGGAAACAGTAATGGCGGCGCCGGCCACCGGAGACAGGAGACGCCAGGCTGATAGATGCACATTTAACCACGCGGGCACAGCGGAGGCCGCGGCTGATGAAAACACCACTCTGACACTCTGCATGTGGAAACTCAGGAACAGCGGAATCTGGTCCTGGAACGCTGAGCCCGCCTTAGGAGGCATCTGAAGGGTAAGTAATGGCGTCCAGATACCCGGATCGTGACAGCACCCCCCCCTTTAGGAGTGGCCCCAGGACACTTCTTAGGCTTTAAAGGAAACTTTGCGTGGAAATTTCGGACCAAGGCAGGAGCATGGACGTCAGAGGCATTGGTCCAAGAGCGTTCTTCAGGACCATAGCCCTTCCAGTCAATGAGATACTGAAGTTGACCGTAACGGTGACGTGAGTCCAGGATCTTGGCCACTTCATACTCAACGCCTCGTTGAGTTTGGACTTTCGGAGTTGGTGGAAGTGAGGAATGAAACCGATTCAAGATTAGCGGTTTCAACAGGGAAACATGGAATGTCCTGGGTATTTTTAAGAAGGGAGGTAACTGGAGTCTGTAAGCAACAGGATTGATGACTTGATCAATTTTAAAAGGACCGATGTAGCGAGGTGCAAACTTCATACTGGGAACTCTTAACCTCAAATTCTTCGTGGATAACCATACCCGATCACCCACCTTGAGAGCAGGAACTGCTCGACGCTTCTTATCCGCAAACTTCTTGTACCTGAACGATGCCTTGAGCAGAGCTGATCGTACGCTCTTCCAGATATTGGCAAACTGATGCAAGGTGATATCCACTGCGGGAACAGAAGTTGCTGGAAGCGGTTGGAACTCAGGGACTTTAGGGTGGAATCCAAAGTTGGTGAAGAATGGTGTTGAAGAAGATGAAGAATGATACTGGTTGTTATGACAGAACTCGGCCCAGGGAAGTAATTGAACCCAGTCATCTTGAGAGGAGGACACATAGATGCGGAGGAAGGCCTCCAAGTCCTGATTCACCCTCTCAGTTTGACCATTGGTCTGAGGATGGTAAGCCGTGGAAAACTTTAACTTGACTTGGAGGACTTGACATAAACTTCGCCAGAATTTGGCTGTGAATTGAACTCCTCGATCTGAGATAATTTCTTCTGGAAGACCGTGGAGTCGAAAGATCTCTTGTATGAATACTTGAGCCAACTTGGAAGCTGACGGAAGACCGGTGAGAGGAATGAAGTGTGCCATCTTGGTGAACCGGTCAACTACCACCCAGATGGTATTGAACTTGTTGCACATGGGCAAATCTGTAATAAAATCCATCGACAAATGGGTCCATGGTCGACGGGGAACAGATAGTGGAACCAGTTGCCCCGCAGGCGACTGGCGGGATACTTTATGTTGAGCACACTTTGGGCAAGATGCAATAAACTCCAAAACGTCCTTTTTCAGAGTTGGCCACCAATAGGACCTAGAGATAAACTCCAGGGTTTTTTGGATACCTGTATGTCCGGCAAAACGGGAAGCATGGGCCCAATGCATGAGCTTCTTCCTTAGTGTCGGCTTCACAAAACTTTTCCCTGATGGGGGCGTAGAGTCCATCCCTACCGTGGAGAATGCCAACGGATTTATAATAGGATGCTTGTCTGAAGACTCTGACTCATTTTCTTGCTCCCATGAGCGGGAAAGGGCATCGGCCTTGCGATTCTGAGAGCCCGGACAGAACTGGAGTTTAAAGTCGAACCTGGAAAAGAAAAGTGCCCATCTGGCCTGACGAGGGTTGAGACATTGTGCGCCTTTTAGATATAGAAGGTTCTTGTGGTCTGTAAGGATGGTGATTGAATGAGAAGCTCCCTCCAACAGATATCTCCACTCCTCTAGAGCGAGCTTGATGGCTAGCAACTCCTGGTCGCCAATGGCATAGTTGCGCTCCGCTGGGGAGAACTTCCGTGAGAAGAAACTGCAAGGATGTAAATGACCATCTTTAGCCCTCTGAGATAACACCGCTCCTACTCCAACGGAGGAGGCATCCACCTCTAAGATGAAAGGAGAGTCGACGTCAGGCTGTTTCAGGACAGGTGCAGAGATGAACCTCTGTTTTAAAAGATGAAAAGCTTGCATGGCTTCTTCAGACCACTTGGACGGGTTAGCACCCTTCTTGGTGAAAGCAGTAATAGGCGCCACAATGGTGGAAAAGTCTCGTATAAACTTTCGGTAATAATTGGCGAACCCTAAGAACCTCTGGACCCCTTTGAGGGTTAAGGGTACTGGCCAATTCTGGATTGCTTGTAGTTTCTCAGGATCCATCTCTAGTCCGGAACCGGACACAATGTACCCTAGAAACGGAATGGACTTGACTTCAAAGACGCATTTCTCTAATTTGCAGTAGAGATGATTGACACGGAGACGGGACAGAACCTCCTTTACCCAGAAACGATGTTCCTCTAAATTGTTGGCAAAAATGAGGATATCATCTAGATAGACCACGACATGACGGTATAGAATGTCTCTGAAGATCTCATTGACGAAATGCTGGAAGACAGCTGGAGCATTGCTCAATCCGAAGGGCATGACGAGGTACTCATAATGTCCGTCACGGGTGTTAAATGCGGTCTTCCACTCGTCACCCTCACGGATCCGGATGAGATTGTATGCACCTCTCAGGTCCAGCTTTGTAAAGATGGTAGCTCCGCTAACTCTGTCAAAGAGCTCAGTAATCAGGGGTAAAGGATAGCGGTTCTTGATGGTAATGTCGTTCAAACCTCTGTAGTCGATGCACGGCCGCAGACCACCATCTTTCTTCTTTACAAAAAAGAAGCCTGCGCCGGCTGGAGAAGAAGAAGGTCGAATGAACCCCTTTGCTAGGTTCTCTTTTATGTATTCCTCCATAGAATGCGTCTCGGGGAGAGACAACGGATAAGTTCGGCCTCGAGGTGGAACCTTCCCTGGAACGAGATCAATCGGGCAGTCCCATTCTCTATGAGGGGGAAGGATATCAGCAGAAGCTTTACTGAACACATCCGTGAAATCTTGATATGGAGGAGGTGGAACATCAGACGACCTGGGGGAGGAGGAACAGACAGGCAACACTTTAAACAAACATGTCTTAGTACAGGAGGAACCCCATGCCAGGATTTGCGTAGTCGTCCAATCAATTGTAGGATTGTGAAGACGGAGCCATGGAAGGCCCAGGACCACAGGATGTGTGGCTCTTGGAATCACTAAAAGTGAAATAAGTTCGGAATGAAGAACTCCCACTCTCAGACGAACTGGTAGAGTCCTTAGAGAAGTAACTGTATCAAAAATTTTACTGCCATCCACAGCAGTTAAGGAAAAGGACGAAGGAAGTCTCTCGGTGGGTAGGGACCACCGTTTAACATAGGCTTCGGTAATAAAGTTCCCAGCTGCTCCGGAATCCAGGAGGGCAATGACGTTCTGATAACGTTGAGCAACTTGAAGCGAGACTGGGAGGTTACAATCTTGAGGAGATGGAGAGGAGATCATTACTCCTAGCCGGCCCTCTCCTTGGCGAGCTAGGATTTGGAGTTTCCCGGACGTTTGGGACAGGCATTAATGGTGTGAGACGGAGCTGCACAGTACAAGCAGAGAAACTCGGAGAGACGTCTTCGGCGCTCAGCAGGAGTTAAACGGGAACGGCCAATTTGCATGGGTTCATCTTTAGTTGGTGACAGTTGGCGAGGAGGAGGAGCAGAAGATTTTGGAGCAGATGATCTTCCACGCTCAGTTGCTCTCTCTCTGAAACGTAAGTCAACTTTCGTACAAAGTGAGATTAACTCATCTAACTTGGAGGGTAAGTCTCTGGTAGCTAACTCATCTTTAATACGCTCGGATAAACCATGCCAGAATGCAGCATACAGGGCCTCGTCATTCCATGCCAGTTCGGATGCCAGGATCTGGAACTGTATAAGATATTGTCCTACAGTACGTGATCCCTGGCGTAAACGGAGAATCTCAGACGAAGCTGAAGTTACCCGGCCTGGCTCGTCGAAGATGCGCCTGAATGTTGACACGAATGCAGTGTAAGAAGATAGCAGGGTGTCGGACCTCTCCCATAACGGTGATGCCCAATCGAGGGCTGAGCCACTGAGAAGAGAAATAATGTAGGCAATTTTTGTACGGTCACTGGGGAAATTGCCAGGTTGTAGCTCAAACTGAATCTCACACTGGTTGAGAAATCCCCTGCAGAATCTTGGAGATCCGTCAAATTTTGCTGGCGTTGGAAGATGAAGACGTGGAGCAGGAATGGGTAAGGTGGGTGGGGTTATAGCTGGAGTCACTGTGGTTGACGCACCAGACGCGCCTGATCCACGGAGAGTGGTCTGAATCCCATCCAGCCGAGTAGAGAGATCCTGGAGACAGCGGATGATGTGGCCCTGTGCAGCCTCCTGATGTTCTAGTCGGGCTGCCAGTTCTTGCATCGGCCTGGCCGCTTGATCCTGGTCTCCGGCTGGATTCATTAGGTCAGTGCTTACTGTCACAACTGAGGGCCTGAGCTGACGGGAGGCAGCCTCAGTTGTAGGGGCTGAGATGTACCGGAACCTGGGCGGTTGTATCAGACCCCTGGACATGTAAGTAACATGAATAATAACTGCCCGAAGGCGTGACCACGACAACTTAGATAAAAGTCTATGATGTTTATTATGACAACTCCGCATCACAGCAGCAATAAAAGAAAACGTAAAAGTCAGCAAAGAATAAATACAGTTCCTGAGTACTACAGCATGGCAGGAGCCACAGGGCACTGGTAGTGTGAGATAGTTCTTATGATCTTCTAGATGGAAAGTCCTTACCAGGCCCGGCTGTAGCAATGGAGATAACCCAGGATTGTACCAGCTGGTGTTCCAGGAAGAGCTGGGTTGCTGAAGGTAAAACAGCTGCTGTGGATACTGGCTGGAACCAGACTGTTGTTAGCACGGAGTGGATACTGGCTGGAACCAGTTAAATAATAAATGAACTTTGGGAGCGATGAAATGTGAACTGAAATGTAGAACTTGAGAGCGGAGAAATAATAATTCCGGTGGAGAGTGGTAAAGTGTAGAAAGGACACCGGCCCTTTAAGGGAAGCTGCATTCTGCTGGAAGCTGAGGCTGGAAGCAGGTAGTGTTGTAGCTGGAAACAGATGAATCCACAATGGATTGGAGAGTCAGGCTACACCGCAGGTGGAATGCTGGTGCGGGTCTCTATGGTGGAAGTCTTGAGACAGGAGCTGGAACCTGGAAGACAATCATAGAAGAGAGACAAACAGGAACTAGGTTTGACAACCAAAGCACTGACGTCTTCCTTGCTCAGGCACAGCTTACTTATACCTGCAGCAAGGAAGGGGTTGGCTAGGCAATTATGCAAATCAACAATACAAACAGCAGATTGGTGGAAATGATCAGATGACAGAATCCAAGATGGCTGCGCCCATGCAGACACTTGGAGGGAAGTTTGGTTTGTAATCCATGTGGTCTGGGAAACAGTAATGGCGGCGCCGGCCACCGGAGACAGGAGACGCCAGGCTGATAGATGCACATTTAACCACGCGGGCACAGCGGAGGCCGCGGCTGATGAAAACACCACTCTGACACTCTGCATGTGGAAACTCAGGAACAGCGGAATCTGGTCCTGGAACGCTGAGCCCGCCTTAGGAGGCATCTGAAGGGTAAGTAATGGCGTCCAGATACCCGGATCGTGACATAGGGGTCTGATACAACCTCCCAGGTTCCACTATACCTCAGCCCCTACAACTGAGGCTGCCTCCCGTCAGCTCAGGCCCTCAGTTGTGACACAGACATCCACAGGTGGGGGTTGTGCTTACAGCCCAACACCGTGCAGGACGTTTGGCATTTGACAGAGAACACCAAGATTGGCAAATTCGCCACTGGCGCCCTGTGCTCTTCACAGATGAAAGCAGGTTCTCACTGAGCACATGTGACAGACGTGACAGAGTCTGGAGACGCCAAGGAGAATGTTCTGCTGCCTGCAACATCCTCCAGCATGACCGGTTTGGCAGTGGGTCAGTAATGGTGTGGGGTGGCATTTCTTTGGGGGGCCGCACAGCCCTCCATGTGCTCGCCAGAGGTAGCCTGACTGCCATTAGGTACCGAGATGAGATCTTCAGACCCCTTGTGAGACCATATGCTGGTGCGGTTGGCCCTGGGTTCCTCCTAATGCAAGACAATGCTAGACCTCATGTGGCTGGAGTGTGTCAGCAGTTACTGCAAGACGACGGCATTGATGCCATGGACTGGGCCGCCCGTTCCCAGACCTGAATCCAATTGAGCACATCTGGGACATCATGTCTCGCTCCATCCACCAACGCCACGTTGCACCACAGACTGTCCAGGAGTTGGCGGATGCTTTAGTCCTGGTCTGGGAGGAGATCCCTCGGGAGACCATCCGCCACCTCATCAGGAGCATGCCCAGGCATTGTAGGGAGGTCTTACAGGCATGTGGAGGCCACACACACTACTGAGCCTCATTTTGACTTGTTTTAAGGATATTACATCAAAGTTGGATCAGCCTGTAGTGTGTTTTTCCACTTTAATTTTGAGGGTGACTCCAAAACCAGACCTCCATGGGTTAATAAATTTGATTTCCATTGATAATTTTTGTGTGATTTTGTTGTCAGCACATTCAACTATGAAAAGAACAAAGTATTTAATAAGAATATTTCATTCATTCAGATCTAGGATGTGTTATTTTAGTGTTCCCTTTATTTTTTTGAGCAGTGTATACACACACACACACACACACACACACACACACACACACACACACACACACACACACACACACACTATATATATATATATATATATATATATATATATACACACACACACAACTATTGCTCTGATGCTGGTAGGTCTAGTGTATAGGGGTGCTGGCTGGACGCAGGAAGACTCCACATGCGCTGTCCTCCCTGTTCCCTGCAGCCTGCGCGCCCAGCCAATGGCTGAGCCACAGGCTGCTGCTGCTGCACAGATTATTGGACAGCTGAGCCATCGCTCAGCTGTCCTTCCTGGACACACTACACAGTATGTGCGGCCGCGGCGCCACCGGCAGGGAAGTGGGGACAGCCATAACTCAGCTGCGCTGCATGTGGAGCCGCAGCGCCGGCTCCCGGGAGCGCTGCACCGCAGATCGGATCAGAGATCTGATCTGTGGCGGCAGCGGGGGGGGCATTTTAAAGGGGGGGCCCGTGGTACTTATCCCGGGGCCCCCCCTTTTAATCCGGCTCTGTGGGAGGGGCGCCCTGGGCCAGCTCCGGACCCTACACTGACCACAACAAGCCTATCGGGGTCTGTGGATCCAGGCCAGCACAAAATCCCTTGGCCAGTATAATCTTTCAAAGAGCGGGAAGACAGCGCCATTGAGGAGGCGGAGCTTCACCTCAGAGCAGACCCAGCAGCGTTCAGCGCCATTTTCCTGCCTGCAGTTCACTGCCAGTGGATACACATGTCCCTCCAGAGCGACTCCAGCTATCTGTATGGTACCAGGGGGTTGTAGAAGGGAGGGGAGGCTGTGTGAAGACTGTGTCACCTATTAAGGGACACAGTCAGTGCGGGTTTAGGGTCTCCCTATACTCTAATAGCGCTGTGTGTGGGTTGGCTCCAATCTCTGTGTCTCTCTGCCATTCTTGGGGGGGGGGGGGGAAACTCTGTCTGCCCAGTACCCTGTGTGTTTGTGGGGTGTTTGGTGGGTGTGTGACAACATGTCTAGGGACACTGTTTCATATGCTGCAGAGGATTTGTCTTCCCAGGAAGACTCCATTCCATGTAATCAGGATTGCACTGTTTTGGCACAGACCCCAGCTAGAGAGCCAGAATGGTTAGTCTCTCTGAGGGGGACTATTTCTCAGATTTCTGATAGAGTTGCTAGGACTGAGCATGCCACTCAGGTCCTCTATGGTTGTATGGTCTGATACTGCCTCCTCGTGGTCCCCTGCGGTACATTCTCACAAACGTGCACTTGCAATTATGCAGGATGACACGGACACCGACTCTGACGCTGCAGACGGTGACGGGGATGTGTTGAGGGGGTCAGCATCACTTGCCAAGGGGGTGCAGTTGATGATTGAGGCTGTTAGGGATGTTTTACACATTTCGGACACAGCTCTGGAACAGGTGGAGGAGGCCATCTTTACAGATAATAAGAAGACCCCCCTCACCTTTCCGGCATCCAAAGAATTAAATACTATCTTTGAAAAGGCATGGGAAACTCCGGAAAAGAAATTCCAGATTCCCAAGAGAGTCTTGGTTGCTTTTCCCTTCCCAGAGGAAGATAGGAAGAAATGGGAGTCCCCACGAATAGTCGACGCCTTTGTCTCCAGGCTGTCCAAACAGGTGGTGTTACCAGTCCCGGGATCTACCGTATTAAAGGACCCGGCAGATTGCAAGGTGGATGCTACGCTGAAATCCATTTACATGGCTTCAGGGGCTATATTGCGGCCTACTATAGCATGTGCTTGGATTGCTAAAGCTATTGCCAGCTGGTCAATCACTCTGCAGGAAAAAGCGACTACGCTGGATAAAGGTGATGTTGATTTATTTTTACATAATATTCAGGATTCTGCAGGGTTCCTGGTGGATTCCATGAAGGCTCGAGGTTCCATGGCTGCGGGGATCTCCTCCATGTCCGTCTCGGCTCGCAGGGGTCTCTGGCTGCACAACTGGTCTGTGGACGCGGAATCCAGGAAGTGTGTGGAGGGCCTACCATACAAAGGTCAGGCTCTCTTTGGGGAGGCGCTGGATGCGTGGATTGCCACGGCTACCGCGGGTAAGTCATCTTTCTCATACATCCTAGAGGATGCTGGGGTCACCATAAGAACCATGCAGTATAGACGGGATCCACAGGAGACATGGGCACTTTAAGACTTTGAAAGGGTGTGAACTGGCTCCTCACTCTATGCCCCTCCTCCAGACTCCAGTTTTAGAATTGTGCCCAGGCAGACTGGATGCACACTGAGGAGCTCTACTGAGTTTCTCGGAAAAAATACTTTTGTTAGGTTTTTTATTTTCAGGGAGACTGCTGGCAACAGTCTCCCTGCTTCGTGGGACTAAGGGGAGACTGTTGCCAGCAGTGAGTTCAAAGGCTCGGCTTCTGGCTACCGGACACCATTAGCTCCTGAGGGTTTGATCGCTAGGTACGCCTAGATGCTCGCTCCCTGAGCCGGCCGTCACCCCCTTACAGAGCCAGAAGTCAGAAGACAGGTGAGTAGAAGAAGATCAAGAAGACTTCAGTGACGGCATTATGAGGTACCGCAGAGCAATCACACGCTGCGCGCCATGCTCCCACACACACAGCAGCACTACAGGGTGCAGGGGGGGGGGGGGGGGGGCGCCCTGGGCAGCAGAAAAACCTCAAAATAGACTGGCAAGAGGGGACATAAGTGCCTAGGCACTGTCCTAACCCCCGCCAGTATAAAAATTTAATTAAAAAAAGCGGGACTGAAGCGCGCCATTAAGGGGGAGGAGCTTCATCCTCACAGCTCACACAGCTGAGCGCCATTTTCCTCTCCACATGGCTGCAGAGACGCTGATCCTTCCTCACACTTCTCTATAAGTATCAGGGTGCAAAACAGGGGGGGGGGGGCACAGTAATATTGGTGCAATCTATATTTATTATAAAAGCGCTGCAGGTCTGGGGCATTCTTTAGTGTTTCAGAACCGGTGATTAGGCGCTGGGTTGTGAGCTGGCAAAACTCCCTCTGTGTCTCTCGGACAGACTTTACTGTGGGTCTGTCCCCTATATGCCTGGTGTGTCTGTGGGTGTTTGGGACACGTGTGTCGACATGTCTGAGGCTGAGTGCTCTTCCCAGGAGGATACTGTATTAGGGACACAAATGGCTGTGGGAGTGTCCCTGTCGGCGCCGCCGACTCCTGATTGGGTAAATATTTTGAATGCTTTGAATGCTAATGTGGCTCTTATTAGTAAGAGATTAGATAAATCTGAATCTCAGAACCAGGCATGGAAGAAATCTGTGGAGGATGTGTTATTACAGGTCCAGACCCCTTCGGGGTCACAAAACGTTCGTTTGCCCAGCTGGCAGACACGGATACCGACATGGACACTGATTCCAGTTTCGACTATAGTGATTCCAGATTGGATCCAAAATTAGCAAAGAGCATTCAGTACATATTTGTGGCGGTAAAAGACGTATTACATATTTCCGAGGACCCTGCTGTTCCTGATACAAGGGTCTGTATGTATAAGGAAAAGAAACCTGTGGTAACGTTTCCTCCCTCTCATGAACTGAACACTCTTTTTGAAAAGGCTTGGGAAAGCCCTGACAAAAAGTTTCAGACTCCCAAAAGGATTCAGGTGGCGTATCCGTTTCCCTCTGGGGATAGGGAAAAGTGGGAGTCACCCCCCCCCCATTGTGGACAAGGCCCTATCGCGGTTGTCTAAAAAGGTGTCTCTCCTGTCTCTTGATACGGCAGCCCTTAAGGACCCTGCGGATCGCAAGCAGGAAAATACATTAAAATCCATTTATGCCACCACGGGTACGCTGCTCAGACCAGCCATTGCATCTGCGTGGGTGAGTAGTGCTATCGAAAAGTGGGCAGATAGCTTGTCATCTGATATAGATACCCTAGATAGGGATAGCGTCCTTTTGACACTGGGTTATATCAGGGACGCTGCAGCCTACCTAAAGGAAACGGCGAGAGATATTGGCCTTTTGGGATCAAAGGCCAATGCCATGGCAGTCTCAGCTAGATGAGCATTGTGGATCCATCAATGGAATGCTGATGCTGACGCCAGAAAAAATATGGAATCTCTGCCATATAAGGGTGGTGTCTTGTTTGGTGACGGTCTCGCTGATTTGGTATCTACAGCTACCGCGGGTAAGTCATCATTTTTGCCTTACGTTCCTTCACAACAAAAGAAAACACACCACTATCAGATGCAGTCCTTTCGGCCCAATAAATACAGAAAAGGCTGAGGTTCTTCCTTCCTTGCTACTAGAGGAAGGGGAAGGGGTAAAAGATCACCGGCCTTGGCAGGTTCCCAGGAGCAGAAGTCCTCCCCGGCTTCTGCCAAATCCACCGCATGAAACTGGGGCTCCTCTGCGGGAGGCCGCACCGGTGGGGGCACATCTCAAACTCTTCAGTCAGTTCTGGGTTCATTCGGACCTGGACCCATGGGTTTTAGAAATAGTGTCCATGGGGTACAAACTAGTTTCGGGACGTTCCCCCTCGCCGATTTTTCAAATCAGCCTTACCAGTTTCTCTTCCGGACAGGGAGGTAGTATGCAACGCAATACAAAAGTTGTATCAAAATCAGGTCATTATCAGGGTTCCCCCGTCACAACAGGGAGAAGGCTTTTATTCGAGCCTGTTCGTGGTCCCGAAGCCGGACGGCTCGGTCAGACCAATCCTGAACCTAAAATCCCTCAATTTCTACCTAAGAAAATTCACATTCAAGATGGAGTCTCTCCGATCAGTGATCTCCAGTCTGGAGGAAGGGGATTTTATGGTGTCGGTAGACATAAAGGATGCCTACTTACATGTTCCCATTTATCCTCCGCATCAGGCTTACCTGAGGTTTGCAATTCAGGATTGTCATTACCAATTTCAGATGTTGCCGTTTGGTCTGTCCACGGCTCCGAGGATTTTCACCAAAGTGATGGCGGAAATGATGGTTCTCCTTCGCAAACAAGGAGCCACGATTATCCCGTACTTGGACAATCTCCTGATAAAGGCGAGATCCAGGGACCAACTGGTGCAGAACATTACACTCTCCCTGGCAGTTCTGCAACAACACGGTTGGCTCCTAAATTTGCCAAAATCACAGTTGGTTCCGACGACATGGCTGTTGTTTTTGGTAATGATTCTGGACACAGAATTACAGAGAGTTTTTCTTCCGGTGGAAAAGGCTCTGGAGATTCAGAACCTGGTCAGACAAATTCTGAAACCAGCAAGAGTGTCACTCCATCGATGCACCCGTTTGCTGGGGAAGATGGTGGCGGCCTACGAGGCCATTCAGTTTGGCAGGTTCCATGCCAGAGTGTTTCAGTGGGACCTGTTGGACAAGTGGTCCAGATCCCACCTGCACATGCACCGGAAAATAATTCTATCTTTCAAGACCAGAATCTCACTCCTGTGGTGGCTGCACAGCTCTCACCTCCTAGAGGGGCGCAGGTTCGGGATACAGGACTGGATCCTAGTAACCACGGATGCGAGTCTCCGAGGCTGGAGGGCAGTCACACAGGGGGGAATACTTCCAGGGAGGATGGCCAAGCCAGAAAACTTGTCTACACATAAACGTTCTGGAGTTAAGGGCCATTTACAACGGCCTTCTTCAAGCGGAACGTCTGCTTCGCAATCTGCCCGTACTGATCCAGTCGGACAATATAACAGCAGTAGCGTACATAAACCGCCAAGGCGGAACAAAAAGCAGAGCGGCAATGGCAGAGGCCACGGAGGTTCTCCGCTGGGCGGAAAGACATACAAGCGCCCTGTCAGCGGTCTTCATTCCAGGAGTGGACAACTGGAAAGCAGACTTCCTCAGCAGACACGATCTCCATCCAGGAGAGTGGGGTCTTCATCAAGAGGTCTTCGCAGAAGTGACAGGTCTTTGGGGAATTCCTCAAATAGACATGATGGCGTCTCGGCTCAACAAGAAACTTCAGAGATATTGTTCCAGGTCAAGGGACCCTCAAACAATAGCAGTGGACGCCACTGGGTGACATGTTTGGTCAATCAGTGCTGCAGAGTCATCCGCACTCTCCCGCCCGTTCTAGTGACACCGTGGGTGTTTCAGTCGGTGTATGTATTCCCTCCGCTTCCTCTCATTCCAAAAGTGATAAAGATCATAAGAAGAACAAAGGTTCAGGCGATCCTCATTGTTCCAGACTGGCCAAGGAGGGCTTGGTATCCAGATCTTCAGGAATTACTCATAGGAGATCTCTGGCCTCTTCCTCTACGAGAGGATCTGTTACAGCAAGGGCCGTGCGTGTATCAAGACTTACCGCGGCTGCGTTTGACGGCTTGGCGGTTAAACGCCAGGTACTAGCTCGAAAGGGTATTCCCAGTGAAGTCATTCCCACACTTCTTCAGGCTAGGAAAGGAGTAACGTCTAAACATTACCACTGTTTTTGGAGAAAATATGTGTCTTGTTGTGAATCCAAGAAGGCTCCTACGGAAGAATTTCAGTTAGGACATTTTCTCCATTTCCTACAAGCAGGTGTGGATGCGGGCTTAAAGTTGAGCTCAATTAAAGTACAAATTTCAGCCTTATCGGTTTTCTTTCAAAAACAATTGGCCTCCCTTCCAGAAGTTCAGACTTTCATGAAAGGTGTGTTGCACATCCAACCTCCATTTGTGCCCCCAGTGGCACCATGGGATCTTAACGTGGTGTTGCAGTTCCTTCAGTCACATTGGTTTGAACCTTTACAGAAGGTGGAGTTGAAATTCGTCACTTGGAAAGTTTTCATGCTGTTGGCCTTGGCATCCGAAGGCGGGTATCGGAGATAGCCGCTTTGTCTCACAAGAGCCCTTATTTGTCCTTCCATGAAGATAGAGCAGAGTTGAGGACTCGTCAACAATTTCTGCCGAAGGTGGTTTCATCGTTCCACATGAACCAACCTATTGTGGTGCCAGTGGCTACTGACGCCTTAGTGGAGTCGAAGTCTCTCGATGTGGTCAGAGCTTTAAAAATGTATGTCGCCAGGACGGCTCAGATTAGGAAAATGGAGGTTCTGTTTGTCCTGTATGATCCCAACAAGATTGGGGTTCCTGCTTTCAAGCAGACTATTGCACGCTGGATCTGTGCTACGATTCAGCAGGCTCATTCTACGGCTGGATTGCCGTTACCGAAATCTGCCCATTCTACCAGAAAGGTGGGCACGTCCTGGGCGGCTGCCCGGGGGGTCTCGGCGTTACAACTTTGCCGAGCAGCTACTTGGTCGGGTTCAAACACTTTTGCAAAGTTTTACAAGTTTGATACCCTGGCCGAGGAGGACCTCATGTTTGGTCAATCGGTGTTGCAGAGTCATCCGCACTCTCCCGCCCGTTCTGGAGCTTTGGTATAATCCCATGGTTCTTATGGTGACCCCAGCATCCTCTAGGACGTATGAGAAAATAGGATTTTAATACCTACCGGTAAATCCTTTTCTCTTAGTCCGTAGAGGATGCTGGGTGCCCGTCCCAGTGCGTACTGTATCTGCAGTTATTAGTTCTGGTTACACACAGGTTGTGTTACGTTTATAATCAGCCTATTTCTGACATTGTTCATGCTGTTGACTAGAGTTCTGTTGAATGCCAGGTTGTACGGCATGTTTGCGGTGTGAGCTGGTATGTATCTCACCTTAGTTTAACAATAATTCCTTTCCTCGAAATGTCCGTCTCCCTGGGCACAGTTCCTATAACTGGAGTCTGGAGGAGGGGCATGGAGGGACCAGCCAGTTCACACCCTTTCAAAGTCTTAAAGTGCCCATGTCTCCTGCGGATCCCGTCTATACCCCATGGTTCTTATGGTGACCCCAGCATCCTCTACAGACTAAGAGAAAAGGATTTACCGGTAGGTATTAAAATCCTATTTTTCTCCCCTCAGCTGCACCGGCTACGAAGAAGCCATTTTCATCAGCCACATCACAGTCCTTTCGGCCCGCAAGGTCTAGAAAGAACAAGCCTTTGAACACCTTCTTCAGAGGTGGTCGTGTCAAAGGAAAGAAACCTGCTCCCGCAGATTCCCAGACCCAGAAGCCCGCTTCTGATACCCCTAAGTCCTCCGCATGACGGTGGACAGCTAGGCCTGGAGGAGGGTTAGGTGGGGGCAAGAATCCGGCAGTACAGCCACATCTGGGTGTCGTCGGGTCTGGACCCCTGGGTCCTGGATATAGTGTCCAGAGGGTACAGACTGGAGTTTCAAGATCCCCCGCCTCACCGTTTCTTCAAGTCAGGCTTGCCAGCCCTGCTGGCAGACAGGACAATTCTTCTGGAGGCCATCAGAAAATTGGTGGTGTCAGAGGTCATTGTTCTGGTCCCACTTCAGCAGTGTAACAAGGGTTATTAGTCGAACCTTTTTGTGGTGCCAAAACCGGATGGTTCGGTACGGCCTATTCTAAACTTAAAGTCTTTGAACCCGTATCTCAGGGAGTTCAAATTCAAGATGGAATCTCTGAGAGCTGTCATCTCAGGACTGATGAAGGGGGAGTTCCTGGTGTCTCTGGACATCAAGGATGCTTACCTCCACATTCCCATTTGGGCGCCGCATCAAGCATATCTCAAGTTTGCGCTGTTGGATGATCACTATCAGTTCCAGGCGCTGCCGTTTGGCCTTTCCACAGCACCGAGGATCTTCACCAAGGTGATGGCAGAGATGATGGTTCTCCTCCGCAAACAGGGGGTGAACATAATTCCATATCTGGACGATCTCCTGATCAAGGCGTCGTCCAGGGAGAGGTTGTTGCGGTCCATCGCGCTCACGACACAGCTGCTCAGGAAGCACGGTTGGATCCTGAACCTTCCAAAGTCTCATCTGGAGCCGACAAGCTGGCTGTCTTTCCTGAGAATGAACCTCGACACGGGAGTGTAGAGGATATTTATCCCGGTGGAGAAAGCGTTGGTGATTCAAACTGTGGTCCGGGATGTCCTAAAGCCTACCCGGGTATCGGTTCATCAATGCATACGCCTTCTGGTGAAGATGGTTGCCGCCTACGAGGCTCTGCCTTATGGCAGGTTTCATGCTCAACCTTTTCAGCTGGACCTCTTGGACCAGTGGTCGGGCTCTCACCTACACATGCACAAGAGGATACACCTGTCTCCGAAAGCCAGGATTTCACTCCTCTGGTGGCTGTAACTTCCGTACTTTCTGGAAGGGCGAAGGTTCGGAATTCAAGACTGGATCCTTTTAACCACAGATGCAAGTCTAAGAGGTTGGAGAGCAGTCGCTCGGGGGAAACCTTTCAGGGACAATGGTCGGATCAAGAATCACTTCTCCCAATAAACATCCTGGAACTCAGGGCCGTGTACAATGCCCTTCGACAAGCAGCACACCTTCTATATGATTGAGCTGTTCAGGTGCAGTCGTACAATGTGACCACAGTGGCCTACATAAACTGACAGGGTGGAACGGAGAGCAGGGCTGCCATGTCAGAGGTATCAAGAATCCTCATTTGGGCAGAAAGGCACACGGTGGCGATGTCGGCAATCTTCATTCCGGGCATAGACAACTGGGAAGCAGACTTCCTCAGCAGACACGATCTCTATCCAGGAGAGTGGGGCCTCCATACGTAGGTGTTCGAGGAGGTAACCGGTTGGTGGGGGGTTCCTCACATAGACATGATGTCCTCCCGCCTCAACAAGAAGCTACGGAGGTACTGTTCCAGGTCAAGAGACCCACAGGCAGTGGCGGTGGATGCACTGGTAATGCCGTGGGTGTTCAAGTCAGTGTATGTGTTCCCTCCACTTCCTCTGATACCAAAGGTTCTTCAGCTGGTGAGAAGAACAAAGGTTCTGGCAATCCTCATTGCTCCGGACTGGTCAAGGAGAGCTTGGTACGCGGATCTACTGGATCTTCTGCTGGAAGATCCACAGGCTTTACCTCTTCGGGAGGATCTGCTCCTGCAGGGGCCGTTCACTTATCAAGACTTACCGCGGCTACGTTTGACGGCATGGCGGTTGAACGCCAGATCTTAGCTCGGAAAGGTATCCTGAGTGAGGTCATTCCTACCCTGATACAGGCCAGGAGGTAACGTCTAAACATTACCATCGAATTTGGAAGAAATATGTTTCTTGGTGTGAGGCCAAGAAGTTTCCGGCGGTGGAGTTTCAACTTGGTCGTTTTCTCCTTTTCCTGCAAGCAGGGGTGGATATGGGACTGAGATTGGGCTCCATCAAGGTCCAGAGCTCTGCTTTGTCCATCTTCTTCCAAAAACAATTGACTGTTCTTCCTGAGGTTCAGACCTTTTTGAAAGGGGTTCTGCAAATCCAGCCTCCCTTTGTGGCGCCTACGGCACCATGGGATCTTGATGTGGTGTTGCAGTTCCTGCAATCTGCTTGGTACAAATTTCTCACGTGGAAGGCGGGCACCTTGTTGGCCTTGGCTTCTGCACGATGCGTGTCGGAATTGGGGACTTTATCTTGTAAAAGCCCCTATCTGATCTTCCATGAGGACAGGGCGGAACTTAGGACTCATCCACAGTTCCTGCCTAAGGTTGTGTCAGCTTTCCATATCAACCAACCTATTGTGGTGCCAGTTGCTACTGACTCTTCAATTACTTCAAAGGCCTTGGATGTAGTGAGGACTTTGAAGAGTTACGTGAAGAGGACGGCTCATCATAGGAAAAGTGACTCTCTGTTTGTCCTGTATGATCCCAAGAAAATTGGATGTCCTGCTTCTAAGCAGTCGATTTCACGCTGGATCAAGTTCACTTCACTATCCAGCATGCCTATTCCACGGCAGGATTGCCATGTCCAAAATCTGTAAAGGCCCACTCTACTCGTAAAGTGGGCTCTTCCTGGACGGCTGCCCGGGGTATCTCGGCGGTAAAACTCTGCCGAGTAGCTACTTGGTCTGGGTCGAACACGTTTGCCAAGTTTTACAAGTTTGATACTTTGGCCTCTGATGACCTCCAGTTTGGTCAAGCAGTGTTGCAGGAGCCTCCGCGCTCTTTTTCCCGTACTGGGAGCTTTGGTACATCCCCATGGTACCAATATGGACCCCAGCATCCTCTAGGACGTAAGAGAAAATAAGATTTTGGTTACCTACTGGTAAATCCTTTTCTCGTAGTCCGTAGAGGATGTTGGGCGCCTACCCAGGGCTGCGTTTTCCTGCTTTGGTTTTATAGTTAAGTTCTGCCTGGTTCCTAGGTAAGTTCTGCATTATTTACGGTTTTCAGCTGTTGCTGAGTTTTTCCGGCATGTGGGACGGAATTGCATGTTGTGTGAGCTGGTATGAATCTCGCCACTATCTGTGTAATTCCTTCTCTCGAAGTTGTCGTCTCTCGGGCACAGTTTCTAGACTGAGTCTGGTAGGAGGGGCATAGAGGGAGGAGCCAGCCCACACTATTAAACTCTTAAAGTGTCAATGGCTCCTGGTGGACCCGTCTATACCCCATGGTACTAATATGGACCCCAGCATCCTCTCCGGACTACGAGAAAAGGATTTACTGGTAGGTGACCAAAATCCTATTTTTTCTCATTTCACTTCACCAACTTAGACTATTTTGTGCAGATCCATCACATAAAATTCAGATTAAAAGAAAATTAAATTACAGGTAACATGTAACAAAATTAGTGATGTGCACCGGACATTTCTCGGGTTGTGTGTGTTGGTTTTGGATTCGGTTCCACGGCCGTGTTTTGGATTCGGACACGTTTTGGCAAAACTTCCCTGAAAATTTTTTGTCGGATTCGGTTGTGCTTTGGATTTGGGTGTTTTTTACAAAAACCCCTCAAAAACAGCTTAAATCATAGAATTTGGGGGTCATTTTGATCCCATAGTATTATTAACCTCAATAACCATAATTTCCACTCATTTCCAGTCCATTCTGAACACCTCACACCTCACAATATTATTTTTAGTCCTAAAATTTTCACCGAGGTCGATGTGTGACTAAGCTAAGCGACCCAAGTGGCCGACACAAACACCTGGCCCATCTAGGAGTGGCACTGCAGTGTCAGACAGGATGGCACTTCAAAAAATAGTCCCCAAACAGCACATGATGCAAAGAAAAAAAGAGGTGCCCCAAGGTCGCTGGATGGCTAAGCTAAGCGACCCAAGTGGCCGGCACAAACACCTGGCCCATCTAGGAGTGGCACTGCAGTGTCAGACAGGATGGCAGATTTAAAAAATAGTCCCGAAACAGCACATGATGCAAAGAAAAAAAGAGGCGCAATGAGGTAGCTGTGTGACTAAGCTAAGCGACCCAAGTGGCCGAAACAAACACCTGGCCCATCTAGGAGTGACACTGCAGTGTCAGACAGGATGGCACTTCAAAAACTAGTCCCCAAACAGCACATGATGCAAAGAAAAAAAGAGGCGCAATGAGGTAGCTGTGTGACTAAGCTAAGCGACCCAAGTGGCCGACACAAACACCTGGTCCATCTAGGAGTGGCACTGCAGTGTCAGACAGGATGGCAGATTAAAAAAATAGTCCCCAAACAGCACATGCTGCAAAGAAAAAAAGAGGCGCAATGAGGTAGCTGTGTGACTAAGCTATGCGACCCAAGTGGTCGACACAAACACCTGGCCCATCTAGGAGTGGCACTGCAGTGTCAGAAAGGATGGCACTTCAAAAAATAGTCCCCAAACAGCACATGATGCAAAGAAAAAAAGAGGCGCAATGAGGTAGCTGTGTGACTAAGCTAAGCGACCCAAGTGGCCGACACAAACACCTGGCCCATCTAGGAGTGGCACTGCAGTGTCAGACAGGATGGCACTTCAAAAAATAGTCCCCAAACAGCACATGATGCAAAGAAAAATGAAAGAAAAGAGGTGCAAGATGGAATTGTCCTTGGGCCCTCCCACCCACCCTTATGTTGTATAAACAGGACATGCACACTTTAACAAACCCATCATTTCAGCGACAGGGTCTGCCACACGACTGTGACTGAAATGACTGGTTGGTTTGGACCTCCACCAAAAAAGAAGCAATCAATCTCTCCTTGCACAAACTGGCTCTACAGAGGCAAGATGTCCACCTCCTCCTCATCCTCCGATTCCTCACCCCTTTCACTGTGTACATCCCCCCCTCCTCACAGATTATTAATTCGTCCCCACTGGAATCCACCATCTCAGGTCCCTGTGTACTTTCTGGAGGCAATTGCTGGTGAATGTCTCCACGGAGGAATTGATTATAATTCATTTTTATGAACATCATCTCCACATTTTCTGGAAGTAACCTCGTACGCCGATTGCTGACAAGGTGAGCGGCTGCACTAAACACTCTTTCGGAGTACACACTGGAGGGGGGGCAACTTAGGTAAAATAAAGCCAGTTTGTGCAAGGGCCTCCAAATTGCCTCTTTTTCCTGCCAGTATACGTACGGACTGTCTGACGTGCCTACTTGGTGCGGTCACTCATATAATCCTCCACCATTCTTTCAATGGTGACAGAATCATATGCAGTGACAGTAGACGACATGTCAGTAATCGTTGGCAGGTCCTTCAGTCCGGACCAGATGTCAGCACTCGCTCCAGACTGCCCTTCATCACCGCCAGCGGGTGGGCTCGGAATCCTTAGCCTTTTCCTCGCAGCCCCAGTTGCGGGAGAATGTGAAGGAGGAGCTGTTGACGGGTCACGTTCCGCTTGACTTGACAATTTTCTCACCAGCAGGTCTTTGAACCTCTGCAGACTTGTGTCTGCCGGAAAGAGAGATACAACGTAGGTTTTAAATCTAGGATCGAGCACGGTGGCCAAAATGTAGTGCTCTGATTTCAACAGATTGACCACCCGTGAATCCTGGTTAAGCAAATTAAGGGCTCCATCCACAAGTCCCACATGCCTAGCGGAATCGCTCTGTATTAGCTCCTCCTTCAATATCTCCAGCTTCTTCTGCAAAAGCCTGATGAGGGGAATGACCTGATTCAGGCTGGCAGTGTCTGAACTGACTTCACGTGTGGCAAGTTCAAAGGGTTGCAGAACCTTGCACAACGTTGAAATCATTCTCCACTGCGCTTGAGTCAGGTGCATTCCCCCTCCTTTGCCTATATCGTAGGTAGCTGTATAGGCTTGAATGGCCTTTTGCTGCTCCTCCATCCTCTGAAGCATATAGAGGGTTGAATTCCACCTCGTTACCACCTCTTGCTTCAGATGATGGCAGGGCAGGTTCAGGAGTGTTTGCTAATGCTCCAGTCTTCGGCACGCGGTGGCTGAATGCCGAAAGTGGCCCGCAATTCTTCGGGCCACAGACAGCATCTCTTGCACACCCCTGTCATTTTTCAAATAATTCTGCACCAAAAAATTCAATGTATGTGCAAAACATGGGACGTGCTGGAATTTGCCCAGATGTAATGCACGCACAATATTGGTGGCGTTGTCCGATGTCACAAATCCCCAGGAGAGTCCAATTGGGGTAAACCATTCTGCGATGATGTTCCTCAGTTTCCGTAAGAGGTTGTCAGCTGTGTGCCTCTTATGGAAAGCGGTGATACAAGCGTAGCCTGCCTAGGAACGAGTTGGCGTTTGCGAGATGCTGCTACTGGTGCCGCCGCTGCTGTTCTTGCTGCGGGAGGCAATACATCTACCCAGTGGGCTGTCACAGTCATATAGTCCTGAGTCTGCCCTGCTCCACTTGTCCACATGTCCGTGGTTAAGTGGACATTGGGTGCAACTGCATTTTTTAGGACACTGGTGACTCTTTTTCTGACGTCTGCGTACATTTTCGGTATCGCCTGCCTAGAGAAGTGGAACCTAGATTGTATTTGGTACCGGGGACAAAGTACCTCAAGCAATTCTCTAGTTCCCTGTGAATTAACGGTGGATACTGGAAACACGTTTTTCACCACCCAGGCTGCCAAGGCCTGAGTTATCCGCTTTGCAGCAGGATGATTGCTGTGATATTTCATCTTCCTCGCAAAGGACTGTTGGACAGTCAATTGCTTACTGGAAGTTGTACAAGTGGTCTTCCGACTTCCCCTCTGGGATGATGATCGACTCCCAGCAGCAACAACAGCAGCGCCAGCAGCAGTAGGCGTTACACTTAAGGAAGCATCGGAGGAATCCCAGGCAGGAGAGGACTCGTCAGACTTGACAGTGACATGGCCTGCAGGACTATTGGCTTTCCTGTGTAAGGAGGAAATTGACACTGAGGGAGTTGGTGGTGTGGTTTCCAGGAGCTTGGTTACAAGAGGAAGGGATTTAGTTGGCAGTGGACTGCTTCCGCTGTCACCCAAAGTTTTTGAACTTGTCAATGACTTGTGATGAATGCGCTTCAGGTGACGTATAAGGGAGGATGTTCCTAGGTGGTTAACGTCCTTACCCCTACTTATTACAGCTTGACAAAGGCAACACGGCTTGACACCAGTTGTCCGCATTTCTGTTGAAATAATTCCACACGAAGAGGTGATTTTTTTGTAATTTGACCAGGCATGTCAATGGCCATATTCGCCCCACGGACAACAGGTGTCTCCCCGGGTGCCTGACTTAAACAAACCACCTCACCATCAGAATCCTCCTTGTCAATTTCCTCCCCAGCGCCAGCAACACCCATATCCTCATCCTGGTGTACTTCAACAGTGATGTCATGACTGAGGTTTTGTGAACCCGATGTTAGTGAAGTCTGTTCGGGCGACTGGAGGACTATGTGAATACTTTCACTGACCTGGTTTGGAGGTGTTGTGGGCTCGGGGTTTCTTCCGGTGACCAGGAAGAGGGACCGCAGCAGAGATGACTGAATCTAGGTTTTCCTCATGCAGGATTTGGTCGGCAGACAGGAAGCAGGTATGGATGCTGGAGGTCTCCTGAAAGATAGAACTTGAAAAAGGTGCTGAGGAAAGAATTAAGGAGTACCGGATGCTGGAGACACCAACTACGCTTGTGAGCACTGGGTTTTTGGAGGCACTGAGGTGCTAGGAGGCACTGAGGTGCAGAAGTGCTTGGAGGCACTGAGGTGCTTGGAGGCACTGAGGTGCAGAAGTGCCTGGAGGCACGGAGGTGCTTGGAGGCACTGAGGTGCAGAGGTGCTTGGAGGCACTGAGGTGCAGAAGTGCCTGGAGGCACTGAGGTGCTTGGAGGCACTGAGGTGCAGAAGTGCCTGGAGGCACGGAGGTGCTTGGAGGCACGGAGGTGCAGAGGTGCTTGGAGGCACTGAGGTGCAGAGGTGCTTGGAAGCACTGAGGTGCTTGGAGGCACTGAGGCGCAGAAGTGCCTGGAGGCACGGAGGTGCTTGGAGGCACGGAAGTGCTGAGGCATGGAGGTTCTTGGAGGCACGGAGGTGCTGAGGCACGGAGGTGCTGAGGCACGAAGGTGCTGAGGCACGGAAGTGCTGAGGCACGGAGATGCTGAGGCACGGAGGTTCTTGGAGGCACGGAAGCCACAGGGATACGGGAGCTCTGGAGATCACAACTACAACAGCAGTAAAACTGAAACACGGCAGCTGTGGTTTTCAATGGAGACTATGGAATACAGTACTGTGCCTTTAAGATAAACCACTACAGCTGTGCCTTTACATTGAGACTCATGGAAACAGTGAAATCAGTGGCAACACAAAAGTAAACCAAACAGGGTAACAAGGGAAAAGTTTCCACAGGAACTTAGGTACAAACGTTACCTTTAGTGAGCTCAGCTTTAAGACTCACACAGAGCTGTGTGTGACACGAGGAACTGGCCCAATTTCCAACTCAGCCTCCCGACTTATACTTTCTGGTCCTTGGTGATTGGTGAGGAGGATTAGGTGATGCAGAGAGTCTCAGGCTGGCAGAGGATTGGACAACTCTGGGTCAGGTGAACAGTCACTGTCATGTGACTACTCTAGACTAGGCTGTGATGTAGAATGTAGCCTAGCAGGCCGAGAGAACACTGAAGCCTGAACTTCTGCAAAACATAAGATGCTGGCTTTTAGGCCTAAACTTCAGATTACTGAATTCAGCCTCACACAGGAGCTCACCACAGGTGGAGCTAATTAACTATTACCTTTCAGGCAGAGAACTCAGGAAAACTCATAGTGCTGACAAGCTGTTTAACTCAGTGAGGAAAAGACACAGGATCCGGGACAGATGGCAGGGGTAAGTCATCAAATATGAAACCTACAGTCAGGATTGTGACAAGTGACATCTTCAATTTGACTATCAGGAACTGGACTGCGGGTGCTACTTCCAGCACTTGCAGGGGGGGTGCAAATGGTGTAAGGCGCCACCTCTTCCCGTCCAGTGTTGGGAAGGTCAGGCATCGCAACCGACACAATTGGACTCTCCTTGGGGATTTGTGATTTAGAAGAACGCACAGTTCTTTGCTGTGCTTTTGCCATCTTAACTCTTTTAAGTTTTCTAGCAGGAGGATGAGTGCTTCCATCCTCATGTGAAGCTGAACCACTAGCCATGAACATAGGACAGGGCCTCAGCCGTTCCTTGCCACTCCGTGTCGTAAATGGCATATTGGCAAGTTTATGCTTCTCAGACGCTTTTAATTTTGATTTGTGGGTCATTTTACTGAAATTTTGTTTTTTTGTATTTTACATGCTCTACTATGACATTGGGCATCGGCCTTGGCAGACGACGTTGATGGCATTTCATCGTCTCGGCCATGACTAGTGGCAGCAGCTTCAGCACGAGGTGGAAGTAGATCTTGATCTTTCCCTATTTTACCCTCCACATTTCTCTGACGTCCTAGTGGATGCTGGGAACTCCGTAAGGACCATGGGGAATAGCGGCTCCGCAGGAGACTTTGCACATCTAAAGAAAGCTTTAGGACTATCTGGTGTGCACTGGCTCCTCCCCCTATGACCCTCCTCCAAGCCTCAGTTAGATTTTTGTGCCCGACCGAGCAGGGTGCAATCTAGGAGGCTCTCCTGAGCTTCTTAGAAAAAGTTAGTTTTAGGTTTTTTATTTTCAGTGAGACCTGCTGGCAACAGGCTCACTGCATCGAGGGACTAAGGGGAGAAGAAGCGAACCTGCCTGCTTGCAGCCAGCTTGGGCTTCTTAGGCTACTGGACACCATTAGCTCCAGAGGGACCGAACACAGGCCCAGCCTCGGAGTCCGGTCCCAGAGCCGCGCCGCCGGCCCCCTTACAGAGCCAGAAGCAAGAAGAGGTCCGGAAAATCGGCGGCAGAAGACATCAGTCTTCACCAAGGTAGCGCACAGCACTGCAGCTGTGCGCCATTGCTCCTCATGCACACTTCACACTCCGGTCACTGAGGGTGCAGGGCGCTGGGGGGGGGCGCCCTGAGCAGCAATATAAACACCTTGGCTGGCAAAAATACATCACATATAACCCCCAGGGCTATATGGATGTATATTAACCCCTGCCAGATTCCATAAAAATGCGTGAGAAAAGTCTGCGAAAAAGGGGCGGAGCCTATCTCCTCAGCACACTGGCGCCATTTTTCCCTCACAGCTCCGTTGGAGGGAAGCTCCCTGGCTCTCCCCTGCAGTTAATACACTACAGAAAGGGTTAAAAAGAGAGGGGGGGGGGGGGGCACAATTTAGGCGCAGTATACAATATATATGCAGCTATAAGGGAAAACACTTTTTTATAGGTGCTATCCCTGTGATATATAGCGCCCTGGTGTGTGCTGGCATACTCTCTCTCTGTCTCCCCAAAGGGCTTTGTGGGGTCCTGTCCTCTATCAGAGCATTCCCTGTGTGTGTGCTGTGTGTCGGTACGGCTGTGTCGACAGGTATGTGGAGGATAATGAGGTAGAGGCGGAGCGAATGCCTGTAAATATGTTGTCACCCCCTGCGGGGTCGACACCGGTGTGGTTGAACTTATGGAAGGATTACGTGAAAGTGTCAACTCCTTACATAAAAGGTCGACGACACGGAACAGCCGGCTACTCAGCTTGTGCCTGTTCCAGCGTCTCAAATGTCATGGGGGGCTCTAAAATCGCCCGCTACCTCAGATAACAGACACAGATGTCGACACGGATACTGACTCCAGTGTCGACATCGATGAGACTGGTGTACCCTCCAAATAGGTCCACCCGTTACAGGATTGAGACAATGAAAAATGTATTACACATTTATGATTATACCCCAGGTACCACATAAAATGGTATTGTGTTTGGTGAGAGAAAACTATTAGTAGTTTTTCCTGCATCTGAGAAATTAAATGAGGTGTGTGAGGAAGAGTGGTCTTCCCCCGGTAAGAAATTGATAATTTCTACAACGGTTATTGGCAGCGTACCCTTTCCCGCCAGAGGATAGGTCACGCGGGGAAATCACCCCATAGGGTAGATACAGCGCTTACACGCTTATCAGAAAAGGTGGCACTACCGTCTCCGGGTACGGCCGCCCTGAAGGAACCTGCTGATAGAAAGCAGGAGGTTACCCTATAAGATATGGTCACACACTAGGGACATTATATTGCGACCAGCCGTTGCTTCGGCATGGATGTGCAGTGCTCCCGCTGCGTGGTCAGATTCCCTGTCGGAAAATAACTATGGATAGGGACAATATTTTGCTGAAAATAGAGCATATAAAAGACGTGGTCTGATACATGCGTGATGCACAGAGGGATATTTGCCGGCTGGCATCAAAAATAAGCGCTAGGTCCATTGCCGCCAGACGGGGGTTATGGACTTGGCAATGGTCAGGCGATGCCGACTCAAATCGGCACATGGATGTTGCCCTATAAGGGGGTAAAACTGTTTGGGGATAGTTTTTCAGACCTCGTTTCCACAGCTACTGCTGGGAAATTTATTTTTTTGCCACAGGCTACCCCACAACAAAAGAAAGCACCGTATCATCAAGTACAGTCCTTTCGGCCCCAGAAAAGCAAGAGGGCTAGAGGCTCATCCTTTCTGCCGAGAGGCAAAGGTAGAGGAAAAAGCTGCAACACACAGCTAGTTCCCAAGAGCAGAAGTCCTCCCTGCGTCCGGTAGGTCCACAGCATGGTGCGGGGGCTGCTCAGGCGCACCCGGGTACGGTGGGGGCCCGTCTCAGATATTTCAGCGGACAGTGGGCTCTCTCACATGGATCCCTGGGTCCTTCAAGTAGTATCTCAGGGGTACAGGCTGGAGTTCGAAACGTTCTTCCCCCCGCCGTTTCCTAAAATCTGCCTTACCGGCACCTCCCTCTGCCAGGGAGACGGTGTTGGTGGATATTCAACACTATAATCACAACAAGTGATTGTCAAGGTGCCCCTCCTTCAGCAAGGAAGGGATTACTATTCCACAGTGGTTGTGGTACCGCAACGGTTCGGTGAGACCCATCTTGAAATTAAAATACTTGAACTTTTATATCAGAAGATTCAAGTTCAAGATGGAATCGCTCAGGGCGGTTATTACGAGCCTGGACGAGGGGGATTACAGGGTCTCCCTGGACATCAAGGATGCGTATCTGCATGTCCCCATTTACCCCCCTCACCAGGAGTACCTCAGATATGTGGTACAGGACTGTCACTATCAGTTCCAGACGCGGCCGTTGGAGTTGTCCACGGCACCGAAGGTCTTTACCTAGGTAATGGCCGAAGTGATGATACTCCTTCGCAAGAAGGACGTTTTTATTATCCCGTACTTGGACGATCTCCTGATAAAGGCGAGGTCCAAAGAACAGTTGGTAGTGGGGGTAGCACTCTCGCGGGAAGTGCTACAACAGCACGACTGGATTCTCAATATTCCAAAGTCACAGCTGGTCCCAACGACACGTCTTCTGTTCCTGGGAATGTTTCTGAACGCAGACCAGAAAAGAGTGTTTCTTCCAGTGGAAAAAGCCGAGGAGTTGTCATCTCTAGTCAGAGACATCCTAAAACCAGGACAGGTGTCGGTACATCAATGCACACGAGTCCTGGGAAAAATGGTAGCCTCGTACGAAGCATAATTCCATTCGGAAGACTCCACGCAAGGACGTTCCAGTGGGACCTGTGGGACTAATGGTCCGGGTCCCATGTACAGATACAACAGCGGATAACCCTGTCAGCAAGAAACAGGGTGTCGCTGCTGTGGTGGCTGCAGAGGGCTCATCTACTAGTGGGCCGCAGATTCGGAATACAGGACTGGGTCCTGGTGACCACGGATGCCAGCCTTCGGGGCTGGGGTGCAGTCACACAGGGAAGAAATTTCCAAGGAGATTTCGCTTCACATAAATATTCTGCAGCTAAGGGCCATTTACAATGCCCTAACCCAAGCAAGGCCCCTGCTTCAGAACCAGCCGGTACTGATCCAATCAGACGACATCACGGCGGTCGCCCATGTAAACAGACAGGGCGGCACAAGAAACAGGATGGCGATGGCAGAAGCCACAAGGATTCTCCGATGGGCGACCTACACCCAGGAGAATGGGGACTTCATCCAGAAGTTTTCCAAATGCGGGTAAACCGTTGGGAATGACCACGGGTGGACATGATGGCGTCCCGCCTCAACAAGAAGTTGAAAAGATATTGCGCCAGGTCAAGGGACCCTCAGGCGATTGCTGGGGACGCTCTAGTGACACCGTGGGTGTACCAGTCGGTTTATGTGTCTCCTCCTCTACCTCTCATACCCAAGGTACTGAGAATAATAAGAAGGCGAGGAGTGAAAACCATACTCGGGGTTCCGGATTGGCCATGAAGAGCTTGGTACCCGGAACTTCAAGAGATGCTGGCAGAGGACCCTTGGCCTCTGCCGCTCAGACAAGACCTGCTGCAGCAGGGACCCTGTCTGTTCCAAGACTTACCGCGGCTGCGTTTGACGGCATGGCGGTAGAACACCGGATCCTAAAGGAAAAGGGTATTCCGAAGGAAGTCATCCCTACCCTGATCATAGCCAGGAAGGATGTCACCGCAAGACATTATCGCCGCGTTTGGCGAAAATTTGTTGCTTGGTGGGAGGCCATGAAGGCCCCGACGGAGGAATTTCAACTATGTCGATTCCTGCACTTCCTGCAAGCAGGGGTGACGTTTGGGCCTCAAATTGGGGTCCATCAAGGTCCAGATTTCGGCTCTGTCGATTTTCTTCCAGAAAGAACTGGCTTCACTGCCTGAAGTTCAGACTTTGGTTAAAGGAGTACTACATATTCAGCCTCCTTTTGTGCCTCCTGTGGCACTTTTTGGATCTCAACGTGGTGTTGGATTTCCTAAAGTCGCATTGGTTGAGCCACTTAAAACCATGGAGCTAAAGTATCTCGCGTGGAAAGTGGTCATGCTGTTGGCCTTGGCCAGGCGTGTGTCAGAATTGGCGGTTTTGTCATGTAACAGGCCTTATCTGATTTTCTGTATGGATAGGGCAGAGTTGAGGAATCGTCCTCAGTTTCTCCCGAAGGTGGTCTCAGGTTTTCACTTGAACCAACCTATTGTGGTGCCTGCGGCTACTGGGGACTTGGAGGATTCCAAGTTGCTGGACGTAGTCAGGGCCCTGAAAATTTTATTTTTCCAGGATGGCTGGAGTCAGGAAAACTGACTCGCTGTTTATCCTGATGGCACCCAACAAGCTGGGTGCTCCTGCTTCTAAGCAGTCTATTGCGCGCTGGATTTGTAGCACTATTCAGCTGGCGCATTCTGCGGTAGGATTACCGCAGCCTAAATCAATAAAAGCCCACTCCACAAGGACGGTGGGCTCATCTTGGGCGGCTGCCCGAGGGGTCTCGGCTTTACAACTTTGCCGAGCAGCTACTTGGTCAGGGGCAAACTGTCAGGTCCGGGTGTTTTTGTGAATCCGTTAACCTGGAACCAACCTCAGGTGTAGGTGCTGGGGTATGCAGAAAACAGGGAGGACGAAGGAAGTTCCGTTTCATATATTTATTAAAGTAACAATTCGGTAAGGAGTTAAATGACTAGTTGTTAATCATCATTATACTGAAGTATTGCAGGAATGACAGAAATAATCTGCAAGAGAAAACTCAGAAATAAATAAAAGAAATGTTCATGGAAACATATGCAAAAACAAGCTGAAGAATAAATGTTGAATTGTCCAAATATAAACAGGCTTTGATGCTGAACTGCAGATTGTGTTTAACTGGTTAATGCAGACATGGAGAATTAACTGTAAGAATTTGCAATGGAGTTTTAAGAGTTAACTGAGAGACTGTGAAGAATTATCCTTGTAATGACAACATAGAAAAAGTACTGAATTGGGTTACTTGCGGGTTCCGGAGATCACTGTGAAACTGTAGTAGATGGCAAGGTGATGAATGGGTTAAATGCAGAGTTGAACAAACGAACAGCTGAAGGAATTGGAATCCTCCAGACTTTGTATGATAGGCAGACAGACAGGGTAACCTCATGCAGAACACTGGGAATCCGAGTATTTCCAATAGGTGTGCAATTGACTGATAGCACAATGGAGAGCCGGTAGATCTTTGGCAGTGAAGGCTGCAAAACGGACCTCTGGGAACGGAGGCGATATCTGGACCACGGGAATCACACAGGAATGCACGGAGAGAGTTCAGAGCTAGAGCACAGCTTTGATACAACAAAGCACTGGCCCAGAGTGACATAATCCCAGCCTACTTAAAGGCAGCACAAGCACGGGATTGGCTTACACCTGCCCACAGGTGTTTTCACAAGTGCTCAATATTAGCTATTTGGTCTCCAACATGGCCACCTCCTATACAGCAGACACACCGCAGTGCCTTAGGCCATTTGGTCCCCGCACTCACAGTTCCCAGACTCTGCATTACCTGTGCCATTGATCACGCCGTGTCCCCACACGGGCGCACAGCACCGCGAGCAACCGCACTGGCAACGGATGAACCCCAGAACCCGCAAAGGTGAGAGACCGGTTCGTGACAGTACCCCCTCTTCTACGGGTGGTCTCCGAACACCTTTGAACCTTGTCAGGATTTTTGGAGAAGTATTTCTGTACCAGTCTTGGAGCATGAACATCTTCAGAGAAAACCCAGGATCTCTCCTCCGGGCCGTAACCCTTCCAGTCGACCAGAAACTGTAAACGTCCATATCGGGAACGTGAGTCCACAATCTCTTTAACTTCAAATTCCTCATTCTGCAAAGAGTGAACTTTAGGAGATTTGGACTGGGTAGTACGGAACTTATTGAGAATCAAAGGCTTCAGTAAAGATGTATGAAAGGCGTTAGGAATTCTCAAAGACGGTGGCAGCTTGACTTTGTATGACACAGGGTTGAGTACCTTTACAATGGGAAATGGACCAATAAACCTGGGAGCAAATTTCTTAGAAGGAACTTTGAACTTGAGATTGCGCGTAGAAATCCAAACTTGGTCTCCCACTTTGTAATTCGGTACAGCTTTACGTTTTCTATCTGCAAAAGATTTATAACGAGCGGAAGTTTTGACCAAGGACTTACGTACACAACTCCAGATGCTAGATAGACGTTGAAGCTCTTGATCTGCCGCTGGGACCTCTAGGGCTGGCAATGGATGAAACTCTGGCACACGAGGATGAAAGCCGAAGTTAATATAAAAGGGCGTAGATTCTGAAGATGAATGGAAGAGATTATTATGAGCAAATTCTGCCAATGGAAGGTAGTCAACCCAGTCATCCTGTGAGGACGATATATATAGCCGGAGAAATGTTTCAAGGTCTTGGTTGACTCTCTCAGTTTGTCCATCTGTCTGAGGATGATATGCAGAAGAAAAGTTCAACTTGACATTTAAAGATGAACAAAGCGACCTCCAAAACTTGGCCACAAACTGTGTTCCCCGATCAGAAACAATTTCTCGAGGAAGGCCATGCAACTTGAAGATTTCAGAGATGAACAATCTGGCTAGTAAAGGGGCAGATGGTAACCCAGTTAATGGAATGAAATGTGCCATTTTCGAAAATCGATCCACTATCACCCAAATGGTATTTCGCCCTTTTGATGGAGGTAGATCGGTCACGAAATCCATTGAGATATGAGTCCATGGTTGTTTGGGTATGGATAGTGGATGTAACAAACCTGGTGGAGAACTTCTTGGACTCTTATGTTGGGCACATTTAGGACATGCTGCTATAAACTCTTGGACATCGGCTTTGAGACGTGGCCACCAATAAGACTGTTGAATAAACTTGAGAGTCTTTAGAACCCCAGGATGACCCATGAAGGAAGAGGAGTGAGCCCAGGTAAGCAGCCGTTTTTGAAGACTTGTGGCGACAAAGGTCTTGCCAGGCGGAGGAACTGGAGAGGTTCGAGTCATTAAAAAGGACCTAGGATTCACAATGGCTTGACTCGTGGTAGCATCATTTAATTCAGAAGAAGCAAAGGACCGGGAAAGGGCATCTGCCTTTTTGTTCTGAGACCCTGGACGATAGGTGAGTTTGAAATCAAATCGTGAGAAGAAAAGCGCCCATCGAGCTTGTCGTGGATTCAAACACTGAGCTGACTGCAGATACAGAAGATTCTTATGATCAGTATAAACTGTAATGCGATGTTGAGCTCCTTCTAGGAGGTATCTCCACTCCTCAAATGCCAACTTGATGGCAAGTAACTCTTGCTCACCGATTGCATAATTACGTTCTGCCGGGAGGAACTTACGGGAGAAATATCCGCAGGGATGGACCTTTTTATCTTCAAAGACTTGTGACAACACAGCTCCTACTGCTTCTGTAGATGCATCCACCTCTAGTAGAAAGGGACGATTCAGATCAGGCTGTCGAAGAATGGGGGCTGACACAAAGGCTTGCTTTAAATCAGAGAAGGCTTTGATTGCTTCTGAAGACCAGTTCGTAGGATTTGCTCCCTTACGAGTTAGGGCTGTGATGGGAGCAGCTAACGTAGAATAATTCTTAATGAATCTCCTATAGAAATTAGCAAAGCCGAGAAATCGCTGAATCCCCTTGAGAGTTGTAGGAGTGGACCAATCTCGGATAGCTTGTACCTTACCGGGATCCATACATAGCTCTGATCCGGAAATGATGTAACCAAGGAACGGTATGGAAGATACTTCAAAAGTGCACTTCTCTAACTTACAATAAAGTTGATTTTTCCTCAGACGTGTCAGTACCTCTTTAACTTGGTGACGGTGAGACTTTATATCCCTAGAGAATATTAGGATATCATCCAGGTACACTACTAGACACTTGTAGAGAAGATCACGAAAAAGTTCATTCACATAGCTTTGAAAAACTGCAGGTGCATTACAAAGACCGAAAGGCATTACAAGGTATTCGTAATGCCCATCCCGGGTATTAAAAGCAGTTTTCCACTCGTCCCCTTCTCGGATGCGGATTAAATTGTAGGCCCCTCGGAGATCCATTTTTGTAAACACAGTAGCTCCTTTTACCCGGTCAAATAATTCTGGAATTAAGGGTAATGGATACTTGTTTTTCACAGTGATCTCATTGAGTCCACGGTAATCTATGCATGGTCGTAACCCACCGTCCTTCTTCTTAACGAAAAAGAATCCGGCTCCTGCAGGTGAAGAAGATGGTCTGATAAATCCTTTGGTTAGATTTTCTTGTATATAATCAGACATAGCTTGCGTCTCTGGGATGGATAGCGGATAAATTCGTCCCCTAGGAGGTGTTTTACCCGGAACCAGGACAATTGGGCAGTCCCATTCGCGATGAGGAGGTAGAGAGTCTGCTGCTTGTTTACTGAAAACATCCGCAAAGGATTGATACACCGGAGGTAGGTCGGGAAGGCTGATTGACCGGAGAGGTACAATTGAGGCTAAACAGTCTTTGGTACAAGATTTACCCCATGAAAGGACTTCCATGGTTTGCCAATTAAGTTGAGGGTTATGTTTCTGCAGCCAAGGTAAACCAAGTATCACATCTTGAGAGGCTTTGGGAATCACGTAGAAGGAGAGGTATTCGGAATGGAGCACACCAACTTTCATCTTGAGACATACGGTTCGATGAGTAATTATACCATCTGGAATTCGACTTCCATCCACTGCTGTAACGGCAACTGCTGCTTCCAGAGGCATGGTTTGAACTTTAGACCGCATGACAAAGGCTGAGGAGATGAAGTTCTCGGCTGCCCCAGAATCTAGGAGAGCTGAAACTTTCACTGTAGAACTTGGAACTTCTAATTGAATAGACAAAGTCGGCTCTTCCCCAGAACGTGATTCTAGAGTAACTCCTAGCTTAACCTCTCTTGAATAAGCTAGGAGCGAGAGTTTCCCGGTCGGAGTTTGCAGAATTTAACTAAATGTTCAGAGGACCCACAGTACATGCAGAGGTTACCCTGTCGACGACGAAGTCGTTCCTCTTCTGTGAGGCGAGAGCGCCCAATCTGCATAGGTTCGTCTGTCGTTACCGGAGACTGTGATGAAGAATCTTGTCGAGGCCTAGGATGATAACGTGGACTGGATCGCTCTGCCCTGGATTTCTCTAAACATCGCTCCCTGTAGCGTAGGTCAAGTTTGTTACAGAGAGAAATCAATTCATCCAGTTTAGTTGGCACATCCCGGATAGTTAAATCGTCCTTGATTCTCTCAGAAAGTCCATTCCAAAACGCGGCGATCAGGGCCTCCTCATTCCAGTTTAACTCTGAAGACAACGTGCGAAACTGAACAATATATTGATTGACAGGACGTAAACCTTGACGTAGACGGAGAATCTCCAAAGATGCTGAGGTGGTCCTGCCGGGTTCGTCAAAGATTCTCCGGAAAGAAGATACAAACTCTTTGTAATTAGAGAGGATAGGATCACCTCTCTCCCATAATGGTGATGCCCACTCCAGAGCCTGACCGGAGAGGAGGGCAATAATATATGCGACCTTAGAACGAGCTGATGGGAAACTGGCGGACATCAGTTCGAACTGGATCTCGCATTGATTCAGGAATCCCCTGCAAAGTTTTGGAGTTCCGTCAAACTTACTCGGAGAGGGTAACTGCAAGCGGGACGTAGGCAGCATCACAGGAGAAGCTGTAGTGGTAACTGGGACAACCGGAGTTGGAATCTGGACTTGAGACGTTTTAATTGCTGTATGAAGAGTCTCTAAACGGTCTGCCATAGTTTGCATAAACTGCACTATTTGTGTCTGTATAGACTCCTGGTTTTCCAGACGGGAAAGGATATTTGACGTAGCACCGCCTCCTGCGAATTGGTCACTTGACGGATCCATGTGGCCAGTGCTTACTGTCAGGTCCGGGTGTTTTTGTGAATCCGTTAACCTGGAACCAACCTCAGGTGTAGGTGCTGGGGTATGCAGAAAACAGGGAGGACGAAGGAAGTTCCGTTTCATATATTTATTAAAGTAACAATTCGGTAAGGAGTTAAATGACTAGTTGTTAATCATCATTATACTGAAGTATTGCAGGAATGACAGAAATAATCTGCAAGAGAAAACTCAGAAATAAATAAAAGAAATGTTCATGGAAACATATGCAAAAACAAGCTGAAGAATAAATGTTGAATTGTCCAAATATAAACAGGCTTTGATGCTGAACTGCAGATTGTGTTTAACTGGTTAATGCAGACATGGAGAATTAACTGTAAGAATTTGCAATGGAGTTTTAAGAGTTAACTGAGAGACTGTGAAGAATTATCCTTGTAATGACAACATAGAAAAAGTACTGAATTGGGTTACTTGCGGGTTCCGGAGATCACTGTGAAACTGTAGTAGATGGCAAGGTGATGAATGGGTTAAATGCAGAGTTGAACAAACGAACAGCTGAAGGAATTGGAATCCTCCAGACTTTGTATGATAGGCAGACAGACAGGGTAACCTCATGCAGGACACTGGGAATCCGAGTATTTCCAATAGGTGTGCAATTGACTGATAGCACAATGGAGAGCCGGTAGATCTTTGGCAGTGAAGGCTGCAAAACGGACCTCTGGGAACGGAGGCGATATCTGGACCACGGGAATCACACAGGAATGCACGGAGAGAGTTCAGAGCTAGAGCACAGCTTTGATACAACAAAGCACTGGCCCAGAGTGACATAATCCCAGCCTACTTAAAGGCAGCACAAGCACGGGATTGGCTTACACCTGCCCACAGGTGTTTTCACAAGTGCTCAGTATTAGCTATTTGGTCTCCAACATGGCCACCTCCTATACAGCAGACACACCGCAGTGCCTTAGGCCATTTGGTCCCCGCACTCACAGTTCCCAGACTCTGCATTACCTGTGCCATTGATCACGCCGTGTCCCCACACGGGCGCACAGCACCGCGAGCAACCGCACTGGCAACGGATGAACCCCAGAACCCGCAAAGGTGAGAGACCGGTTCGTGACACAAACACGTTTGCAAAGTTCTACGAATTTGATACCCTGGCTGAGGAGGACCTGGAGTTCTCTCATTCGGTGCTGCAGAGTCATCCGCACTCTCCCGCCCGTTTGGGAGCTTTGGTATAATCTCCATAAGAAAATAAGAATTTACTTACCGATAATTCTATTTCTCGTAGTCCGTAGTGGATGCTGGGCGCCCATCCCAAGTGCGGATTGTCTGCAATACTTGTACATAGTTATTGTTAACTAATCGGGTTCTTGTTGTGAGCCATCTATTCAGAGGCTCCTCTGTTATCATGCTGTTAACTGGGTTTCATATCACAAGTTGTACGGTGTGATTGGTGTGGCTGGTATGAGTCTTACCCGGGATTCAAAATCCTTCCTTATTGTGTACGCTCGTCCGGGCACAGTATCCTAACTGAGGCTTGGAGGAGGGTCATAGGGGGAGGAGCCAGTGCACACCAGATAGTCCTAAAGCTTTCTTTAGATGTGCCCAGTCTCCTGCGGAGCCGCTATTCCCCATGGTCCTTACGGAGTTCCCAGCATCCACTACGGACTACGAGAAATAGAATTATCGGTAAGTAAATTCTTATTTTTTGTTCTCCATTTTTTAATGTGTGGAATTATATGCCAGTAATATATCAATAGCAATGGCCTACTACTATATATACTGCGCACGACAACTAAAATGCACCACAGTTATGGATGGATAGTATACTTGACGACACAGAGGTAGGTAGAGCAGTGGCCTACTGTACCGTACTGCTATATATTATATACTGGCGGTCAGCAAAATTATGCACTGTCCTCCTACTATATATACACTGCACAACAACTAAAATGCACCACAGGTGTGGATGCATAGTATACTTGACGACACAGAGGTAGGTAGAGCAGTGGCCTACTGTACCGTACTGCTATATATTATATACTGGTGGTCAGCAAAATTATGCACTGTCCTCCTACTATATATACACTGCACCACTTAAATGCACCACAGGGATGGATGGATAGTATACTTGACGACACAGAGGTAGGTAGAGTAGTGGCCTACTGTACCGTACTGCTATATATTATATACTGATGGTCAGCAAAATTATGCACTGTCCTCCTACTATATATACACCGCACCACTTAAATGCACCACAGGGATGGATGGATAGTATACTTGACGACACAGAGGTAGGTAGAGCAGTGGCCTACTGTACCGTACTGCTAGATATTATATACTGGTGGTCAGCAAAATTATGCACTGTCCTCCTACTATATATACTCCGCACCACTTAAATGCACCACAGGGATGGATGGATAGTATACTTGACGACACAGAGGTAGGTAGAGCAGTGGCCTACTGTACCGTACTGCTAGATATTATATACTGGTGGTCAGCAAAATTATGCACTGTCCTCCTACTATATATACTCCGCACCACTTAAATGCACCACAGGGATGGATGGATAGTATACTTGACGACACAGAGGTAGGTAGAGCAGTGGCCTACTGTACCGTACTGCTATATATTATATACTGGTGGTCAGCAAAATTATGCACTGTCCTCCTACTATATATACACCGCACAGCAACTAAAATGCACCACAGGTATGGATGGATAGTATACTTGACGACACAGAGGTAGTTAGAGCAGTGGCCTACTGTACCGTACTGCTATATATTATATACTGGTGGTCAGCAAAATTATGCACTGTCCTCCTACTATATATACACTGCACCACTTAAATGCACCACAGGTATGGATGGATAGTATACTTGACGACACAGAGGTAGGTAGAGCAGTGGCCTACTGTACCGTACTGCTATATATTATATACTGGTGGTCAGCAAAATTATGCACTGTCCTCCTACTATATATACACCGCACAACAACTAAAATGCACCACAGGTATGGATGGATAGTATACTTGACGACACAGAGGTAGGTAGAGCAGTGGCCTACTGTACCGTACTGCTATATATTATATACTGGTGGTCATCAAAATTCTGCACTGTCCTCCTACTATATATACACTGCACCACTTAAATGCACCACAGGGATGGATGGATAGTATACTTGACGACACAGAGGTAGGTAGAGCAGTGGCCTACTGTACCGTACTGCTAGATATTATATACTGGTGGTCAGCAAAATTATGCACTGTCCTCCTACTATATATACACCGCACCACTTAAATGCACCACAGGGATGGATGGATAGTATACTTGACGACACAGAGGTAGGTAGAGCAGTGGCCTACTGTACCGTACTGCTATATATTATATACTGGTGGTCAGCAAAATTATGCACTGTCCTCCTACTATATATACACTGCACAACAACTAAAATGCACCACAGGTATGGATGGATAGTATACTTGACGACACAGAGGTAGGTAGAGCAGTGGCCTACTGTACCGTACTGCTATATATTATATACTGGTGGTCAGCAAAATTATGCACTGTCCTCCTACTATATATACACTGCACCACTTAAATGCACCACAGGCATGGATGGATAGTATACTTGACGACACAGAGGTAGGTAGAGCAGTGGCCCACTGTACCGTACTGCTAGATATTATATACTGGTGGTCAGCAAAATTATGCACTGTCCTCCTACTATATATACACTGCACCACTTAAATGCACCACAGGGATGGATGGATAGTATACTTGACGACACAGAGGTAGGTAGAGCAGTGGCCTACTGTACCGTACTGCTATATATTATATACTGGTGGTCAGCAAAATTATGCACTGTCCTCCTACTATATATACACTGCACAACAACTAAAATGCACCACAGGTATGGATGGATAGTATACTTGACGACACAGAGGTAGGTAGAGCAGTGGCCTACTGTACCGTACTGCTATATATTATATACTGGTGGTCAGCAAAATTATGCACTGTCCTCCTACTATATATACACTGCACCACTTAAATGCACCACAGGCATGGATGGATAGTATACTTGACGACACAGAGGTAGGTAGAGCAGTGGCCCACTGTACCGTACTGCTAGATATTATATACTGGTGGTCAGCAAAATTATGCACTGTCCTCCTACTATATATACACTGCACCACTTAAATGCACCACAGGGATGGATGGATAGTATACTTGACGACACAAAGGTAGGTAGAGCAGTGACCTACTGTACCGTACTGCTATATATTATATACTGGTGGTCAGCAAAATTATGCACTGTCCTCCTACTATATATACACCGCACCACTTAAATGCACCACAGGGATGGATGGATAGTATACTTGACGACACAGAGGTAGGTAGAGCAGTGGCCTACTGTACCGTACTGCTATATATTATATACTGGTGGTCAGCAAAATTATGCACTGTCCTCCTACTATATATACACCGCACCACTTAAATGCACCACAGGGATGGATGGATAGTATACTTGACGACACAGAGGTAGGTAGAGCAGTGGCCTACTGTACCGTACTGCTATATATTATATACTGGTGGTCAGCAAAATTATGCACTGTCCTCCTACTATATATACACTGCACAACAACTAAAATGCACCACGGGTATGGATGGATAGTATACTTGACGACACAGAGGTAGGTAGAGCAGTGGCCTACTGTACCGTACTGCTATGTATTATATACTGGTGGTCAGAAAAATTCTGCACTGTCCTCCTACTATATATACACTGCACCACTTAAATGCACCACAGGGATGGATGGATAATATACTTGACAACACAGAGGTAGGTAGAGCAGTGGCCTACTGTACCGTACTGCTATATATTATATACTGGTGGTCAGCAAAATTATGCACTGTCCTCCTACTATATATACACCGCACAACATCTAAAATGCACCACAGGTATGGATGGATAGTATACTTGATGACACAGAGGTAGGTAGAGCAGTGGCCTACTGTACCGTACTGCTATATATTATATACTGGTGGTCAGCAAAATTCTGCACTGTCCTCCTACTATATTTACACCGCACCACTTAAATGCACCATAGGGATGGATGGATAGTATACTTGACGACACAGAGGTAGGTAGAGCAGTGGCCTACTGTACCGTACTGATAGATATTATATACTGGTGGTCAGCAAAATTATTCACTGTCCTCCTACTATATATACACCGCACCACTTACATGCACCACAGGGATGGATGGATGGTATACTTGATGACACAGAGGCAGGTAGAGCAGTGACCTACTGTACCGTACTGCTATATATTATATACTGGTGGTCAGCAAAATTATGCACTGTCCTCCTACTATATATACACCGCACCACTTAAATGCACCACAGGGATGGATGGATAGTATACTTGACGACACAGAGGTAGGTAGAGCAGTGGCCTACTGTACCGTACTGCTATATATTATATACTGGTGGTCAGAAAAATTATGCACTGTACTCCTACTATATATACACCGCACCACTTAAATGCACCACAGGGATGGATGGATAGTATACTTGACGACACAGAGGTAGGTAGAGCAGTGGCCTACTGTACCGTACTGCTATATATTATATACTGGCGGTCAGCAAAATTATGCACTGTCCTCCTACTATATATACACCGCACCACTTAAATGCACCACAGGGATGGATGGATAGTATACTTGATGACACAGAGGTAGAGCAGTGGCCTACTGTACCGTACTGCTATATATTATATACTGGCGGTCAGCAAAATTATGCACTGTCCTCCTACTATATATACACCGCACCACTTAAATGCACCACAGGGATGGATGGATAGTATACTTGACGACACAGAGGTAGGTAGAGCAGTGGCCTACTGTACTATACTGCTATATATTATATACTGGTGGTCAGAAAAATTATGCACTGTCCTCCTACTATATATACACCGCACCACGGGGATGGATGGATAGTATACTTGACGACACAGAGGTAGGTAGAGCAGTGGCCTACTGTACCGTACTGCTATATATTATATACTGGTGGTCAGCAAAATTATGCACTGTCCTCCTACTACTGCGCACAACAACTAAAATGCACCACAGGTATGTATGGATAGTATACCTGACGACACAGAGGTAGGTAGAGCAGTGGACTACTGTACCACACTGCTATACTGGTGGTCACTGGTCAGCAAAATTCTGCACTGTCCTGTCCTCCTATACTACAATGCAGCACAGATATGGAGCGTTTTTCAGGCAGAGAACGTAGATATTTTCAGCACACTGAGCACAGATATTTGCAAGCACACTGAGCACAGATACTTGCAGCACACTGACCACAGATATTTGCAGCACACTGAACACAACTGAGAGGACGCTGCACGTCCTCTCCCTATCATCTCCAATGCACGAGTGAAAATGGCAGCGACGCGCGGCTCCTTATATAGGATATGAATCTCGCGAGAATCCGACAGCAGGATGATGACGTTCGGGCGCGCTCGGGTTAACCGAGCAAGGCGGGAGGATCCGAGTCTGCCTCGGACCGTGTAAAATGGGTGAAGTTCGGGGGGGTTCGGATTCCGAGGAACCGAACCCGCTCATCACTAAACAAAATAGGTAAAAAGCCAAGGGGGGTAAATACTTTAGCAAGGCACTGTATCTACTAGCCTCATTAAGTATACAAGGTGGAAGAAAAACATTAGGTAAGCAAGTAATTTTTGTACAGAAAGCTTAGCTGTGTAGCTCTCCCAACTGTAAAGCAACTCTGGACTCGTTGGCCAAAGAATCCTCCAGATCATCCATCCTAAATAAGTAAAACTATTTTTCTTTAAAAAGGGGGCATCATAGATTAAATCTATGCCTCCAGTACAGTATGCTTGTTTTGTGGGGTTTTCTTTGCAGCTGCGCTTAAGGCCAGTAATAGTTTATTTATATATTTAGTTTCTTATATAGCACAGCCTATTCTGTTGTGCTTTACAATTGGAGACAGCAGTGATAAGACATACTGGGTAATAACAGACAGATGACAGCACTCTATTCAATGCCAGGTTTGGCCCATTCCCGACAGTGTCAATCCGACTTTTTTAAAAGTTGCATTGACATTATCGGAAACGGGGCTAAAACCTGTCAGGTTTGGCCCCACTTCCAACAATACACGCGGCTCGATGGCTGAAGCCACCGATCTGCGTGTATTCCGACAAAATTCCGACAAGTCGGATTTCCCGACTTGTCAGAAAAACTGAGTCTGGATTGAATAGGTCGGAACCCCTTCCGACCTATTCCAGTCGGAAACTGCTGTCTTTCCAACAAGACTGCAGTTTCTGACTCTAATTGAATACACCCCATAGAGGTAGGAAAGCCCTGCTCGCAAGCTTGCCATCTAAAGGGAAATAGGCAGGATGCACAAGGATAGGCGTAATCTATAGTATAGTGATCCCACCAGATTGCAAAGACAGTCCTGATGGGATATACTTAGATATGAATGCTTCTGAAGTTTATGTTGGCGGTTACGGAATTTGATATGCCTTCCTGAAGAGGTGAGTTTTCAGTGAACGCTTGAAAGTTGGAGGCTGGAGGAAAATCTTATTGTACATGGGAGGGCATTCCATAAGGTGGGTGCTGCCCAAAGAAAATCCTGCAATTGTGAATGGGAGCGAGTAATCTGTATTGAGAGACACAGATCTTGTGCAGAACAGAGAGGTCGAGTTGGGAGATATTTTGAGATAAGCGTAGAGATACAGTATATGTTGGTGTAGCTTGGCTAATAGCTTTATATGTGAGTAGATGTAATTTATATTGAAAATGGTAGAATATGGGCAAGCAATGGCAGGACTGACAGATCAGATCAGCAGACGAACATCTTGCTAGGAAGCATTCAAAAAGGATTGTAGTGAGAGTCTTTTCTTGGGAAGACCAGTTAGGAGACTTTTGCAATAATCAATGCGGGAGATAATGAGAGTATGGATTAGAGTTTTTGCAGTGTCTTGTGTAAGATAAGGTCATATTTTGGATATGTTTTTTAGATGTATGTAACTGATTTAGAGACAGATTGAATGTGGAATGCGTGTGGGGAAAAAAGGACAGTTCAAATTCAAGGATGACACCTAGGCAGCGAGCTTGTGGGGTAGGGTAGATTGTCGAGTTACTGTATCAACAGTTATGGCGATATGAGGTTGGTAACTACCTGGCTGGAATATAATTAATTTTGTTTTGGAAATGTTTAGGTTGCAAAATGATCAGTGACATGTGGTGAGGTATATTACTGAGGAGGCACTGGCTATTACCAAAGACAGATTTACACACAATATATGACCCAAGGGTTCATGTGGGCATTATACACAGGTGCAGCAGTATATACTGCTCAAAATGCGGTGAGTTTTGATCATAGATGTGTGGAAAAGGTAAGCAGGTGAGGTCATAGATGTTTTAAACCAGAGTTTTGACAATAAAAATAATTAGAATAATACAAATAATATATTTATAATATATTCTTTGTATTTTTCATATACTTTATATCATCAAAACTCTGGAGTATAATGAAGTATGACATGAAAAGCTCTGCTTCACCTCACCGCATGTCACTGGAGATGACATCCAAGATGAAATGGCAGAAAGGCATTCATAGACATGGATCAAAACCGATGGTGACAACTCTGGGGAGGATAGATAGATTTGAGTATCATCAGCGTACAAATTATTCAAAAGAGCTGATTAGTTTGCCATGTAATGAGGTATAGATTGAGAAAAGCACAGGACCTAAGACTGAGCTTTGCGGTATTCCAACTGAGAGAGTTAGCAAAGAGGAGGTGGAATCAGAGAAGCGAACACTGAAAGAGCGATTAGATAGGTAGGATGGGAACCAAGAAAGGGCTGTTTCCTTAAGCCCTAGGAATTGTAGTGCTTGTATGAGAAGACAGTGGTCAGTAGTGTCAAAGTGGCAGAGAGATCTAGAAGAATAAGAAGTGAGTAATAGCCTTTAGTTCTAGCAGTGATCACTCATTCACTACTGTAGGCAGTGCTGTCTCTGTGTAGTGTTGGGAACAAAAGCCTGACTGAAATAGGTCCAAAAGTTTGTGTGTGTTAAGAAAGTGTGTGAGGCGAGTGTAGGCAAGTCTCTCAAGCAGCTTAGAGAGGCATGGGAGCTGAGAGACGAGATGGTAGTTAGAGAGTTAGGTGGTTTTATATGTGAGGGAGTCAATTGGATTCTGCGATTTACGCCACTGATGTACTACTTTATGCAACAGTTTTTGTAGGTTTAGAGTGCCACAGTTGGCATCTAAGCCTACATGGAGTGATGGGTAGCCAGAGCCATTTCATCAAGGGTTCTCACTAGAGTCTGGTTCAGGTGGGATATAGCAGTCTCAGGAGAGGTAAATGTAGAAATTGGTGACAGTAGTTGTTGCAGAGACGTGGAAAAGTTGTTCAAAATTAATAGCATTAGTATGTCTGCGGGTTAGAGGAGGCTTACTTGACTTCAGTGTAATAGAGTTTGAAGTAATAGAAGAGTTTATGATGGTGATAAGGTTGTGATCAGAGAGAGAGAAAGGAGTGTTAGTGAATTCAGAAACTGAGCAGAGCCTGGTGAATACAAGATCAAGGCAGTGGCCCTCCTGATGAGTAAAGGAGTCAGACCATTGGGTGAGGCCAAGAGAGGAGTTTGAGAGACATGAAGAGATTGTGGACTGTCAACCGTGATATTAAAATCACCCATGATGATGGTGATGTCAGAGGATAGGAAGTGAGGGAGCCCAACAGAAAAATCTTTCAGAAATGTTGTTTGGGTTGCCCTGGTGGGTGATAGCTGCAACACGCAGAAAGAAAGGGTTGAAAATCCGAATAGAATGAGCGTCAAATTATGTGAATGTGAGTGATGGAACCAATGGTAGAACTTTGTAAGTTAAAAATTGGGACAGTAATATTACAGCCCCATTTTCTTTACTGTTACCAAGCCTGGAGATGTGTGTGAGTGGAGCCCAACATGTGACAGTGCTGGAGGGGAGGCTGTGTTTGATTGCGTGAGCCATGTTTCTGTTATAGCCAGCAGGTTGAAAGTGTCAGAGATGAAGAAGTCATGTATGAATGTTACATTCAATAAGGCACATTTTAGTGACTTGGAGGGTGATGGGAGACCTGAGATATTTAAGCGGTTAGATGGATTTCTATTTTGTTTTGAATATAAAATAGAGAAAATAGACTCTTTTGTGGGGGCATATACAAAAGAATCTACTTTCTCTTGCCATAACACAATATTTTCTATGGTGGCAAATTGTGGATGTCAAAGTACTTGCAGAGAAGTAAGTTCATGAGTGTTAAGAAGAGGGGAGTGGATAATTGAAGCAATAAGAGGAATGGGTTGTGGGGTGAGTGTAGGATGTGTGAAATTTTAAGAGAATTCCATGAATTGAAATGAGAAATAGTAGTTTGGTGAACATGCTGTGGTTGTTTTTAAGCTAAAGTTAGTTATAAGTGGTTTAGGAGTGTCACACTCGGCTGGAATTGAGGATCCGGGAACTGAGATTTGCCAGAGGAAGCGACTGCCTGTGGATGAAGACGACAAGGGAGCTGGATATAGTTCCTTCTCATGAGACAAAAGGTGAGTTGTAGTTAAAAAATGAGACTGAGGATAAAGAACTGCGGACTTGTGAACTGTGGCTTGAAAGACGAGGCTGAAGATAATGAACCGTGGAATTGTGAACTGTGGCTTGAAAGACGAGGCTGAGGATAATGAACTGGGAACTGCGAACTGTGGCTTGAAAACGAGGCTGAAGATAATGAACTGCGGACTTGTGAACTGTGGCTTGAAAGACGAGGCTGAAAATAATGAACTGTGGTCTTGTGAACTGTGGCTTGAAAGACAAGGCTGAACAACTCTGCCTTAAAAGAACTGAAGACTGTGGAGGACCCCATAGCGCCTGGGATTCCTCTATGGCTTAGGGTCTTGGTGGGCACTCTACGAGAAGAGGCTGGCTGAAGGCAATGGGACTGCTGCAGCGAAAGATTATAACCGGAACCAGGGCACCTGGAACAACCTGAAGCAACCTAGGAGCACAGAGCTAGAGCACCTTACGCAAGTAAGCAACTTGAAGCACTGGCACCCTTACTCTGAACCAGCCCCTTTTTGTAAGGGAAGCCAGCCCTGGATTGGCTGGACACAGAGTGGGATTCAATTGGCTTGCTTGGTCTCCAACATGGCGGCCCAAACCACAGAGGACAGGGAACCAGTATCCAGACTGGACTCCCTGCCAGCCTTCGGCCCCCAGCCTCCATATGGCGGACAGACGCACCAGATGTCTGCACTGCAGCAGCATCCCGTTGTCACAGCCCTGCCACCCGTCAGAGCGGCAAAACCCGGGACCCACAGCCAGAGGTAAGGCTCCGGTCCCTGATAGTACCCTACCTTTTTAGGGTGGGCTCCGAACACCCATGTGCTTTGGTTGGATTTTTGGCATGAAAGGCTCGGACTAAGCTTGGAGCATGGACATCCACCGCGGAAACCCAGGACCTCTCCTCCAGGCCATATCCCTTCCAATCAATAAGATACTGGAGACAACCATACCTCTTACGGGAGTCGAGAATCTTATGTACTTCAAATTCCTTGCTTTGAGTGGCTTGGACCTTGGGAGATTTAGGAAGTGCAGCCCAGAATCGATTCAGAACTAAAGGCTTTAACAGAGAAATGTGGAAAGCATTATGAATCCTTAAATAGGGAGGCAACTTCACCTTGTATGAAACCGGATTCAGTACTCTTTCTATAGGATATGGTCCGATGAACCTTGGAGCAAATTTCTTAGAGGGTACTTTGAGTGGCTATCCAGACTTGGTCTCCCACTTTGAGGCTTAGGTTTTATATCTCTTGGAAGTCCTAAGCAAAGCCTCATTAACTTGTTTCCAAGTTTTTGTAAACTGTTGAAGTGCTAACTCCGCGGCAAGAACCTCAAGTGTGGGTAGAAGTTGAAATCAGGAACTTTTGGATGGTAACCATAATTTATGTAGAAGGGAGTAAACTGAGTAGCAGAATGGTGGAGGTTGTTATGGGCAAATTCCGCAAATGGTAGATAGTCCAGCCAGTTGTCCTGAGAAGAGGACATAAACTTAGAAAAGTTTCCAGATCTTGGTTCACTCTTTCCGTTTGGCCATCTCTCTGGGGATGATATGCTGAGGAAAAGTTCAGTTTCACACCAAGGGCAGAACACAGGGACCTCCAAAACTTAGCCACGAACTGTGGGCCCCTATATGACACAATCTCTTGCATTAAACCATGAAGTCGGAAGATCTCTGCTACAAACAACTTTGCCAACTGGGATGCAGATGGGAGACCAGAAAGAGGAACAAAGTGTGCCATCTTAGAGAACCGATCAACTATGACCCAGATGGTATTTCATCCCCCAGAAACAGGTAAATCGGTTATAAAATTCATAGAGATGTGAGTCCATGGTCTTTGTGGCACAGATAGTGGATGAAGTAAACCTGATTTGGAACGTTTAGGACTTTTATGTTGGGCACACTTTGGACAGGGAGCTATGAACTCTTAAGCATCTGTTTTGAGGTGAGGCCACCAGTAGGAGCGCTGAATGAACTTGAGGGTTTTGAGACCTCCTGCATTGCCCATAAAGGGTGAGGTATGAGCCCATGAAAGGAGTCTCTTTCGAAGGTTTGGAGCAACAAAAGTCTTTCCAGGTGGGGGAAGCGGAGACGTACGAGTTGCTGAGAAAGAGGTGGGTTCCAAGATAAATTGTTCTCTTGAATGATCGGGGGATTCTTCAGAACTTAGAGAATGTGAAAGCGCATAAGCTTTCTTGTTAAGGGAACCTGACTGGTAGCTGAGTTTACACCTTAAATGAGTAAAGAAGAGAGCCCATCTTGCTTGGCATGTGTCATGATCCTAGGCATGGCGATTCCCCAGATATGCCAATCTGTGAATCCCTGCCACGTGACCCCACTACTGGATACCTGAGCGCATGTGTTGATTACACCACGGTCACTGCCACCAGCCAAAGTACAAACGTTTAGGGTATGACCCAAGGCAAACTTATGGCTTTTGCCTGCACCCAGAATTATTAATATTTTGGTAACGCCTCTTTCAGAGAGTTGGGTTGGATACACAACAGAAACCAGATCTAAAATTGATTATTTAATTCAAGTAAAACACTTCAGAGCTTATGTTACAGAAAAAAGAAAGTTACAAGAATATAATGATAAAAAGTAAAAAGTCACACAAGTAAAGATAATTTCAAGAAAAATAAGAATAGGGAGATAAAACCCACTGATCCTCCTAACACATGCAGTCGTGAAACGATGGGGTGAAGTGAAGCCTCTTCAGATATATCGGGACATTACAGAGCCAGAATGTTCTCCTGACCCACTTCTTTGATAATGCACAGTTTGCAGTCTGTGTTTCTCCTATACAAAACTCAGGCTGCCCCTTCAGCCCCCCTCCCCCTGGATAGTTAATTTTAACCTTTTCCAGATCAGAGTTAATTGTGTAAATTCAACTGTAACATGGGGTCTCTTGGTCATATACACAGAAGCTGGCTAATTACTCTTCCCCTTCCTTTTGAAGCTAGGCAATCAGATTTATCAATCATGCTAAGGCACTGTTATAACTTATACTGTGGGGTCTCTTAGAAATACTAGCAGGCCAAATTGCTGTACCTTTTTATTGCTTGTTTAAAGCTCTGGCCATGGTTTTTGTGTAAACAAATGGCTAGTCTAAGAGGACACAGACCAGGAAGGGCTTAACACCTCTCTGGCCATAGCTCTGGTTCTGGGATAATCAAACTAGCTCTGGTCATGAGGAATTTCACACCTAAACAGTCAGTGTGTCTCTGAGTTCTGTGGCTACAATGAAATGCCAGCAGATCAATCAAGCTTTAACAATTAACATGCAAAGACAGTTATCACATACATGTACATTGATACATTGATCAGAAAATTGATAGCACTTACATTGATATCACATACATTGATATCACATACATTGATTTTAACAGGGCTATTCCTACTTGAAATAGCCTGGATCATGACACCTCCCCCTTTAAGATCAGCATGTGAGCAGTTGCACGCCAGGCCGAAGTCTCCTATGACCTTTTCACAAAGGATTTATACATAACCACACAGGGCATTTGCAGAGATTGATCAATACAATATTATTTGCAGTTATGCACATTCTGGCATCAGAATGGCGTCCAGTCATGACAGCATGGGTTCAGACATCGAGCTGATTGTAAGTATAAGAGATTTTTGTGATCTGTGGCTACCGTAATCGGATATTGAGCTCCCTCCAACAGACACCTCCATTCCTTGAAGGTTCACTTAATTGCCAGCAGTTTCTGTTCTCAAATAGTGTAGTTTTGCTCAGCAGGAGACAACCTTCGCGAGAAGAATGTACAAGAATGGACCTTTTTGTCCTCGAAGAGCTGAGACAAAACAGCTCCCACACCCACAGTGGATGCATCAACCTTGACCAGGAAAGGGCGACAAAGATCAGGTTGTTGGAGGACAGGGGCACTTATGAAGGCTTTCTTTAAAGATGAAAATGCTTCTAATGCCTCCGGAGACCACTTGGTAGGATCTGCTCCTTTTCTAGTCAATGCAGTGATGAGCGCTATGATGAATTTTTGGTAGAAGTTGGCAAATCCTAGAAAATGTTGATCCCCTTAAGGGTAGTAGGTAGCGACCAATCCTGGATCACTTGGACTTTAGCGGGGTCCATCTGTAACTTCTTTCCCGAGATGATATAACCGAGGAATGGAATCGAGGACACTTCAAAAGTACACTTCTCAAGTTTGCAAAATAACTTATTCTTCCTCAAACGGGTCAGAATCTCCTTAACTTGCTCTCAATGGGTCTTCAGATCCCTAGAGAGGATTAGAATATCGTCCAAGTATACCACCAAGCAATTGTAAAGGAGGTCTCCGAAAATCTCGTTGACAACATTTTGAAAGACTGCTGGGGCATTACACAATCCGAAGGGCATTACTAGGTATTCGTAATGCCCATAGCGGGTATTAAACACTGTCTTCCATCCGTTTCCCAAGCTAATGCGTATTAAATTGTAGACCCCTGTAAGTCCAATTTTGAGAATACTGTAGCCCCTTTCACTTGGTAGAAAAGTTCTTGGATCAAAGGCAAAGGATAACTGTTTTTAATGGTTATCTCATTGAGACCTCTATAGTCTATACAGGGCCGCAGGTCCCCATCTTTTTATTAACGAAAAAGAAACCTGCCCCGGCCAGAGAGGTAAAAGGCTGAATGAAACCCTTATCCAAATTGTCCCGGATATACTCAAACATTGCTTGCGTCTCAGGGAGTGAAAGGGCATAAGTCCGACCCCTGGGTGGAGTCTTGCAGGTCAATGGGGCAGTCCCAACTTCAATGCGGAGGCAAGGTGTCGGCCCCTTGAAACTGTAGACATCCAAAAAGGACCGGTATTCCATTGGAAAGCTGAAGGAACTGGAAGTACAGGGAGGTTTCATCATGGATAAACAACTCTGGAAACAAGATTCCCCCAAGCAAGCACATCCATAGTTTGCCAGTCAATGCAAGTATTGTGTCTATGTAACCACGGAAATCCTAGGATCAGTTCGTGAGATGCTTTAGGAATTACAAGGAAAGAGATGTTTTCCGAATGAAGAGCTCCGACCCTCATCTTAAGGGGTACAGTACGGACAGGAATACAACTACCATCCACCGCAGTAAAAGAGATAGTTCGATCCAAATGGACAGTTTGTATTCCAGATAGTTTAACCAGAGCTGATGTAATGAAGCTTTCAGCGGCTCCGGAATCGTGTAGTGCAGGGATGAGAAGGAGGGATGAAGGAAGCTCCAAATGAGTTAGCAAAACAGACTCTCTCTTGATAAGTAATTCTGGGGATGCTCCTAACTTAACCTCTTTGGCATAAGCTAGGAAAGGGCATTTCCCGGACGTTGATTAGAGGATTTAACAAAATGATCAGATGCGCCACAATACATGCACAAGTTCCCTCGTTGCCATCTCTGGCGTTCCTCGCTGATGAGACGAGAAAGATTAATTTGCATAGGTTCCTCTGTTGTTGGAGACGGTGGCCTGAGGGGGTGGGTTGACTCGAGGCTTGGGACAATCCGACCTTGCTTTCTCCAGACAGTGTTCTCTGTATCTCATATCTAATTTATTGCACAGGGAGATTAGTTTATCCAACTTGTCTGGTACTTCCTGAGTCGCCAGGTCATCCTTGATCTTATCGGAGAGACCATTCCAAAAAGCTGCAATGAGGGCTTCTTCATTCCAGTTTAGTTCTGAGGAGAGAGTGCGGGACTGGATCACGTACTGGCTGATGGTACGAGTGCCCTGACATAGGTGCAGGATCTCCAATGAAGCAGCAGTGGTCCTACCCAGCTCATCGAAGATTTTACGAAAAGTGGACACGAACTCTGGATAATTTGAGAGGATGGTGTCCGCTCTCTCCCACAACGGTGAAGCCCATTCCAAAGCTTGCCCATTGAGAAGGGAAATTATGTAGGCTATCTTGGTCCGTGCTGATGGAATATTAGCCGACTGCAACTCGAACTGGATTTTGCACTGGTTGAGGAATCCGTGGCATTGTTTCGGATTTCCATCAAATTTGCTGGGTGATGGCAAATGCAACCGAGGAAGTGGGACTGGTACAGTAGGAATTGAAGCTGGAGATGCTAATGCAGGAGCGGCCGTAGATACTTGGGGTACTGCCATGGCTGCATGGAGATAGTCTAAGCGATCGGACATATTCTGCATGAACTGCACAATTTGAGACTGGGTAGCCTCCTGCTTACTCAAGCGTGATAAAATATCGGCAGTGGCATCGCCTCCCGTAGCCTGATCACCCGTCGGATCCATTTGGCCAGTGCTTACTGTCATGCTTGGCTGGAATTGAGGATCCGGCAACTGAGATTTGCCCGAGGAAGTGACTGCCTGTGGATGAAGAAGATGAGGGGGCTGGATATAGTTCCTTCTCATGAGACAAAAGGTCAATGGTAGAAATAGGCAGAACTAGGAGTCAGTTAGTTGTAGTTAAAAAACAAGACTGAGGATAAAGAACTGCGGACTTGTGAACTGTGACTTAAAAGACGAGGCTGAAGAGAATGAACTGCGGACATGTGAACTGTGGCTTGAAAGACGAGGCTGAGGATAATGAACTGCGGAATTGTGAACTGTGGCTTGAAAGACGAGGCTAAAGAGAATGAACTGCAGATTTGTGAACTGTGGCTTGAAAGACGAGGCTGAGGATAATGAACTGCGGACTTGTGAACTGTGGCTTGAAAGACGAGGCTGAAGAGAATGAACTGCGGACTTGTGAACTGTGGCTTGAAAGACGCGGCTGAAAATAATGAACTGCGGTCTTGAAAGACGAGGCTGAAAATAATGAACTGCGGTCTTGTGAACTGTGGCTTGAAAGACGAGGGTGAAGAACTTTGCCTTAAAAGTACTGAAGACTGCGGAGGTCCTCTACAGCTTAGGGTCCCGGTGGGCACTCTACAAGAAGAGGCCGACTGAAGGCAATGGGACTGCTGCAGCGAAAGATTATAACCGGAACCAGGGCACCTGGAGCAACCTGGGAGCACAGAGCACCTTATGCAAGTAAGCAACTTGAGCACTGGCACCCTTACTCTGAACCAGCCCCATTTTGTAAGGGAAGCCAGCCCTGGATTGGCTGGACACAGAGTGGGATTCAATTGGCTTGCTTGGTCTCCAACATGGTGGTCTTCAGCAGAAAGGACACACACACAGAGAACCAGTATACAGACTGGACTCCCTGCCTGCCGGAAGCCGCGATCCCTGCCACAGCAGCTCCCTGCCACCATGCTTCAGGTCCCCAGCCTCCAGCCCCTAGATGTCAGATGGATGCACCAGAGGTCCATGCCGCAGCAGCATCCCGACGCCGCAGCCCTGCCACCCGTCGGAGCAACAAATCCCGGGATATCCAACCAGCCGGAGGTAAGGCTTCGGTCCCTGACGAGGAGTAATTTCACTTAGATTTTAAATTACCTTTTCCTTGATGTTGTTCAATAGTGTGTGCAGGCGGGTCCAATGCTGACTACATGCCTCTGGGCACAATATAGTCAGTATCGGCCATTAGCCTGCATCGGTGCGTGTGTACGCATCTTAAGTTAATAGTATGTCCGATTAAGATACATGTATACATCTGAGTATTTGTTCACCTGATTGAAATGCTAATTTATCAAAGAGCAGAAAATTTACTGTTTGGGTCAAAAGGTAGTGTGCTACTATAAACAAAAATTTGAAAGCGCTGACACTCTATATATTGTATTTAAAAGGATTACTTTATTTATTCTTATTATTTTTAATAATATATAAAAAAAACATTAAAAAAGCTTTTAGATCAACAATGCAGTAAAATTCACATTTACCCTCTCTATACCATATGGGTATTTCCCCCTTTCTTTTTCCTAGTCTCCAGAGACCACTCTACTTATTTATTATTAAAATAGTTTTTTATTCCTATCCAGACAGTCTCTACAGAGCAGGAAATTCAGTTACTTTCACTCAAAATTTGCAACAATAGTATCTTTCATTCCACTTCACTAACTGAGGAAGCCGCCGAGAGAGATAGAAGGCGGAGAAACGCGTACTTGTGATCCGTAGCCGCTTTTAATTATCAGCAGCAGTCACACGGATCTCTCCTGTTTATAAACCCCCAGCAAGCCGATGTGGAACGGGATCAGAATCTCCAGATAAGTGCTCACAACAAAAAGGAAATTCAGCTACCAGAGCCGGGAGCGACACTGATCGATGCTAATATCCACAGACGACTAACGGGATAAAGGTATTTCATGTTTGAAACAACCACATGGCCATGTATATAAAACAGCGCTGTATATATAATTGACTGTTCGTATAACGGAACAAGAGGATTCTAATATATAAACAAAATAAGATATATGGTGTGGAAGGAAAAATGACTATGTCTCTATAAAATCCACACTTTTCAGCTGAATACACTAATTAGGTCCAATTTAAAAAAAAAAACGGACTGAAAGCAGTGTTCTGTTAATTATCCAGCAAGAATCATTTGAGCACAGACATAGCCAGGATATTTTAGAGTATAGAAACTGTTTCAAATGTTTGTAACTATATAAGTAAACAAGATACTATTGTTGCAAATTTTGAGTGAAAGTAACTGAATTTCCTGCTCTGTAGAGACTGTCTGGATAGGAATAAAAAACTATTTGAATAATAAATAAGTAGAGTGGTCTCTGGAGACTAGGAAAAAGAAAGGGGGAAATACCCATATGGTATAGAGAGGGTTGATGTGAATTTTACTGCATCGTTGATCTAAAAGCTTTTTTAATGTTTTTTTTATATATTAAAAATAATAAGAATAAATAAAGTAATCCTTTTAAATACAATATATAGAGTGTCAGCGCTTTCAAATTTTTGTTTCTCTATTGTTAGGTATATAGGGGCTGAGTACCCCTGGTTTTTTGAGAGCAGCGACAAGATTTTAGCTTTAATACTAGGTACCTGGTTGGCGCCGGAAAATTTCTTTGGTTTTGTTTTTTTTCTGCTACTATAAACTAAGCTTCAATGAATCCCATTATATAATACATAGATAATGACAATTACACGAAACTCATTATAGAACATATACGTTTAAACAGATGACTAGCATTAACTTGATGAGAAGTTGTTTGCAAGTTGCAAGAAGGTTAATGCAGCCTGATACTTGTAGTGCAATGTTAATGAATATCACATACATTTAAACCATACCTCCCAATTGTCCCGATTTTCAAGGGACAGTCCTGTTTTTTTGGGGACAGTCCCATTGTCCCATCGGCGGGCCGCAGTGTTCCACGGCGGGGGGTGCATTTAGGAGGCCACCTGTCACTTGCTACTCTGCTGTAGAGCAGCTGTGAATAGATGCTCTGTGTATGTGCACACATTGACTAGTCACAGAGACGAGAGGTACTGGAGGCATGCCAGCAGCTCACAGAGCGTTGGCCATGCCCCCTCAATGACAGGAAATGGGGGCGTGGCTTGTGAGTGAGTAATTACTGAGAAACCGCGCCCCCTTTTTGGACGGGCAGAAGTCCCACATTCGAATTCCTGAAAGTTGGTAGATATGGTTAAACAGATGTACTGTATAGCATAAACTTGATGAGAAGTGTTTTGCAAGTTGCAAGAGGGTTATGCAGCCTGATACTTGTAGTGCAGTGGAAATAAATATAAGTTTAATCAGATGAATAGTATAAACTTGATGACAAATTGTTTGCAAGTTGCAAGAGGATTAATGCAGCCTGATACTTGTAGTGTAGTGGAATTGAATTTCACATACTTGAGAGATTAAAAGAAATAGATAATTAGTAGTTTTGGATCTGTATTTGTTTTGGATCTGTATTTTTTTTTTTCAATCATAAAAGCAGCTAAAATCACAGATTTTGGGCCTGTTTTTTGTTCCTACGGTATTATTAACCTCAATAACATTAATTTCCAGTCAGTTTTGACCACCTCACAATATTGTTGCCATCCAATATAGGACAAAAGGTTGAACCGAGGTAGCTGGATGACTAAGCTAAGCGACAGCAGTGGGCGGCACAAACAAATTACACTTAAACTTCCAACATGGCACATCTAGGAAACAGAATGACACTGCAGTGGTAGACAGGGTAGCAGTTTATTACACTATACAAGTGTTTGTCGTCTACATGAGAAGGCAGTCAGCAATGCTCCAAACAGCACATAATGCAAAGAAAAGAGGTGCAAGATGGAATTGTCCTTGAACCCTCTCACCTACCCTTATGTTTTTTATATTAAGCAGGACATGCACAATTTAACAAACCAATTATTTCAGGGACAAGGACTGTCACTTGTGGCTGAAATGATTGATTTGTTTTGGCCCCCACAAAACAAGCTGACAATGGACAATGCACAAACTGGCTCTACATAGGCAGATGTCACCATCAGCATCCGATTCCTCATCCCCATCAGTGTGTACATCCTCTTCTTCACACAATGGCCCTCATTCCGAGTCGTTCGCTCGGTATTTTTCATCGCATCGCAATGAAAATCCGCTTAGTACGCATGCGCAATATTCGCACTGCGACTGCGCCAAGTAATTTAACAATGAAGATAGTATTTTTACTCACGGCTTTTTCATCGCTCCGGCGATCGTAATGTGATTGACAGGAAATGGGTGTTACTGGGCGGAAACACGGCGTTTTATGGGCGTGTGGCTGAAAACGCTACAGTTTCCGGAAAAAACGCAGGAGTGGCCGGAGAAACGGGGGAGTGGTTGGGCGAACGCTGGGTGTGTTTGTGACGTCAAACCAGGAACGACAAGCACTGAACTGATCGCACAGGCAGAGTAAGTGTGGAGCTACTCTAAAACTGCTAAGTAGTTTGTGATCGCAATATTGCGAATACATCGGTCGCAATTTTAAGATGCTAAGATACACTCCCAGTAGGCGGCGGCTTAGCGTGTGTAACTCTGCTAAATTCGCCTTGCGACCGATCAACTCGGAATGAGGGCCAATATTAATTCTTACCTGCTCGAATCCACTATATAAGGCGTCTCTGCATTTTGTGGACGTAATTGTCAGTAAGGGTCTTCCTCATGGAATTAGTAATTAATTTTGATGAACATCATCTTTTCCACATTTTAGGAAAGTAACCCAAGGTTCCCGGCTGCACTGAAAACTCTTTCTGAGTACACACTGGAAGGTGGGCAACTTAAGTATAGCAAAGCCAGTTTGTGCAAGAGCCTTCAAATTGCCTTTTTTCCTGCCAGTATTGAAACGGACCGTCTGACATGCCTATAAATAGCAGTTTAATTTCACAGACAGTGTCTCACAATACAGTGCATCCGGATAGTGGGGGTAATTCCAAGTTGATCGCAGCAGGAAATTTTTTAGCAGTTGGGCAAAACCATGTGCACTGCAGGGGAGGAAGATATAACATGTGCAGAGAGAGTTAGATTTGGGTGTGGCGAGTTCAATCTGCAATCTAAATTGCAGTGTAAAAATAAAGCAGCCAGTATTTACCCTGCACAGAAACAAAATAACCCACCCAAATCTAACTCTCTGCAAATGTTATATCTGCCCCCCCCCCCCCTGCAGTGCACATGGTTTTGCCCATCTGCTAAAAAATTTCCTGCTGCGATCAACTTGGAATTACCCCCAGTGTTCACAGTGCTTCACTTTTTCTATATTTGGTTATGTTACAGCCTTATTAAAAAAAATGGAATAAATAAATTTTTCCCATCAAAATTCTACACGCAATACCCCATAATGACAATGTGAAAAAAGTTTTTTGGGAGATTTTGGCAAATTTATGAAAAATAAAAAATTAAGAAATCTCGTAGTTTTCTCTAAAGTGAGCATTAGGGGGGAGTGACTGGAGCACATAAATCAGTCTAGGAAGTGTAATTATTTTTAATAAGCTTGCCCTTCCCAGGTAGGAGAGCTGGAGATGTTTTCCCTTCTAGAGCTTTACTCAGCATCATTAGAGCCTTGGAGGCCACGCATCGCTATCGCTATGGGGCATACACACGGAGAGATGTGTGCTTAATTTCTAAGCAATCTAGTCGCTATGTGTGTACCCCCCTTAAGTTTAACAGTGTAATTGGACTAAAAGAGGCCACCAATTGAGAGTTTTTCTGGTGTGTGGGCAAAAAAATTGCATTATTTTATTTATATAACGCTTTTCTACCACAGGACTCAAGGCCGCTTTACATACATAAAAAATGTGGCGCATAATACAAAGGCATTAGAATTACAGCAAGTTGAAAAACATACAGAATTATTAAGAACAGCTAAAGCAGAATAAGCATAAAACAGGGTTGGGGCCCGATATTTTGGGTAATAACTTCTACAGTTATATATTCCACCCACGAAATGTACTGGGTGAGGCAGCCATCTTGGGCACAATATGTAGGATTTCCCTGGGTGGAATAAGTAATGTCACAAAATGGAGGGTAGCAGCATCCTAACGCTAGGGGTAGTATCCCAACATAACCATTAGATCCATGTTATTTTTCATCCTATCTACAAGCATACCAGGTGAGTCAGACATGTTGGGCACACTATGAAGGTTATTCTGTGGGTCAAAGCATATATGGGAAAACTGATGTGTATTAGTATGATATACGCTGTATGAATAGATCCACATGGAGTACATCATGCCTATTGTCAGTGTAGGAGTGATAGAGGAAACTGGGAAATGGACAAAAAGTTCAGCGCATGTGCGCTTGATATTTATTATCACACAGGGATAACCGATGACAGGAACAATGAATAATAACTTAATCCGATAAATGAATATTTCAAAAGTCACTGGTAACAAATAAGCAATGAAGATGAACTTGAAACTTGATATAAATGATAAGGCAATAATGAAATCAGATGCAGCAAACAAAACTCTGGTATATAACGAATAGCCATCAAAGCACATAGTCTCTGTAGAAGCATACGTCTTTAAGCCAAGCAAGGCTCTAGCAGGAGACAGTCCTAACACAGCAAGATGTTAAGTGCTAAAGGCAATGCACAGTGTGGAATGCTGGTAATTAGGTGAAGAGGCTGAGAACACACCTGAGGAAAGTCTCTACTGCAGATTGGTGTAGCAGACTGTGGCTGGAGTTTGTAGCAAACTGGAACAATGAAAACTGGAGACTGGAACACAGGAACTTGCACACTGAATGTGACTCGCAGGAAAGCTGGAGTGGTTGCTGCTACTTGTAGTTCCACAGGAACACTGGAACAGGGAAACATCTTGGAGATGCCAGAAATAGGAGATTGCTGGAAACAAAGAATTGAAGACTGGAACCTGGAACTGGAACGGAACTGGAACTGCTGGGACCTGTAGTTCCACAGGTCCAATACACAGGGGTATCTCTGCAGACAGATGACTGCAAACAGGAGACTTTTTTTTTTTTTTTTTATTAAACCATTTAGGTTAGTAAACATAGTCATCTACAATACAGATTTAGACAGTAAACAAATCATCAGCATGAATTTTTTTGAAAAACAACAATTATTATTATTAAAAAAAACACCTGTTCATAATCAAAAAACAATATACAACTTAACACATACCCACAATATTAGGCTATCAATCTTCGTTAACATATCTAACCACATGCCTCCATTTCTTAACTTTCCAAACTCCCTCAGCATCAAGCTCTTTTCTTCCTTTCCTATCTCTCAGATAATAGACATATAACTTACCCAATACCATTCTAACACACTCATTCACAGACCAGCACTCACTCCTAAACACACACAGATTCCTTGCATTCCACAAAACTTCCATCACACAGCTCATGATCAACCACAAAAGTCTCTCTTTTCCTCTATCACATGCTCCCATACCAAATAATGCCACCTTCCATCCAATATACCTAACACCAGTAATCTCTCTACACAAGCCACCCAAACACTTCCATACATCATTTGCAAAACCACAATTCCACATTACATGCATCACTGTTTCAGTATTATAACAATTGTCTCTCGGACAGACATCTGAAGCTACCAAGTCTCTTTTTTTCATAAACACTCTCACTGGCAACCCCTCATGCATACACAACCATACAATCTCCTTTTGTGTATTTGACATGCCATACGAACATAGCCTCTTCCATATAATCACAGCTTCACTTGAGCGCATATAATTGATACAGGTTGAGTCTCCCTTATCCAAAATGCTTGGGACCAGAGGTATTTTGGATATGGGATTTTTCCGTATTTTGGAATAATTGCATACCATAATGAGATATCATGGTGATGGGACCTAAATCTAAGCACAGAATGCATTTATGTTACATATACACCTTGGCCCTCATTCCGAGTTGTTCGCTCTGTATTTTTCATCGCATCACAGTGAAAATCCGCTAAGTACGCATGCGCAATGTTCGCACTGCGACTGCGCCAAGTAACTTTACTATGAAGATAGTATTTTTACTCACGGCTTTTTCTTCGCTCCGGCGATCGTAATGTGATTGACAGGAAATGGGTGTTACTGGGCGGAAACACGGCGTTTCAGGGGCGTGTGGCTGAAAACGCTACCGTTTCCGGAAAAAACGCAGGAGTGGCCGGGGAAACGGTGGGAGTGCCTGGGCGAACGCTGGGTGTGTTTGTGACGTCAACCAGGAACGACAAGCACTGAACTGATCGCACAGGCAGAGTAAGTCTGGAGCTACTCTGAAACTGCTAAGTAGTTAGTAATCGCAATATTGCGAATACATCGGTCGCAATTTTAAGAAGCTAAGATTCACTCCCAGTAGGCGGCGGCTTAGCGTGTGTAACTCTGCTAAATTCGCCTTGCGACCGATCAACTCGGAATGAGGGCCCTTATACACACAGCCTGAAGGTCATTTTAGCCAATATTTTTTATCCTTTGTGCATTAAACAAAGTGTGTGTACCTTCACACAATTCATTTATGTTTCATATACACCTTATACACACAGCCTGAAGGTCATTTAATACAATATTTTTAATAACTTTGTGTATTAAACAAAGTTTGTGTACATTGAGCCATCAAAAAACAAAGGTTTCACTATTTCACTCTCACTCAAAAAAGTCCGTATTTCGGAATATTCCGTATTTCGGAATATTTGGATATGGGATACTCAACCTGTATTACAAACTCTCTCTCTATCTTTTATAACTTTCATAACCTTCTTTCTGTCTTTAAACCCACTTAAAGAAATATTCAAAAGATCTTTCTTTTTAATGAAAACTTCAATTACATTGTACCACCACGGACTTCTAAACGCCACAGGTACCTTCAGGTCCCTTTTGATCCACCCTAAACCATACCAAGTCCACCCAGCCATATATCTCGCCATACAGGCAGTTTTACTCCCCTTCCCCATTAACTCTACTATAACACGAATATAATTAACATACAAAAAGATTTCAATATCAGGGAAATCCAACCCACCCTTCTCTCTTGCCTTTATCAACACTTCACGTTTCAAACGTTCCATCTTCCCACCCCAAACAAACATGAAAAGAACTCTGTTTATTTTCTTGATCTCCAGCACAGACGGAGGAAAAACACATGCCAGAAACAATAAAATAGGTAACACCACACTTTTAATCACCAACACTTTCCCAAACACTGTCATCTGTCTCATCTTCCAAAAATCCACCTTCTTCTGTACCCTCTTACTACATTCTTCCCAACTCACACTCCCTTTCAAATCATCCTCAAACACCACACCTAATATTTTAATCCCTTCACTCACGCTCATAATCCCTTCCACACTGCAACTTTCATCCCCAAAGCACTTCAATTTTGTTTTACACCAATTAACTTTAAATGCAGAAGCACTGCAAAAGAAACTAACCAGTAATTTAACTCTTCTCAATTCTGCAACACTCTTACTCACAACCGCAACATCATCCATATACCCCAATACTTTCACCATCCTACCTCCACTACCTGGTACCAACACCCCCCCTACAACTTTATCTCTCCTAATCATCTGTAATAATGGTTCAATAACACAAATAAACAAAATAGCTGACAATGGACATCCTTGTCGTACTCCTGACCTAATCACTACATTCTTACTTATATTCCCATTCACCAAAAACTTACTCACAACAGAATCATATAACCCTCTCACACATCTTACAAATTCCACCGGGAACCCCATACGTACCAATACTTTAAACATAAAATTGTGAGACACGCGGTCATACGCTTTTTCAAAATCTAAAGCTAATAACATACATACTCTCTTCCTTTCTCTGCAGTCACCCAACACATCTCTCAGCAAAATCAGATTATCTGTTATCCTTCTACCAGGCACACCACACACTTGATCATCACCCACCACCTGATCCACCACATCCCGCATCCTATTTGCCAATATTTTTGCCAGAATTTTATAATCTGAATTTAAAAGCGTAATAGGTCTCCAATTTTCTAACAAACCCCTATCACCTTTTTTATGCACTAACACCACAATACCTTCTTTCATACTATCACATAATCTTGCATTTCCAAACATAAAAGCACACAAATCACACACATCCTTCCCTATGACATCCCAAAAACAACTATAAAACTCAATCGGCAACCCATCCATACCTGGAGTTTTATTCCTTTTAGCACTATCCACAGCTCTTTTCACTTCATCACCTGTTACCTTATCCATCAAAACCGGCAAATTTCCCTCATACACTCTCTCAGACAAACCACACAATACTTCTTCTTCCATATCACTATCTACTTCCTTCCTATCATACAACTTTTCATAAAATTCTGTAATCACATCCATCATTCTTTCACCACTCACTTCCTCTCCATCTTTATCTAACACATACTTTATCACATGCTTATTTTTCAAGCTTTTTTTGAAAAAAAAACCTTGTACATCTTTCATTTTCCTCTAATACCTCCACCCTAGACCTAAAAATAATTTCTTTACCTCTATTATTCAAACATTTACTAACCTCAGATCTTGCTTTAATAATATCATCATTCACATCCACACCTTCCTCTCTTAATTTATAAAGAAAACTAAGCCTGCTATTCCACAGCTGATACTTATTCCTCTCTCTCACAGCTTTTCTATATCCTGCTCTCTGATAGAACTTCTTAACCCTTTCCTTAAACCAGTCCCACCATTCCAATATATTGACAAACTCATTTTTCCTACTTTGCCAGAAACTATATTTCTTACAGAAATCTTTGAATAACACCTCATCTTCTAAAAGCTTAACATTTAGTCTCCACAATCCTTTCCCATATATTGTACTAGACTCACAACAAACATTGCAACATAAAGAAACATGATCTGTAAAAGGCACTTTCTCCTGTACAAACTCTCCAAACATCACATCTTTAGAACATAGTAAATAGTCTATACGAGACATTACCCCTCCTCTGTCCGCAAAAAAGGTATTTGGGACAGGCTTACCCATACTTGTCTCTGCAATATCAACAAAACCAAAATCCAGAATAATATCCTTCAGGATTTTCCCAGTAATATCAACAACTACCTCCCCTCTCCCACTCCTACCTTCCTTCTCTAGAATACAATTCATATCACCTACAAGCAATGTAGGAATTCTTCCAGACAAAAAAAAACTTTAATTTTTCAAAAAAAAACATTTCCTCTCTTTCTTCTCTGCTGGAGCATAAACACAAAACACCCTAAATCTCCAGCCTCTATATTTAGCACTTACAGAGATAGCTCTCCCCTCTTCTATCACCAAATAACTTTCTATATTAATTTCTTTATTTTTAAACAAAATACCCACCCCTGCATTCCTGTTACAGCTAGAACCAGACCATATAGCCTCCCCATAGCCCCATTCCTCTTTTTCCGGTATATGAGACAATCCACATTCCTGCAAACAAATAATATCAGCATTTCTTGCTGCCACATATTCTAATACTGCCGATCTTCTGGCTTTACTTGTGATTAATCTCACATTCAGCGAGAATATTTTTAAATTAAACATTTGAAACAAAATAAAACAAACAGACAACAAAAAAAATAATAATAAACTTTGTAAAACAAAAACATTAGACATCCACTATGCACTGTTAGCATCACAGCACGTAAACAGAAGTTCACCCTAAAAAACATCAGGGAACTAATTAAGCAGCCCAAGGTACAGCACAAAAAATAGCTATTTTTGACCACCATCTCTTTAGCTGAGATCTAAAGCAGTTCTTCCTCAACAGCTTTGCAGTCCTCCTCACCCTATACCTTGCGGCCCCTTGTAAGAGGCACACTTCTTTACATTTGGGATAACATTTCCCCCATCTAAAAAATAAGCCGATGCCTCTTGTGATCTATCGCCATCCTCCTCAGCAGAGGACACATCTTCTATACCTTCAGTATTATGTCCTGTTGTATTCTCCATCCGTGGCTTCTTAGCTCTGCGCACCTGTCGTTCAGCTTTCCTAGCCACTGAGCCAGACTCCTCAGGCCCACTGCTGAACTCCTCCACTCTAGTAGAGTCCACCGATGGTACAGGATTCTGACAGTCATCTATTACCAGACTAAGAGCTGGACTCTCCACACAGTCACTTGATGCTTCCACCACATCCTCCATTACATCAGCAAACTCCTCTTGCTGTCCCTCATCTGCAGCCACACATGCAGGCTCATCAGACCGAACAAGCTGTTCCTCGTTATCAGCACTGGGTCCAGACCTAGCCTGCTCTTCACTAGTGGAATTCCCACCAGGCACAGACTGTTGTATATTAACCCCACGATCTGCAAAGTTTTTTGCTCTCATCTCAGCATCAAGCTCTTTAAACATTTGCCTTCGCATACTGACTTTAGCAGCAGGACAGTTTCGGACACTGTGTCCTACCTCTCCACAGATATCACAGCTTTTTGCCATTGGGCAATTGCCAGCCTCATGATCTTTTTGCTTGCAATTCCTACAAACTTTGCCTGTGGAACATTCCTCCTTAGTGTGTCCATACATAAAGCACAGTCTGCAGAAGCTTGGCTGTCCAAAATAGTACAAGAATCCCCTATTACCACCAATGCAGAAACTAGCAGGGGGATGCTTAGTACCACCCACATTATCTGGGTCAGGTTTTAGTCTCACCCAGAACCGTATTTTGCCATTGAAAATTCCCAGGGCATTTTTTTGTTTTACTCCACCCCGCACATTAGAACAGGATTGCAGTAGGAAGGCTTTTAACAAGCTCACCTCTGTGTATGGGTTATAAACATGAACAGTAATTGAAATTTCTTCAAGGGCAAAAAGAGGTTTCATTCTCACCAACCTCATTGCAGGCTCATGTTCCTTGCCCCTCAAAACCTCATACACATTGAGGCAGAAGCCATTTGAATGAAATGTCACGTCATAAATACCTTGTTTAGGGAAGTCTTGAATACAATAAAGGTCACTCAGAGTCACTTTCCCTAGCTTCTCCAGTATCTCATGGAAGACAAATTTCAGATCATTCTGCGATGAATCCTTTTCCAACTTCAAACGAATAGTATTCTTTACGCCAGACATTTCCAATCAGGGAAGATGTACCCAAGGTACTAATGCAGAAGTGTGCACTGGTGTGCGATCACCACTCAAAGCCAGGGGCTCCCCGCAAGGGGAAGACCCCAAAAGGCCCCTGCCCCAGACCAGGCAAGCCGGTCGTTCAGGCAGGAAAGTTATATAATATCACCATCCATACAGGAGCCGCCTGTTCACAGGATGTGACGTGTTGTCCAAGGCAATGAGACTGAGCCAGGAACTGGAGCTTATACCCCTTGGTCTGTGATGATTGGATGTTGCAACTCTGTGAGAGCACACCCCGCTGGATTAGGTGTTCAGATCAGCTGTGAGTTAGCTGAAGCACTGTGTACTCCAGGCTGCAGTAGACTGAAAACTAGAACTGGAACAGAAATGAACTGCTGGAACCTGTAGTTCCACAGTAGTGATGCGATGGAGAATGCAGATTCGTGACACCTATGAAGGAATTATCTGAGGCAAATATCTGGTGTGCACTGCATACATTGCTGCTTTCAGGGTGTGCCGTGAAGGTGCAGCATATTGGTATAGCATATAGCTAAAAAATATGGTGAAATTTTAAAAACATTGAGAAAAAAACATGGTGAAGAAGCAATGAATTTTAAAGTACAACAGCTTTCACCAGCTCAGAGTCTGGAGGCGAACGGTCCAGTAACTTGCATACCAGTGCTGGTCCTGGCATCAGAAACAATTTTCTGACAGGATATACATTTGCACATAATGGATTAAAGGAGGCGAACCTGTAAAATACGCATTTTTCATAAACCCATGTTGTCCTGATTTCAGGTGGATGTGAGTGTTTGGTGAGTCCACTAGTGGCCAGTAGAAAAGTCTCAGGTGATGATGTTCCTGGTGTACTCCCCTTTGCACAGAGGGAAATCCTGGTGTGCTCTCCCCTCCACTCCCTGCTCACCTTGAGGGGCCCTGATGTTCTCAGGTGGTAGGCATTTTCACGACTCCAGGCGTGGCGAATCTCCAATCTGAGAACACTGCCCGTGACACTTTACTGATTACCTCAGCGCATTTTGTAAATCAATGCGGTAACCGCCACCAGCAGAAGTACCTTTTGGGTAAAGCCCAGGGTGAGCTCCTGCTCTTACCCCCAAACACAATTATTAATACGTAAAAATTAGGTAACATGAGCCTCTCGGGTTTGGGTGTAAAAACACAGAATCCAGAACTAAGATTAAGATGTTTACTCCAAGACAAAACTTCAAAGCTTCTAGTTACAGAAAAAGAAAGGTTACAAGACTATAATAGTTTAAATAGTCACACAAGTAATCACAATTTCAAGAAATAAAATAAGGGAAAAAAGGGACAATGTTCATATCTCTTAGGCAGGGCTTAACGCTGATTGAGGTAAAGTCTCCTCTTGTAGGTATGTTTCATCACAATCAATTAGATCCCTTCATGACAATGAACAACTTGCAGTTTTGCATATTTAAACCCACTGCAGGCCCCCTCTTGCCCCCCTTGGAAGCATTTTAACCCTCCCAAGACCAGAGTGGAGTGAGTGTCAGCTTAAACTGTTGGGGTTTCTCAGCCATCCTAGCAGGGCTGATACTTTCATCTTTTATAGCTTGCTTTAAAACTCTGGGCATGTTTTTTTTTTATCAGGTTGGACTAGGGTTTGCAGCTTTGTCTCAGGAAGAACAGCTAATACCCTTCTGGCCATAGATCTGGTTCCCGGGTAAACAAACTGAAGTTCTGGTCAGGAAGAACTTAACACCTCTGTAGACAGTGTGTCTTCCCTAAACTGCAGGCTTGATCCCTGCTGTGTTTATTCACAACATCCTGCCCCATACACAGGATTCTATAGCTGATTAACATCTGTGTCTGGACTTCTGGTGGATAAGAGCACATTCCAGCAGATCAATTAACTTTCTACCATTTGACATGTAAAGACTTTTAACTGGTATAATACATTGGTACATCGATACATCAGTCAGAATAATACAAGTTTTAATCCTGCCCAGTCCGATATAAGCCTGGGTCCTAGAGGCCTGTCTCAATGTTTTCCATCAAAGGTTAGGCCAAAGAGCAGCATGAAGGGGACCCAGCAGCTCATATGGGGGTCTCAAACGGTAGTGGATCTGCAGGCATTGTGTCAGAGATGCCAGGCAGTTAAGAGCAGACAGTGTTGGGATTTTCAAAATGGAGCCAGCAGCATGTACCACTCAAGCAGCCCGGGGATGAAAGGATGGGCCCAAGGTGTCATGGTGGAGCCCCACTCTCTCGATATACATTCCACAGCAGAAACAGCAGCATGGCAAGTCAGCAAGCAACAGAGGCACCTGGAGCCACGTGGAAAAGATTGCGGCAAGCCAGGTGTCCCAGCTCCTCCACAGCCCATGCCACTGGAGATGATCGCAAGCAGGACTGGAGGCTAGCAGGCGTCAGGAGGGTAGGCGGAGGTACCAGGGCCATGCAGGAGTTAACATCAATCGCCACAGCTGTAGCTTGCAAAGACAAGCAAGGCAGTAGCATAGAGATTGATGGTCCAGGTCAGCAGCACAGAGAGCGATGAGTAGTAGAGCTTAGTGCAGGGACTGAAGCAGTGAGTGCAGCCATATGTGAGAAGTGGGCTGGTACAGGAGGTCTCCCTGGACAAACACCACAGGGTCCAGAGGGGGGTAGGCCTGACCCCAAGGAGAGCCTCCCAAGTGGGGTATGAGGGAGGGGTGTCTATGGGTCAATTGATAGACAATTAAAATATTCACTACTAAACCCATTTGGGCCTCAAACCTTATGGGCCTAAAGCTCTGAAATGGTATTTTGAAGTTCTTCCATAGAAATATCCCTTTCTAATAGGTCTTTCTGAGCAGTATGCAAATCTGGAAGATGAGCCTCATCTAATAGACTAGCCTGCAGGATTGAGTCAATTGTCTTGGAGCTGTAAAAGCACTCATAATACATTTGAATAGAGAGTTAATATCTGAGTTTTGATTAAGGGTCGAGCCTGCAGATTGGTCTTTAAGAGAATGAATATAGTTTCTCTTCTGCCAAGCTTTAGGCATTATGGCTAATAATGGCTAATAGCCAACATGGTTTATTTCCCCATTATTTCTTTTTGGAGTGATCTAATCTATATATAGATTGGGATAAAATAAATTATTTCAATGGACAGAGAGCCTATTAGATTCAAAGGATTCATTATTAGGGTGGTCAATGTAAACTCTGCCATAGCCTCCTGTAAAGGGGTGGTCTTCAGTATGCCGACTGACCGGATCCCGGCGCACAGTATACCGGCGCCGGCATCCCGACAGCCGGCATACCAACACTTATTCTCCCTCGTGGGGGTCCACGACCCCCCTGGAGGGAGAATAAAATAGCGTGGCACGCATAGTGCGCCACCGTGCCCGTAGCGTGGCGAGCGCAGCGAGCCCGCAAGGGGCTCATTTGCGCTCGCCACACTGTCGGTAAGCTGGCGGTCGGGCTCCCGGCGCCGGTATGCTGGTCGCCAGGAGCCCGACCGCCGGCATATCATAGTGAACCCCTGTAAAGAATAGTAACAAGCCTTTTCCTTCCTACAATTTTTAGATACATAACTTATAATGTGGCCTCTCATTATCACTTTGGATGATCATGTCTCCCAACGAAGAATAGGATTGCCCATGTGGACTATGTTATCTTCGAGGAATTCATACAATTTCAAGTCTTGAAGACTGAAGGATAAAAGTAGGGACGCACCAAAGACCAGAGGATGGTACAGGAGAGGGGTAATACAGGGGACATGAGAGAGAGTTAAAAGATTCTATTGCAACAGGGCTTATTGTATTGTCTGTTAGACGATGCTTTGCCATTTCCAAGTCAGGTAAGGCCTCTGGCCCTGACAGGATTCTGGGAAATGTTATTAAGGAATGTTCTGAGCAGTTAGCTGGAAATTTTACAATGATTTTTAACCTTTCCCTTGACACATGCTGTGTGCCTAAATGTTTTAAATTATCCATTATTGTTCCTGTTCCTAAAAATGGCAAGGCCTGTGAGCCAAATGATTATCGCCCGATTGCTCTAATCAGGGCCGGTGCAAGGGTGTACAGCACCCCCCTGCAAGCTATACATTTGCGCCCTCCCTCCCATACTTAATAAAGGGACAGTGGGCACCGAAGTTTGGCGCCTCCCCCCCATTACCTCCTCTCCCAATAGAACTTGTACTTAACACTGCAGTCTGGATTCCCGTGCACACTCCCCAGTCAGTGACAGCCCCACACTGCTGTCCTGGCCGGCTCCTCACTGTGCAGCACGATCCCTCGGGTCTCCAGCTACTGTACAGCTGGAAGGCGTTGGCAGCAAGGAACGGTAACTGCCTCACACAGGCACTTCTGCGGCACCCGGAGTGTGGAGGGAGTGAGAGATGCAGTCGTACCACTGCACGGAGAAAGCAGGAACCCAGACGCCGACAGCCGGGAGAAGGGATGCCAGCTCAGTGCAGGCCGCGTGTACAGCCTCCAGACCCCGGGCTACTCAGCCAGGTGCTTTTCGGTTTAGCTATGACACCCTTACATCACCAGCTCCTCACTCTGGGTTACTGTCGGATGTCACGTGATGTCTGCAAGCCAGAGCACCGAGACAGTCACAGAGGAGGAGCGAGCGGCGCTGATACAGGACGGGAGATGATGACATCTGTGGCGTGGCTGGAGTGGGGAGGACTGGAAGAGGCGCGATCCAGGCTGCTGGCTGCCGCTGCTTGTACAGTGATAGGCGCAGCGGCAGCTGTCAGCAACAGCATAGGGATGCAGAGCAGGGAGAGTCTCTCCTGCCTGGCGCCTCCCTGCACTGCATCCCTTTGCTGAGCGGGTTCCGCCAGCTCTGGCTCTAACGTCTCTAATAATGAAGGCCTTTGAAAGAGTAGTTATGGGATACATATAAAAGCATCCCTGTTGATCTTGATCTTTTTCAGTTTGCACATACTGTAAGACAAGCAGATCGACGGATGATGCTGTCATTACTTTAGTTCACCGAGTACTTACCCATTTAGAATCCACATGCTCTATAGCAAGAATTTTGTTTGTGGATTATAGTTCGTCATTTAATACGATCATTCTGATGTCTCTAGTGTGTAAATTATCTCGGCTAGGTCTGAACAGTTTTGTATGTAGAAGGATCCTGGATTTTCTGATTAATAGGCCACAGACTATCAGATTGCATACATTTTTATCTAGTGAGTGTCAGCGTCCGGAGTCTTACTGGTACGCTGGGGCCGCTGGGCTGGCTTCCTTGGCGATGTGCGGGCAGCAGCGGAGGTGGGCTGCTGCGCCGGATCCGTGGGCAGCAGTAGCGATGGTGAGGGGGTCCGCTCGTGGCGGCGGGACGCCGCTACAGCGGGTCACTCTTGCTGAGCCGTTGCTTGGAGACCAGGGGCAGTGAGCAATGTGGCTTTGCAAAAAGGTCTGCATTACTGGGCGGCGCCATGTTGGAGACCAAGTTTTAAGCATAGTTCCTGTTTCTTCCAGCCAATCCAGGGAAAGCTCTCCCTATAAAAGGGGGCTGGTTTAGGACAGGGACACCAGTGCTTCAAGTTACAACCCTGTGTAGGTGCTTTAGCCTGTGCTCCCAGGATTCCTGCTGTATTCTGGTTCCTCCTGATCCTGCTTGGTCGGTTCTCTGTTGCTGCTGCAGCCCTGCCGTTTCTAGCCTGCTACTGCCTGTGGAAGCGCTCCTGGAAAACCCGGTCCAGTAAGACTCTTTGGGCACAGTCGCCCCCGGGTCTTATGCCTCGTCTTTCAAGCCACACTCCACAGATCTCCTTCACCAGCCACGCCTTTGTACCACCGACCACAGCCTGCAGATTATTATCTTCAGCCTCATTTTCCAAACCACAGTCCACAGTCCTTGTCTCCAGCCACGTCTTCAACCATCATCCACAGTTCCACAGTTCATCATCTACAGTCTCGTCTTTCAAATCACAATCCACAGTTCTTCGCCTCCAGCCACGTCTTTAACCATCGTGCTCCAGCCTCGGTTCTCTACCTCAGCCCTGTACATAATAAATACTTTCCATTGTCTTTCAAACCCCACCTACGTTCTTCATTGCTCCGTGTCCCATGCGAAAGAACTATATCCAGCCCCCTCATCTGGTTCATTCACAGCCTGCTACCTCCTCGGGCAAATCTCAGCTGACGGATCCTCAAACTCTGCTAGACGTGACCGTAAGCACTGGCCAAATGGATTCGACGGGTGACCAGGCCTCAGGAGGGGATTCAACTGCAGATATCTGGTCTCACTTAAGTAAGCAGGAGGCCACACAATCTCAAATCGTGCAGTTCAGGCAGAGTATGTCCGAACGTCAGGGCATGCGTACGGTCAGTCAGTATGTGATCCAGTTTCGCACCCTTTCCTCAGAACTGTACTGGAACGAGGAGGCTCTCATTGCAGCTTTCTGGAGCGGTCTCTCCAAAAAGATCAAAGATGACCTCGCAACTCAGGACGTACCTGATAAGTTGGATAAACTAATTTCTTTATGCAATAAGTTAGACCTGAGGTACAGAGAACGCTGTATGGAGAGGTTGCGGTCAGATCGCCCTAAGCCTAGAGTTGTTCTTCCACCAACACCATCATCACCAACTGCGGAAGAAACCATGCAGATTAATCGCTCCCACCTCTCCAATGAAGAACGTCAGAGACAGCGACAAGGGAACCTCTGCCTGTATTGTGGTGCATCTGATCACTTTGTCAAAACTTGCAATCTACGTCCGGGAAACGCCCGCTCCTAGTTTGTGCTGGAGAGGTCAAGCTAGGAAAAATCTCAGAATTATATACTAAGAAAGAGTCTGTCCTGTTAACCCAATTGGAGCACCCTTCTTCTTCTCTTCTCATCCCTGCACTACTCGATTCCGGAGCCGCCAAAAGCTTCATTACGTCAGCTCTGCTCAAACGATCTGGAATACAAACGGTTCCTTTGGATCGTACCATTTCTGTTACCGCAATGGATGGAAGTTATATCCCTGAGGGTATTATATCCTTTCGTACTATTCCTCTCAAGATGAAGGTCAGAGTTCTCCATTCAGAAGAAATCTCTTTCCTTGTAATTCCTAAAGCCTCTCATGAACTAATCCTAGGGTTTCCATGGTTAATCAGACACAATCCCCACATAGATTGGCAAACTATGGATGTTCTCTCTTGGGGACAAGACTGCTTTCAGAACTGTTTACCTTCAGTTAGACCTCTCTGTTCTTCCAGCCCTTCCAGCCTTCCTGTGGAGTACCAAGCTTTTCAAGATGTTTTCAGTAAGCATGGGGCGGACACCTTGTCTCCGCATCGTACTTGGGATTGTCCCATTGAGCTAGTACCCGGTAAGACTCCTCCCCGAGGTCGAATTTACCCTCTCTCACTTCCCGAGACACAGGCCATGTCGGAGTATATCCGGGAGAATTTGGAGAAAGGGTTCATCAGGTCTTCTACATCTCCGGCCGGAGTAGGGTTTTTCTTCGTCAAAAAGAAGGATGGGGGGTTGCAGCTCTGTATTGACTATAGAGGTCTCAATGACATAACAGTTAAGAACAGATATCCGTTACCTCTGATTCCAGAACTGTTCGACCGTGTTAAAGGAGCTACTGTATTTACTAAGTTGGACTTACGGGGGGCCTACAATCTTATACGTATTCGCCCAGGGGATGAATGGAAGACGGCATTTAATACCCGCAACGGCCATTACGAATACCTGGTAATGCCTTTTGGCCTATGTAACGCCCCAGCCGTCTTTCAAGAGTTCGTTAACGAAATCTTCAGAGATCTCCTCTATGACTGCTTGGTAGTGTATCTGGATTACATCCTCATTTTTTTTAGGGATCTGAAGACTCATCGGGAACAAGTCAAAGAAGTGTTAACTCGTTTACGAAGGAATCAGTTATTCTGTAAGTTAGAGAAGTGCACATTTGAAGTACCCATGATCCCATTCCTCGGTTACATTCTATCAGGGCAGAGGTTACAGATGGACCCCGCTAAAGTCCAGGCGATTCAGGATTGGGCACTTCCAGTTACCCTTAAAGGAATTCAACGTTTCCTGGGGTTTGCTAACTTCTACCGAAGATTCATTCAAAATTATTCTTCTGTCTTAGCTCCTATAACCACATTAAATAGGAAGGGAGCCGATCCTGCCAAGTGGTCTCCGGAGGTTTTGGAAGCTTTTTCATCTTTAAAGGAGGCCTTCACGACTGCTCCAGTTCTTCGACAACCCGATCTCAGCCGTCCGTTCTTGGTGGAGGTTGATGCCTCTACTGTAGGAGTAGGAGCAGTATTATCCCAGCTTTGAGGACAAGAAGGTCCATCCTTGTGCGTTCTTCTCGCGAAGATTCTCCCCCGCTGAACAGAATTATGCTATTGGGGAACAGGAATTACTGGCAATTAAGTTGGCCTTTGAGGAGTGGAGGTATTTGTTGGAGGGAGCTCAGCATCCAATTTCGGTGACCACGGATCATAAGAACCTCCTGTATCTACAGTCAGCCCAAAGTCTGAACCCACGTCAAGCAAGATGGGCACTCTTCTTTACCCGTTTTAATTTTAAACTCAGTTACCGACCAGGTTCCCTCAACAAAAAGGCAGATGCATTATCTCACTCCCTAAGTTCAGAAGAACCCTCTGACCATTCAAAAGAGCAATTTATCCTGGAATCCACCTCTTTTTCTGCAACTAATACCTCTCCACTTCCTCCTCCAGGGAAGATCTTCGTTGCACCAAATCTTTGCAAAAAAACTTCTTACATGGGCTCACTCCTCCTCCTTCATGGGCCATGCGGGCGGTCATAAGACACTTAAATTCATTCAGCGCTCCTACTGGTGGCCTCATCTCAGGACTGACGTTCAGGAATTCGTAGCTGCCTGTCCAAAATGTGCCCAGCATAAAAGTCCCAAAGGTCCACCAGCCGGGTTACTACATCCTTTGCCGGTACCACTAAGACCATGGACGCATATTTCTATGGACTTTATTACAGATTTATCTACGTCTGGTGGGCGGAACACCGTATGGGTCATAGTTGACCGATTCTCTAAAATGGCACACTTTGTTCCTCTGGCTAATCTTCCATCTGCATCCCAGTTGGCAAATTGTTTATAGCAGAGATCTTTCGACTCCATGGTCTACCACAGGAAATCGTGTCTGATAGAGGTCCTCAATTTGTGGGCAAGTTTTGGAGATCCCTATGTTCTGCTTTTGGCGTGAAATTAAACTTCTCCTCAGGATATCATCCCCAAATGGATAGTCAAACAGAGAGAGTGAACCAGGATCTGGAGACTTTTCTGCGTTTATTCATGTCCTCCTCACAGGATGACTGGCTGAACTTCCTCCCGTTCGCAGAATTTGCCCATAACAATCTTTATAATTATGGTTACCATCCAAGAGTTCATGACTTCCAACTTCTGCCTACGCTCGAGGTTCCTGCTGCAGAGTCAACACTTCGACAATTTACTGAAGCCTGGAAACAAGTTCACAAGACCTTGCTCAAGACATCCAAGAGATATAAGACCTATGCAGATCTGAAACGAAAAGTTGTACCAAGCCTTAAGGTAGGAGATCGGGTTTGGGTTTCCACACGTAACCTAAGATTAAAGGTTCCTACAAAAAAGTTTGCTCCCAGATTTATTGGGCCTTACCCAATCAAAAAAGTATTGAATCCTGTGGCTTACAAAGCGAAATTACCTCTGCAGTTAGGAATTCCTAATGCATTTCATATTTCTCTCTTAAAACCATTGGTACTTAATCGGTTCAGAGCCGCTCTGCCTAAATCACCCAAGATCCAATCAGCACATGGAGACGAATTTGAGATTCACAAGATCCTCGATTCTCACAGACGTTATGGTCGCATCCAGTACCTTGTTGATTGGAAGGGGTATGGGCCAGAGGAGAGATCTTGGGTAGATGCAGAGGATGTCCATGCTCCAAGACTTCTTCGGACATTTCATGCCAAGTTTCCAACTAAACCACATAGATGTCCAGAGTCCACCTCAAAGGGGGGGGGGGGGGGTACTGTCAGCGTCCGGAGTCTTACCGATACACTGGGGCCGCGGGGCTGGCTTCCTTGGCGATGTGCGGGCAGCGGCGGAGGTGGGCTGCTGCACCGGATCCGTGGGCAGCAGTAGCAACAGTGAGGGGGTCCGCTCGTGGCGGTGGGACGCCGCTACAACGGGTCGCTCTTGCTGAGCTGTTGCTTGGAGACCAGGGGCAGTGAGCAATGTGGCTTTGCAAAAAGGTCTGCATTACTGCGCGCCACCATGTTGGAGACCAAGTTTTAAGCATAGTTCCTGTTTCCTGTTTCTTCAGCCAATCCAGGGGAAGCTCTCCCTATAACAGGGGGCTGGTTTAGGACAGGGATGCCAGTGCTTCAAGTTACAACCCTGTTGTAGGTGCTTTAGCCTGTGCTCCCAGGATTTCTGCTGTATTCTGGTTCCTCCTGATCCTGCTTGGTCGGTTTTCTGTTGCTGCTGCAGCCCTGCCGTTTCTAGCCTGCTACTGCCTGTGGAAGCGCTCCTGGAAAACCCGGTCCAGTAAGACTCTTTGGGCACAGTCGGCCCCGGGTCTTCTGCCTCGTCTTTCAAGCCACACTCCACAGATCTCCTTCACCAGCCACGCCTTTGTACCACCGACCACAGCCTGCAGATTATTATCTTCAGCCTCATTTTCCAAACCACAGTCCACAGTCCTTGTCTCCAGCCACGTCTTCAACCATCATCCACAATTCCACTGTTCATCATCTACAGTCTCGTCTTTCAAATCACAGTCCACAGTTCTTCGCCTCCAGCCACGTCTTTAACCACCGTGCTCCAGCCTCGGTTCTCTACCTCAGCCCTGTACATAATAAATACTTTCCATTGACTCTCAAACCCCACCTACGTTCTTCATTGCTCCGTGTCCCATGCAAAGGAACTATATCCAGCCCCCTCATCTTGTTCATTCACAGCCTGCTACCTCCTCGGGCAAATCTCAGCTGCCGGATCCTCAAACTCTGCTAGACGTGACAGTAAGCTTGTAATTAGTACGGGAGTACCTCAGGGATGTGTGTTGAGCCCTCTGCTGTACTACCTGTTTACTTACGATTGTACTTCCCATTGACGATATCGCAGTTGCAGGCCTAATTAGTAAAAATAATGAGTCAGAGTATAGATCTGAGGCCTCTAGGTGGGAAGCTTGGAGTCAAGACAACCACTTAATTTTAAACGTAAAAATGACCAAAGAAATTATCATAGATTTTAGGAAATTGCATAAACAGCCCCTCTGCTCGTTAGTTGTGAATGGCCAGGAAGTGGAGACGGTCGAGTCGTTAACATTTTTGGGTACTAATATCTCCAAAGACTTGTCTTAGAGTATCCACACGCAATGTGTTATTAAAAAGGCCCAACAATGTCTGTTTTTATTGAGGAGAATGCGAATGTCGGGAATATGTAAGGAAATCCTGGTCAATTTTTACTCGGCTGTTTTAGAGAGTATTCTTACATATGGAATTGTGGTATGGTTTGGAACCTGCACTGCAGCAGAACGTAAGTCTCTTCAGACGGTGGTAAAAACTGCTATTGGAGTTAGCTTGCCCAGTATCCGGGATATATATATGAAAGGAGGCTTCTCACCAAGTGAAACGCATCCTAGGAGACTTATTGTATCCAAATTTGGGGATATTTACTGTGTTGCCATCTAACAAGCGTTATCGATCTATTCTTTGTCAGACTAGCCGGTTAAGGGGTAGCTTTTCCCCAACTGCAATAAACATGTTAAATAGGACAAATTTAAGATAACTGGGGGTGTCACTGGTTGGAGAGTTCTCTTAGTTCTAATGGCTTCTGTACTTGCTTGCTTTTTAATTTTGTTGGTTGTTCATGTATGTGAACTATTAATGATAATAAAGTAGTAGTAGTAGTTGTAGTATTAAGCTGGCCATACACCTAAAGATTTATTGTCAGATCTGGGTGGTTGGAATGAAAATCTGGTTATAAATGAGAGCAAATGACCTTATTAGGTCGCTTAGCGAAAGGACCTGTTAACCTCCCTTCACTCATATTATGGGGGAGCAGGCCCGGCGGTACCCGCTCAGCAAAGGGATGCAGTGCAGGTAGGCGCCGGGCAAGAGAGGTACTCTACCTGCTCTGCATCCCCGATGCTGTACGAGTACGACTGATGCTGCCGGCTGCCGCTGCGCCTTTCATACTGTATTACAGGCAGCGGCGCCGGCAGCTGTGTAAAAACTGTGGATTAAAGTGCGGCCCCTCTTCGGCACTAGAATGGAGTGATCCAGGAGGCAGCAAATTCCCCCGGAGCGCATGGTACGCCTTTAAGCCCCGCCCCTTATGCCCTGCAGTGTGTCATCATACTGCTGTTGCGACCCGCCTTGCCCCCACAGTCCCACTCCCTTGTCAGCAGCGCAGCCCCCAGCAGCGCATATTAAGAAGAAGCGCGCTCTCCTGGACCCCAGTCACAACAGCGCCGGAGCCAGTAAGTCAGCATCCTGAGTGCATGGACACAGCTCTGAGCTGTGCAGCACTTCAGGTCACAGGGCTGTGGGTGGGCACGGGGGCGCAAGGATTAGCATAACCACTGAGACTCTCATCAGTGATTTTTATGTACTGTCACTGTTTCAAACCCCCCACCCCATATTCTGTCCTAGCCATTATGTAAAACCCACCCCATGTTCTGTACTATTCCATCCCTCCCCGTTCAGTCCCAGCCATTGTGTCACCCGCCGCATGTTCAGTCCCAGCCATTGTGTCACCCTCCCCTCCCCCCCATGTTCTCTCAATTACCCCCCCCCCCAGAATCCTTGTCAGCGCACTACAGGAAACATGCTCTCGTGGCCGCCGTGCGCACATACAGGAGCCAGATACGCGGTATCCACCCTCCTGTGTCCTGTCACTGTGTCACCCCCCCTCCCATGTCCTGTCACTGTGTCACACCCCCTCCTGTGTTCCATCACTGTGTCACCCCAGTGTCCGTCACTGTGTCACCCCCCGTGTCCCGTCACTGTGTCACCCCCCTTGTCCCGTCACTTTGTCACCCCCCGTGTCCCGTCACTGTGTCACCCAAGTGTACTGTCACTCTGTCACCCCCCATGTCTTGTCACTGTGTCATCCCCCATGTCCTGTCACTGTGTTACCCCCCCCCCGTGTCCTGTCACTGTGTCATCCCCATCCAGTGTTCTGTCTGTGTCACCCCCTGGTGTCCTGTCACTGTGTCATAACCCCTCCGTGTCCTGTCACTCTGTCACCCCCGATGTCTTATCACTGTGTCACAACCCCCCATCTTCTGTCCCAGATTAATAACATGAATAAGGGGCAACATGAATAACATGAATAAGGGACATTATTGTGTGGTGTAATGTGAATAAGGGGCACTATCATGTGGTGTAACATGAATAAGGGGCAACACCGTGTGATGTAACGTGAATAAGGGCCACTACTGTGAGGTGTAATGTGACTGAGGGGCACTACTGTGTGGCATAATTTGAATTGGTGGTACTAATTTGTGGCCACGCCCTTTTCTTGTGAGAGCACACCCTTTTTGTGTCGTGAAGTATGGGAGGGAAGGCGCAAATGTATAGTTTGCAGGGGGACGCCTAACACCCTAGCACTGGGCCGGAAGTGTAGAAATTATCGAAGCAGGCTGTAACAAAAGAAATATAACTAGTCATGAATAACATCATGAATAAAATCATGAATGTTATAACTTAAAATTTAAAGTATGGACATTGTATACTTTGTGTATTATATTCAGACACTAGAAAATTGATTTGCTCTAAAGTGTTTGTTATAAAGTATCAGTGTCAGAAACAATTGTAACTTTTGGGCTCTATCTAGAATTCCATGTTAGACAGGTATAGAAATAAATACTGAGCACTGGCTCTCTAAAGTGTGTCCAATACTATAGAGAGCCAGTACTCAGTATTTATTAGGTTAGGAAAGGTGTATACAGTAGATGTCAATAAGGGTTTCCTTTATAATTCTACTGAATGGTAAGGTCCATTTCCTAGTCTTGGACTTTCTCTTGATGCCTAAATTACTGTTGCAAGAGTGGGGTGTGTACATAATCTTCTTTTTACAATGCCACTTTTAAATTATGATATAATATCATTGTCATGTGTATTCAATTCAAATAATCCTCTCACAGAAATATTATCCACAGAAATAAACCATTTCAAAATCGACCATATTCTGGGGCAGATGTACTAAGCCTTGAAAAGTGTTAACAGTGCCGTTTCTAGGGGCGGGCGAGCCGTGCAACTGCACGGGGCGCCCGCCGCGGCACTTAGTTACTCCTTCTTGCCTCTCCCGAGCGCTCCTGCTCGGGGGGCGGAGTTTCGCGGAATGACGCGTTGCGTCGTGACGTCGCGACGCAAACGCGTCATTCCGCAAAGCCCCGCCCCCCGAGCAGGAGCGCTCGGGAGAGGCGAGAAGGAGAAGCAAGAAGGAGGAGGCGGCCGGCGCGGGACGTGAGGCGGCGGGACCGAAGAGCGGGAAGACGTAAGTATTCTCTCTCTCTCCCCCTTCCTTCTCCTCAGCTTGAAACCTGCCTGCCGCCAGGGCCGTTTCTAGACAATTTGGCTCCCAGTGCGAGATTTCAAAATGCGCCCCCCCCCCCCCCTATTGCTCTAAAAAAAAAAAGTGTGCCCCCCCATATAGCCATAAAAAGAAAAAGCATGCGCGCGCCGTAGGCGCGCGCGCTCCCGACAAGGGTGTGTGGCCTGATTAAAATGGGCGTGGCCTCATCTGATATCATCACACCCACCACAGAACGGAAAAAATAAAAATGTCCCCTTTTTACACATTACAGCAGGCAAGTGTCCCCATATTACACAGCGCGGCAGGCAGGTGTCCCCATTTTACACAGCGCGGCAGGCAGGTGTCCCCATTTTACACAGCACGGAAGGCTGGTATCCCCATTTTACACAGTACGCAGGCAGGTGCCCCCATTTTACACAGTACGCAGGCAGGTATCCCCATTTTACAAAGTGCAGCAGGCAGGTATCCCCATTTTACACAGCGCGGCAGGCAGATATCCCCATTTTACACAGCACAGCAGGCAGATATCCCCATTTTACACAGCACGGCAGGCAGATATCCCCATTTTACACAGCACGGCAGGCAGATATCCCCATTTTACACAGTACGCAGGCAGGTGCCCCCATATTACACAGTACGCAGGCAGATGCCCCCATATTACACAGTACGCAGGCAGATGCCCCCATATTACACAGTACGCAGGTAGGTGCCCCCATATTACACAGTACGCAGGCAGATGCCCCCATATTACACAGTACGCAGGCAGATGCCCCCATATTACACAGTACGCAGGCAGGTGCCCCCATATTACACAGTACGCAGGCAGGTGCCCCCATATTACACAGTACGCAGGCAGGTTCCCCCATATTACACAGTACGCAGGCAGGTGCCCCCATATTACACAGTGTGGCAGGCAGGTATCCCCATAGGCAGGTGCCCCCATATTACACAGTGTGGCAGGCAGGTATCCCCATAGGCAGGTGCCCCCATATTACACAGTGTGGCAGGCAGGTATCCCCATAGGCAGGTGCCCCCATTTTACACAGTGCGGCAGCGGCAGGCAGGTTTCAAGCTGAGGAGAAGGAAGGGGGAGAGAGAGAGAATACTTACGTCTTCCCGCTCTTCGGTCCCGCCGCCTCACGTCCCGCGCCGGCCGCCTCCTCCTTCTTGCTTCTCCTTCTCGCCTCTCCCGAGCGCTCCTGCTCGGGGGGCGGGGCTTTGCGGAATGACGCGTTTGCGTCGCGACGTCACGACGCAACGCGTCATTCCGCGAAACTCCGCCCCCGAGCAGGAGCGCTCGGGAGAGGCAAGAAGGAGTAACTAAGTGCCGCGGCGGGCGCCCCGTGCAGTTGCACGGCTCGCCCGCCCCTAGAAACGGCACTGCCTGCCGCTGCCGCACTGTGTAAAATGGGGGCACCTGCCTATGGGGATACCTGCCTGCCACACTGTGTAATATGGGGGCACCTGCCTATGGGGATACCTGCCTGCCACACTGTGTAATATGGGGGCACCTGCCTATGGGGATACCTGCCTGCCACACTGTGTAATATGGGGGCACCTGCCTGCGTACTGTGTAATATGGGGGAACCTGCCTGCGTACTGTGTAATATGGGGGCACCTGCCTGCGTACTGTGTAATATGGGGGCACCTGCCTGCGTACTGTGTAATATGGGGGCATCTGCCTGCGTACTGTGTAATATGGGGGCATCTGCCTGCGTACTGTGTAATATGGGGGCACCTACCTGCGTACTGTGTAATATGGGGGCATCTGCCTGCGTACTGTGTAATATGGGGGCATCTGCCTGCGTACTGTGTAAAATGGGGATATCTGCCTGCCGTGCTGTGTAAAATGGGGATATCTGCCTGCCGTGCTGTGTAAAATGGGGATATCTGCCTGCTGTGCTGTGTAAAATGGGGATATCTGCCTGCCGCGCTGTGTAAAATGGGGATACCTGCCTGCTGCACTTTGTAAAATGGGGATACCTGCCTGCGTACTGTGTAAAATGGGGGCACCTGCCTGCGTACTGTGTAAAATGGGGATACCAGCCTTCCGTGCTGTGTAAAATGGGGACACCTGCCTGCCGCGCTGTGTAAAATGGGGACACCTGCCTGCCGCGCTGTGTAATATGGGGACACTTGCCTGCTGTAATGTGTAAAAAGGGGACATTTTTATTTTTTCCGTTCTGTGGTGGGTGTGATGATATCAGATGAGGCCACGCCCATTTTAATCAGGCCACACACCCTTGTCGGGAGCGCGCGCGCCTACGGCGCGCGCATACTTTTTCTTTTTATGGCTATATGGGGGGGCACACTTTTTTTTTTTTTTTTAGAGCAATAGGGGGGGGGGGGGGGGGCGCATTTTGAAATCTCGCACTGGGAGCCAAATTGTCTAGAAACGGCCCTGAGTGTTAAAGTGGAGATAAGTATCAACCAATCAGCTCCTAACTGTAATTTTTCAAACACAGCCTGTAACATGACAGGAGCTGGTTGGCTGGTACTTTATCTCTCCTGATCGCTGTTGTGTGAATTTGCACTGCGGGCCGAATTCAGACCTGATTGCAGCAGCAAATTTGTTAGCTAATGGGCAAAACCTTGGGGGTCATTCCGATTTGATCGCTCACTGCCAATTTTCGCAGCGCAGCGATCAGGTGAAAAAATTGCATTTATGCGCATGCGTATGCCCCGCAATGCGCATGCTCGACGTACGGGTACAAAGTCCTTTGTGGTTGTGCTCAGGTTCTAGCAAAGTTTTTCTTCGCACATGCGGCCGCTAGGAGATTGACAGATAGGGGGCGTTACTGGGTGTCAACTGACCGTTTTCAAGGAGTGTTTGCAAAAACGCAGGCGTGCCCGAAAAACCGCAGGCGTGGCTGGGCGTTCGCTGGGTGGGTGTATGACGTCAAATCCGGACACGAATAGGCTGAAGTGATCACAAGCGCTGAGTTCAGAGCTACCCTGAAACTGCACAAACTGTTTTTGCAGAGCTCGGCTGCACATGCGTTCGCACTTCTGCTAAGCTAAAATACACTCCCCAGTGGGCGGCGGCATAGCGTTTGCATGGCTGCTAAAAGCTGCTAGCGAGCGATCAACTCGGAATGACCCCCTATGTGCACTACAGGTCGGGCAGATATAACATGTGCAGAGATAGTTAGATTTGGGTGGGTTATTTTGTTTCTGTGCAGGGTAAATACTGGCTGCTTTATTTTTACACTGCAGTTTAGATTTCAGTTTGATCTCACCACACCCAAATCTAACTCTCTCTGCACATGCTGTATATGCCCCCCCTGCACTGCACATGGTTTTGCCCATTAGCTAACAAATTTGCTGCTGCAATCAGGTCTGAATTATAGAACAATATTGCAGGAGCAAGGCCAAACTGCAAAGAAATTCTGCATCTTTCTTGATCGCTAGGCGAACGCAGGTTGATTGACAGGAAGCAGACATTGGGTGGTGGTAACTGGCTGCTTTCTGGGAGTGTCAGGAAAAATGCAGGCATTCCCAAGCGTTTTCAGGGAGGGTGTGTGACGTCAGCTCCACCCCTGATCAGCATGTTTGTATCGCACTGTAGGAGTAAGTCCTGGGCTACGCACAGACTGGAGAAAACATTAGACGGTGAGTGAGTTGCAAACGGATTTGCAGCTGGCTGGCATTTGCAAAGATTTTACGCAGACTTGCACGGGGCAGTTATTTACTCTGTATGGGTGGTGACTATCTGATCGCAGACCTCTGCAAATTCGCAGAGGTGCAATCATGTCTAAGGTGGTAATTCAGACCTGATCGCTGGGTAGCGTTTTTTGCTGCCCTGCGATCAGATAGTCGCCACCTACAGGGGGAGGGTGAATTCGCTGTGCAAGTGTGCGTTCGGATGTGTAGCAGAGCTGCACAAACTGATTTTGTGCAGTCTCTGCTCAGCCCAGGACTTACTCAGCTGCTGCGATTCGTTCTTGCTGATCGGGGCCGGAGCTGACGTCAGACGCCCTCCCTTCAAACGCTTTGACACGTCTACCGTTTGTCCGGACACTCCCTGGAAACAGTCAGTTGCCACCCACAAATGGCCTCTTCCTGTCAATCACCTTGCAAACACCCGTGTGATCGGATTTATCGCACCATCCCGTCACTGACTGGTGATCCCTGTTGCTGCAGTCCGTCGGCGGTGCATACGCATGCACAGTTCAGATCTGATAGCACGATGTGCGAAAATGCACAGCAGTGATCAGGTCTGAATTACCCCCTAAATTAGGCCCTTTATCACTCTCAAAGGCTAAGCACATCTGCCCCTCTGTCCCCTAAGATTCAGTCTTCAGCTCCCACAGAAATATTGTCTTCAAAAATAAACTACTTAAAAAAGTCTAGGAACCATGGTCCACACACTTCCATGCGTGCATTACATTTTCTTTGTAATTACCCAAGTTAAGGGGACAGTTTGTCTGGTTTTCGCTCTTCTCTTTTCCCCAATTTTGTTTTCACACTTTGCAGCTCGCCACACCACTCTCTTATTTCTTGTTCTCTCTGTTTTTTCTCTGTTCTGTTTTCTTGTTCACAAACTGTTTCACAGTTTTTCCTCTCTGTTGACAAGCTCTTATGGGCAGTGGTCATTGTATGTGATTAAATACTTTAAAACTGTTTATCAATACTGTTTGTAATCTACTTTTTTGACAAAAATGAAATAAACAAAAAAATAAATAACATTTAAATATTTTATAGTGAACCATTTACTGCTTCATGTTGGTCTCAGTGATACCTGTCTTCATTAAAATATCCTCCCACTATTATTTATTTCAGTTATACACACATGATGTAACAAGTAGGTTGATTTTTAGGGAACAAACATATATGTGAATAACAAATCATGAGATAAAACAATTAAATAATAAATATAAAAAATAAAATCACCATAACAAAGAGAGAGATGTGTTAGGGGTGTGGCACCATTAAAAACCATATTGGTCAAGATTGCATTATCGGGTGTATTTGCCCATTATTTCTAACAAGGACATTTACTAAAGAAAGACACAGGAGGGTTGCATTGATTCGAACTTTAAAACTTGGGTGAAATAACAAATACACCATCAGCCAATTTAGTAAGTACTTTCCATAGGAAACAACAGCACAGAAATTTACCAAGAATCATGTTTACAAACACACCCGAGAAATAGGCAAACTCAGGCCAAAATACACTTTAGAAATAGGCGTCCAGCTGAGCAGCGTGTTTTGCGAAACCTGTACAGATCAGTGTGATCTTTGTAGCGCTTCTCTATGTAAAAGTAGTGAAAGTGTTAAAAAAAAATAGGATTTTAATTACCTACCGTTAAATCCTTTTCTCGTAGTCCGTAGATGATGCTGGGGTCCACATTAGTACTATGGGGTATAGACGGGTCCACCAGGAGCCATTGGCACTTTGGGTTTGAGAGTGTGGGCTGGCTCCTCCCTCTATGCCCCTACTACCAGACTCAGTCTAGTAACTGTGCCCGAGGAGACGGAAATCTTCGAGAGAAGGATTATACACAGATAGTGGCAAGATTCATACCAGCTCACACATACAAGGCAAACCAAGCTAACGAGTTTGAAACTCAGCAAAAGCTGAAACATTACTTAACTGGGATGTGGCCAAGATCCCGCCGGACGGAATCCCGGTGGTCGAAATCCCGACATCGGGATCCCGACCGTCACAATCCCGACATATTCTCCCTCTGTGGGTGTCCACGACACTTATAGAGGGAGAATAAATTAGTGTGCCGAGCATACCGAGGCACAGTGCCCGCAGCGTGGTGAGCGCAGCGAGCCTGCAAGGGGCTGCATTGCGCTCGCCCCCCTGTCGGGATTGTGCCAGTCAGGATCCCGGTGTCGGTATTCCAACCGCCGGGATCCCGTCCGGCGGTATTTCGTACTGATCCCACTTAACCAAGTAACAAAGGCAGTACTCAACCAAGAACAAAGTTGAACTGAACCAGATAACCACTTCAGGATCACGAAGCGCTAGGCGGGCGCCCAGCATCCTCTACGTACTAGGAGAAAAGGATTTATCGGTAGGTAATTAAAATCTTATTTTCTCCTACGTGCTAGAGGATACTGGGGTCCACATTAGTACCATGGGGATGTACCAAAGCTCCCAGAATGGGAGGGAGAGCGTGGAGGCTCCTGCAGAACTGACTTACCAAACTTTAGGTCCTCAGAGGCCATAGTATCGAACTTGTAGAACTTAGCAAACGTGTTCGACCCTGACCAAGTAGCCGCTCTGCAAAGTTGTAAAGCCGAGTCACCCCAGGTAGCCGCCCAGGTGGGCCTTAACAGATTTTGGACACGGCAATCCTGCCGTAGAATATGCATGCTGGATAGTGAACCTAATCCAGGGAGAAATCGTCTGCTTAGAAGCAGGACATCCAATTTTCTTGGGATCATAAGGGAACAAACAGAGAGTCCAATTTTCTGTGGCGAGCAGTCCTCTTCACATAGATCTTCAAAGTCCTCACCACGTCCAAGGACTTTGATGGAATTGAGGAGTCAGTAGCCACTGTCACCACAATAGGTTGGTTGATATGAAAAGCCAACACAACCTTTGGAAGGAACTGCTGATGCGTCCTGAGCTCAACTCTATCTTCATGGAAGATTAAAAAGGGGCTTTTACAGGACAAAGCCCCCAATGCCGACACACGTCAAGCAGAAGCTAAGGCCAACAAAGTGACAGCCTTCCACGTGACAAACTTGACCTCAACCTCCTGTAGAGGCTCAAACCAATCTGATTGCAGGAACTGCAACACCATGTTAAGATCCCAGGGTGCCGTCGGTGGCACAAAGGGAGGTTGGATGTGCAGAACCCCTTTCAAAAAGGTCTGAACCTCAGGGAGGGCAGCTAATTGTTTCTGGAAAAAAATAGATAAGGCCGAAATCTGGACCTTTATGGATCCCAAACGCAGACCCATATCCACACCTGCTTGCAGAAAGAGGAGAAACCGTCCAAGTTGAAACTCCACCGTAGGAAATTTATTGGATTCACACCAAGACACATATTGTTTCCAAATGCGATGGTAATGTTTAGACGTTAGCCCTTTCCTAGCCTGTATCAGGGCAGGAATAACCATGCTCGGAATACCCTTACGGGCTAAAATCTGGCATTCAACCACCATGCCGTCAAACGTAGCCACGGTAAGTCCTGATAAGCGAACGGCCCCTGTTGCAGAAGGTCCTCGTGAAGAGGAATAGGCCACGGTTCTTCCAGCAGTAGATCCAGAAGATCCACGTACCAAGCTTGCCTTGGTCAATCTGGAGCAATGAGAATTGCCTGAACCCTTGTTCTCTTTATGAGCTTTAGAATTCTTGGAATGAGTGGAAGTGGAGGGAACACATACACTGACTTGGACACCCAGAGAGTTACCAGGGCATAACTGCCACTGCTTGTGGGTCTCTCGACCTGGAACAGTATCTCCAGAGTTTCTTGTTGAGACATGAGGCCATCATGTCTATTTGAGGCACGCCCCAATGACTGGTCCCGTCTGTGAACACCTCCGGACGAAGGCCCCATTCTCCTGAATGGAGATCGTGTCTGCTGAAGAAGTCTGCTTCCCAGTTGTCCACTCCTGGAAGGAAGATTACTGACAGAGGAGGATTCTTGTCACCTCTGACATTGCAGCCCTGCTCTTTGTTTCTCCCTGTCGGCTTATGTAGGCAACCGTCGTCACATTGTCCGACTGTACTTGAATGGCCCTATCTTGTAGAAGATGAGCCGCTTGGAGAAGACCATTGTACATGGCTCTTAGTTCCAGAATGTTTATTGGAAGAATGGCTTCCTGATTTGACCATCTTCCTTGGAAGGTTTCCCCTTGGGTGACCGCTCCCCAACCTCTGAGACTTGAATCTGTGGTCAGAAGGATCCAGTTCTGGATTCAGAACCTGCGGCCCTCCAGACGGTGAGGCATTTGCAACCATCAGAGGAGCGAAAGCCTTGCCTTTGGTGAGAGACGTATCCTCTGGTGCATGTGCAGATGAGATCCCAACCATTTGTCTAGGAGATCCAGTTGGAAGGGTCGAGCATGGAATCTCCCATACTGTAGAGCCTCGTAGGAGGCAACCATCTTCCCCAGAAGGCAAATGCTCTGATGAACCGATACCCGACCAAGTTTCAAGACATCCCGGACCATGGATTGTATCACCAACGCTTTCTCTCTTGGAAGAAACACCCTCTGCACTTCCGTGTCGAGGACCATTCCCAGGAAAGACAATCTCCTTGTTGGCTCCAGATGTGATTTCGGAGGGTTCAGGATCCAACCATGATTCCTGAGTAGTTGAGTCGTAAGAGTGATGGACTGCAATAACCTCTCCATGGACAATGCCTTTATCAATAGATCGTCCCGGCATGGAATTCTGTTCACACCCTGCCTGCGGAGGAGAACCATCATCTCTGCCATCACCTTGGTGAACACCCTCGGTGCCATGGAGAGACCGAATGGCAGTGCCTGGAGCTGAAAGTGACTGTCTAACAGTGCGAATCAGAGATAAGCCTGATGCGGCAGCCAAATTGGAATGTGGAGGTACGCATCTTTGATATCCAAGCATACCAGAAACTCCCCCTCCTCCAGACCTGAAATTACCCATCTCAGAGATTCTATTTTGAATTTGAACTCCCTCAGATAGGGGTTTAACGATCTCAAATTCAAAATTGGCCTGACCGAACCATCCGGTTTCGGTACCACGAAAAGGTTAAAATAGTAACTCTTGGGGGCGTGGCCTAGCTGGCAGTAGGAGAAGCTGCACTTTATATGGGCTCCTGCTGGCTGGTCCCTAAAAAGCCTGATAACCCTGCTTTCCGTGCCCTGGACCCCCCTGCTCTCTGCCCACAGCCTTTGCTTCTTCTCACCTGACCCGGAGAAGTGTGCTGCGGAGTCGGGAGGCAGCTCCGGCTGCCTTTGCGGATTGCGGCCTTCCCCCCTCCTGTGAAGCCGGGGCCTCGATTTTGGCGCTCTGCGGGGCCCGTGGACGGAGCTGACCGCGGGTGCCGGGACTCCTTCCCCCCCCTCCGGACCGCTTGCTGCAGCCTCCTGCCGCGCCGATCTCCCCCCGTGGGTCCCTCCGGCGGGGTTGTGTGGCTGGATTGACGGACCTGCGGCCCCCTGCTGCCTCCGGCCGACGCGGCCTACTACGTTCCCTGTAGCCAGGACCTCGAGTTTGGGGACAGCCTGGCCGTGAGCTCCGGGACCGGCCCGCGGCCATGACGGACCCTTCTGAACGCTCTGTGGACCCCAGCCTTTCCCTCTGCGTGCTGCTGGGTGGCCCCCAGCTCCTAGGGGTGCTTCTGAGCTTCAAGACCCCCCTCCACAGCTACTGGAAGGCCTGCTATCTCCTGTTTACCCTGGAGGGGCTCCCTGCTGGCGGCCATTTTCCTACACCCACAAGTAAGACATCTTTTCTCACCTCTCACTGCACCAGCGTTTGCACCTACTCACTGGGCTCACCTGTACCTTCTTCTGCATGGGCTGTCACTGCTGGGCCCCCATCTCCGTGGTGCTATTTGTTGCTGAGACTTCCTAATATATTATTAAGGCTTTAGACCTCATCACATTATACTTCAGGGTCAGGGTGCACCATCTCCTGGCTAGTACAGTCTACTACGACTGCATCATGCTTCAGCCCTCTATGTTACTGCTACGCAGGGGAATGCTCTGCTAAAGTGTAATGGCTGCTGCGCTGGGGGATTCATGTCCACTCTCATCTCACGTAATATAATGGAACACTAACTTTATACGCTATTGCTCAGTTTTGATTTTTGCTCTTTCCTCCCTTCCGGGACTGTCATACGCCATGCCTCGGTCCAAAAAATCAGCGCCATCCGCGGATTTGACCTCCTTTATCTCTAAAATGAAGCCTAATTCATCTAAACCATCATCCGCTTCACAACCTGCTCCGATCTCAGAATCTGAGGAAGAAACACCTGTGCTTGACTCTTCCATGAAAGACTGCATTTCCTCTATCCTTAACGAGATGAAGTCGCTGAAACAGGCTTTCCACTCGGAGATCCATAAGGCCATCTCTGGTCTCAAAGATGAGATATCGGACCTTGGTGCTCGTACTAATGACGTTGAACAGAAAACTGACGAGGTAATCAACTTCCAGCAGGAGATGGAGCACTTTGTCTATGCTATGCAGGAGGACATTTACCTACTTCAAGATCAACAGGAAGACGCAGATAATCGCGCCAGACGTAACAATCTCCGCATTAAATATATTCCGGAGTCGGTGGAACCTGCCCAACTGGAGGATTTCCTCATCCGCTTCTTTCAATATCTCCTGCCGGACACTCCGCCTGAGCTTTTCCTCTTGGATAGGGCTCACCGCTCCCTACGCCAAAAACCCTCTTCATCTTCCCCTCCACGTGATGTGGTGTTACGCTGTCATTATTTTAAAACTAAGGACAGAGTCCTGACTACTGCCCGCAACAAGGACGTGTGTCTGTTTGAAACGCACAAGTTGCTGGTGTTCCAGGACTTATCCCCTATTACTCTCAGGAGGCGCTTCGACTTGAAGGAGTACACCCAGATCGTCAGGGAGAATCAAATCAGGTACAGGTGGGGTTATCCTTTTGCCTTGATAGTGCAGCTTGATGGGAAGTGACTACTGGCGCGATCCAAGGAGGATGCCCACCGGCTTCTTTTGCAACTGAACTTGCCCCCCCCCCCCCCGGCACTTGACAAGCCTTCTCCCCCACAGGCTGTACCGGGTCCTCCACGCACCCCAAGCTCACCCCTCCCGCAGCGAGCACCCCGACGTCTTTGGTCGACAGTCACGCCAAAAGCCTCTTCCAGATGTGACCCTCCGTGAACTTTACTCCACGTGCTACTTTAATGGGTTACTGTATATTACTGCATACTACTGTGTTTTGCATTTTAGAAGTTCTCTGTTTTCTCTCTCCTGAGCTTCTCTGTTTGAGCCTATATTGTTACTGTTCCTCAGGTTCTGATGTGTTTCATTGTTATCAAATGTTGCTCCGACCCCCCATGGTCGCCCCATTCATTCTCCGTTTTTTTTTTGTGTGTGTTTCTGTCTTCTTCCCGTAGGTTCATAGACATGTGACGCCACGCCCTCCACCGAGCCATTATAGCCGGTTTTGAGCATAGGGGAGACATTCTCTCCCTTGGTACCCCATACGGGAGCTCAAACATGTGGACCTGCACGGCGAGTACAGTGGGTCTTTGGCTCGGTTTATTGTTATATTTGTTCTGTTTGTATTGTTCTCAATGTTTTTCTCCTCCTCTCTCTTTCTTTTTCCCGCCTTCCCCCTCTTCCCTTCCCTTTGCTTCCACGGGAGGCCAACCATGGGTTTCTAGGGATGCTATAGCTCTGTGCTCATATACACTGTTATGTCGGGTAATGTTATAACTTACAATGTGAAGGGCCTTAATAGCCCCCAAAAGAGGACTAAATTATTTATTTTTCTAAAACAGGTTAGGGGAGATCTGGTGTTCCTTCAGGAGACGCATTTCAGAGGTACCTCCCACCCCGAATTACGATCTAGACGCCACCCGGTAGTTATACATGCATGCGATCGTACTCAGAAGAAGCGGGGGGTCGCAATACTGATTCCCGCCCATTTACACTTAGAGTCAGAAAAAATCATCAGAGACAAAAGGGGTCGCTTTCTCATTATTGTGGGCAGGCTTAATAATGTTCCTATCACTCTGATTAATGTCTATGCCCCTAATGTTAATCAGGCCTCATTCTTCGCTTCCCTAGATTCCAAGATAGCCCAATATAGAAAGGGCGATATTTTAATGGCAGGGGATTTCAATACCATACTCCACCACAGCCTCGACCGCTCCCATTCCCTCCCACCTTCCTAGTCCCATATCAGCAATTGTAATTCCAGAGCCCTGTTGTCTTTACTTAAAAACCACTTACTCTTTGATTCTTGGAGAGCTTTAGATCTGTTAATCAAAGACTATACTTTTTTCTCACCGGTGCATAATCTTTATACGAGGATTGATATGATTATGATTGGGAGAGACTTAACCTCCAAGATCCAAAAATGTCTTATCCTTCCAATTACATGGTCTGACCATACCCCGGTACCATTGACTCTCTCTGGTTTATCCCGCACCCTTTCCTCTCCCTCCTGGTCCCTTAATGACGCTCTTCTCCAACATACCGCTGTGCTGCTGCAAGTCACTCAGGTACTGACTGATTACTTTAGTTTGAATCAGACCCCTGGCATGTCCGATATGACCTTGTGGGAAGCTCACAAGGCGGTCCTTCGGGGCCACTTCATACAAATCGCAGCTAGACTCACCAAACAACTCTCCCAAAAGATTCTGGAGTTGACTGACCAACTCCATCGTCTGGAGGAAGCTCACAAGTCTTCCCTACGCCCAGCGGACTTTGATAAGTTACTTAAAGTTAGGGGTGAACTTAATATGTTGTTGTCTCACAAGACGGAACAATGCCTTAGGCGCCTCAATCAGATGTATTACGAAAAAGGGGACAAGGCAGACAGACTTCTTGCCAGGAAACTGAGAGCCCATATTTCCTCCAAGAACATTCTGTCTATCTGCACTAAACAAGGGGTATTAACACATGAGCCTGACCACATTCTTAGTGAATTTGAGGAATATTATAAATCGCTGTACAATGCGGATGCGGCTTCCTCACCTTCGTTGAGATTCAGCAAGGGGATTGAGTCCCTTTTAGATAAATGCAATTTACCATCGCTGAGTAGCTCTGTGGTGTCTCAGTTGGGATCGGAGATAACTATTGAAGAAATAGACAATGCTCTTAAGATCCAGAAGCCAGGCAAGGCCCCGGGACCTGATGGCATGTCTATTATGTATTTTAAGAAATTTAAGGGGATTCTTCTGCCCCATCTTTGCAGGCTCTTTAGTGGTTTCCTTAAGGGTGAATCTTTGTCCCCGCGTACTTTGGAGGCTCGGATTGTTTTAATCCATAAACCAGGAAAAGACCCCAACTCTTGTTCTAATTATCGCCCCATCTCCCTGCTAAATAATGACATTAAACTTTTCGCCAAGATTCTAGCTTTGAGACTGAACTCAGTTCTCCCGCAATTGATTCATGCTGACCAGGTGGGCTTCATCCCAGGCCGACAAGCTAGAGACAATACCCGAAGAACTATTAATTTAGTTCACCTCATTAATAAAGTCAAAATGCCTTCTATCCTTCTCTCGCTTGATGCGGAGAAAGCTTTTGATAAAATCCTGTGGCCCTTCATGTTTGCCACCCTGCGCAGGTTCGGCCTGGGAGGAAGCCTACTCCAGGGTATCCAGGCACTTTATTCCAACCCTTCGGCCAGAGTTCGGGTAAATGGCAAGGACTCTTGTCTGTTCCAAATTACCAACGGTACGCGCCAGGGGTGTCCTTTGTCACCATTGATCTTTGCTATGACTATGGAGCCCCTGGCGTGTATGATTAGAGCAAACCCCGATATTAAGGGTATACTGGTCGAAGATGTGGAGTTTAAATTATCACTATTTGCGGACGATGTTTTGTTGACTCTTTCCTCCCCCCATACATCTATCCCTAACTTATTCCGAACTCTGTCATCATATTCTTTTTATTCGGGGTACCGCATTAACTACTCCAAATCGGAAGCCCTTCCCCTACATATAAACGAGGAGACCAGGTCCCTCCTTGCCGCTAACTTTAACTTCACTTGGCGCTCCAAGAAAATTAAATACTTAGGTGTGTTTATCACGAATTCCTATGGGTCCCTGTATTCAGAAAATTTCCCAACCCTTTTTAAGTATATTGAATCAGATTTACGAGCTTGGGACAAACAGGTAATGACCTGGTTTGGACGTATAGTCTCAGTGAAAATTAACATTTTACCCAGGCTTTTATATCTGATCCAAACGATACCGGTACGCATCCCTGCAGCGGCTCTGTGTCGAATGCAGAAACTCTTCCTAAAATTTATATGGGCCAACAAACCCCCCAGAGTTAGGACCTCCACCCTGATAAGGGATCCGGTGGCGGGTGGCAGAGGTTTACCGGATATTCGCAAATACTATCATGCCACTCACTTGAGCCAGGCTCTTGCCTGGTTCTCCCAAACACCCCACCTACCTTGGATACAAATTGAACTCTTGTCAGCCAAGGTTTCCACCCTGGTTTCCTTACTTGCACCAGTTAAACCTAATCAGAAGATACAATCGTGCGCTCCCACTACAAAACTCACTTGCTCCATATGGTCTTTCTGCATTCGACATTATGGTCTCTCTACGTCCCCATCCCCCATCACCTCTATTTGGGATAACCAGGATTTCCCCCCTGGCTCCGCCTTATGTTCCCATTCGTGGTTTCACCTGAACCCACGTCCGGAACTTGTTTTTGATTTTATTGATGGTTCTTCGTGGCGCTCTCTAAACGCTTTAAGTGACAAATTTGATATCCCCCAACCTGCTCTATACGAATTTCTACAACTCCGCTCTTTTTTAAATTCTCTTCCAAAAGCCAAGGTTATCCGCCAACTTACCCCTTTTGAACGACTCTGTGTCTACTCTCCTATGCGACAGGGTATTATCTCTATATTGTATAGTTTGTTACGCTCCCTAAAATCAGCAGACACACTGCCACATGAAAGTAAGTGGGAGCAGGACTTGGGCCCCCCCCCCCCCCCTGGGGAGGATTCCTGGGAAATCATTAGACAGAATGTCGCCCAATCCTCTATATCCTCGCTAGTTAAGGAAAACTCCTATAAAGTATATACCAGATGGTATCTGGTCCCAGCGACATTGCATAGGATTTTCCCTGGGTCCTCCCCACTGTGCTGGCGGGAGTGTGGTCGGACTGGCGACATCAAACACATCTGGTGGTCCTGCCCCAAAATCCGCTCCTTCTGGGTCCAAGTGGAGCAATTGATTGGATCTGTTCTTGGCACCCAAGTCACATTGGGTCCCTGGACAGCATTTCTGGGCCTTCCTTTGTCTAATATTAGTAGCCATGCGAATAGTCTTGTACTCCACATTCTTCACGCAGCTAGATGTGTGCTAGCTAAGTGCTGGAAGAAGCCCACAGTCCCTCCTATGAGCATGTTACTGTCCAAACTATGGTATATCTCCACGATGGAGAAAATTACAGCATCCTTGCGTGATAGATCGGATAAATATTTGAGGATTTGGGAACCCTGGTTCACTTATGCTAAAACCTCTATTGTCCGGGTGTGATACACTCTGCCGAAGCTTTATTGGTCAGGTGTCAAACCCCGCAAGCGAACCATGGATACCCTCCTTAGTGGTCTCCCCTTCCCTTACCAACCCCCCTCTTCTCCCCTTCCTCCTCTTTTCATCCTTGCTCTTTCCTTTCTCTTTCTCCTCTCGACTCGTAAAATTACAAAAAAATTGTTGTTGATATTTAGTTTGTACTGCTGATGCACCCCTCTTCTTTTTATGCTTTTACATATCCTACGGGATATCATGTATGCTCTTTTGTATTTATTGGGTGTCATCACCTCTTGTTTGATCTGTATTGATTTACTCGACTTCTTTTCAATAAAAATATTGCATAAAAAAAAAAAATAGTAACTCTTGTTGTGCATATGAGGTGGAACTGGGACAATGACCTGTAACCCTTCCAATTTTTGAATGGCTGAATCGTCTAAACTGCGCCAACATCGGCTCCACCTCCAGGCCGTGTGGTCCACCGTCATGCTGAGGATTTTGATGTACCAGAAGCAGGCTTCTGGTCTTGGGAGCCTGCAGTAGCAGGTTTTTTGGATTTTGCCTGCCCTCCTCTAAAGAAGGTGTTATGCAGCTTGTTTTTTATTTTTTTAGGAGTCCGAAAGGACTGTGACGTAGCTGAAGAAAAGGGTTTCTACGTAGCAGGCGCAGCTGAAGGAAGAAAAGGTGACTTACCCACAGTTGCAATGGAAATCCACGCATCTAGTGCTTCCCCAAATAGAGCCTGACCTGTGTAGGGTAGGTTCTCCACGCCTCTCCTGGATTCCGTGTTGGCAGACCGTTGGCGCAGCCAGAGTCCTCTACGAGCTGAGACCGACATAGAAGATGTCCCTGCAGCCATCGAACCCAGGTCTTTCATGGATTCCACCGTAAATCCCGCAGAATCCTGAATGTTATGTAAGAACAATTCAACGTCACTTTTATCCATTGTATCCAATTCCTCAAGTAACGTGCCAGACCACTTTACTATAGCCTTAGGAATCCATGCACAGGCAATAGTAGGCCATAATATCGCTTCCGAAGCCGTGTATATGGATTTGAGCGTAGTGTCGATTTTGCGATCAGCCGATTCTTTCAACACAGCAGATCCCGGGACAGGTAAAACCACCTTTTTTGACAGTCTGGAAACAGATGCGTCAACTATGGGTGTGTTTTCCCATTTCTTTCTATCCTCCTCAGGGAAGGGGAATGCAACCAGAACCTTTCTTGGGATCTGGAATTTTTTCTCTGGGTTTTCCCAGGATTTTTCAAATATAGCATTTAACTCTTTAGATGCAGGAAAGGTTAGCAAGGCTTTCTTATTATTCGTGAAGTAATCCCCCTCAACCTGTTCAAGTATTGCTTCAGCAATATTTAACACATCTCTAATGGCTTCAATCATCAACTACACCCCTTTTGCAAGAGATGCGGCCCCCCGCAGCATGTCCCCATCACCGTCAACCGTGTCAGAGTCGGTATCTGTGTCGTCTTGCATAATCTGGGAAAGAGCACGTTTTTGAGAGTGAGTGCAAGGGGGCTCTGAAGGTGCCGACCCAGACCAAACAGTCATAGAGTTTTGTAAAACCTGAGTTGCAGTTTGATTCTGTGCTACCCTAGTAGAAATCTGAGAAATCATACTCTTAATAAAGCTTAACCATTCAGGTTCTCTAATTGGAATCTGTGCTAAACCAGAGCAATCCTGATTACATGGAATGGGATCATCCTTAGAGGACACATTCTCTGCAGCATATGACACAGAATCTCTAGACATGGCTTATGTGAGACAGCAAGCACCCCACACACACACACAGCGAAATGGCAGACAGTTTCCCCCCTAAGAATGCCAAGAGGGACACAGAGTCTGGAGCCAACCCACACACAGCGCTTTAGGATATAAAGGACACCCTTTACCAGTGCCAGCTGTGTACCTTTATAGGATACACAGTCTATTGCACAGCCTTCCCCCCCCCCCCCCCCTTCTACAACCCCCTGGTAACGTACAGATAGCTGGAGTTGATGTGGAGGGACAGCTCTCTCCTGTCAGCGTCTCTGCATGCGCGAAAGATGGCGCTGAACGCTGCTGGGTCCGCTCTGAGGAGAAGCTCCACCCCCTTTTCTGGCGCTGCTTCCCGCTCTGTTTGAATTTTATACTGGCCTGAGGAATTGTGCTGACGGTGATCTGGGGTCCCCGACAGGCTTGCCGACCAGTGTAGGGTGTAGGTGCTGGCTCAGGGCGCACCTCACAGCGCTGCACCATGTACCGCTGAGCCCCAGAGCGCAGTTAGTACTGCGCTCCCCTACCCTGTTGCCACCATCTTCACACCGGCTCCCCGCTTGTCAGGGGTGACGGCGACTAACTCGCCACCGACGTCTTCTGGCTCTGTAAGGGGGTTGGCGGCATGCTGCTGGGGTGAGCGATCCCATGTAGCGGGGAACGATCGATCCCCTCAGGAGCTCAGTGTCCTGTCAGCTGATATATTGGCTCAGACTCCTCAGGGCGGAAACTACTCCCCCCCCCTTAGTCCCACGAAGCAGGGAGGCTGTTGCCAGCAGCCTCCCTGTGCCTAAACTCTAATTAAAAAAACTAAAACTAAAGAAACTCCTATGGAGCTTCCCTAGCTGTGACCGGCTCCTCTGGGCACATTTATTAAACTGAGTCTGGTAGGAGGGGCATAGAGGGAGGAGCCAGCCCACACTCTCAAACTCTTAAAAAACCCAAAGTGCCAATGGCTCCTAGTGGACCCGTCTATACCCCCATGGTACTAATGTGGACCCGAGTATCCTCTGGGACATAAGAGAAAAAGAAAATATGTGTGGGGCAACAAAAATAAGTGCGGGGCAACGTAAATATGTGCGGGGCAACCCCCCTTCCCCCTCATTCCCAAGCACTTTAAGCTAACCGATACACAGGACAAAATGTGTAGGTAACCCCTGTATTTAATGTATTTAATGAAGCAGCACTGGCCTGTTCATTAAATACAGAAGAGGAGTAATGCCACAGCCAGGGCAGGACACAGTTCAGTGGTCACCGCGGCCAAAGCATTCACCCCCCAACTAGTCACACCAGCCCTGGAATTCCTTGGAAAGATGGGACCCCCCAATAAAGAGATTCCCGAGGAAGCCCCAGGGGTAGGGTGCAGCTGGGGCAAACCCCGTCACCCCTACCAAGTTGATAGCAATCAGTCAAAGTTAAAGAAAAATAATATTGTCTTTTACAGGAGGACTACAAGTTCCAGCAAGCCTCCCCACTGCATGCCAGTACTTGGAGAACCACAAGTACCAGCATGTGGGGCATTAAGAGCCCGCTCTTACCTCTAGACCTCCTGCAAAAAGAATATTAAAATAACAACCGTACTCACAATTTAAATATATTTGTGTTACACAGCATTCACAAACAAATAAAATGCAGCCTCCAAAGAAACAAAGAGAATACAACCGTTATCAAATATACAAATTCACAATTAAAGAATTCCTTGGAGTGGGGTGCTCTAAAATGATCTTCTGTTTCTCAAAAAAAGCAAAAGGATATTTTCATAGTATAGACTGCTTTTATAAGATTTCAATTCACCACATGTGAGAAAACATTTCACTCTAATAGGCCCTACACACTGGCCGATACCAGTGAAAGATATGAACGATCTCATTCATTAATGAACGAGATATCGTTCATAACTTTCAGTGTATAGGCACCAATGATGAACGATGCTTGGCCCCGCGCTCTTTCATCGCTGGGGCCGGCTCGTTTAAACATGCAAGCCAATATGGACAATCTCGTCCATATTAGCATGCATTGCTATGGAGCCGGGTGACTGGGGGAGTGAAGAAACTTCACTCCCCACATCACCCCCCCCCTGCCGCCGGATCGCCCGTCGGCCGTATCCGCCATCAGGCAACTTGGCTGCGGGTCGCCTAATGTGTAGGGGGCATTAGATAGGATGTGTGTAAGGATAGCCTCCTCCAAATAGCAATGCACACCTCTCCCAATGCCCTTAATGTATTAAGGTTACCTTATTAACTCCCTCAGAAAAGATTGTTCCTGTGTCCTAATCTGTTTGTCTGAGTCCTACAGCTTGTATCCTGCTACAGTCCTCAGTGTGCTGATTCTGCTAGTCCTGCACCCATGCCCTGTTGGATCCTGCACTGTACCTGCGATCCTGTGTTCATTCCTGCTCCAGGTCCTAGTCTTGTTGTGACATTCCAGTTATTCTCATGCATGATCTTACACTACATCCAAGCTCTTGTCAAGTCTCTGCGAATGTATCCTTCAAGTCCTGGTTCCATGCACATCCAGCCTGTGTGTCTGTGGATGCCAGGACCGGACTGTCCATCTTGCACTTCTGGCAAATGCCAGAAGGGCCGGTGGCCAGTCTTGTCACACAGAGAGCCGGGAAGGCCACGCCCCTGTCAGTAGTGTCTGAGCGCCCCCTTTTGCTGCATGCTTGCCCATATCATGTGCACAGTGCGCACATGCACACACATGCCAGGGACGATTTTGGCCCTCAGTACGTCCCTAGTCACTGGCGTATCTATAATGGGTGCAGTGTGTGCGGTGCACACAGGTCCCTGGGTACAGAGGGGGCCCACACCACACACACTGCACCATTTCTTCTTCACTTACCTTTCCGTCATCTATCGGCGACTGTGTGTGGGCCCCCTCCTCCTCTGTAGCCGTCACCGCCGCTGCTAGCACACTGAGCGCTAGAGACTCTTGCACAGTGGCAGAGTCTACAGCCCATGCGCAAGACTGCGGAAAAATGGCGCGGCAGCCATTTTTCAGAGTCCTGCGCATGCGCTATAGACTCTGGCACTGTGCCAGAGTCTCAGCGCTGAGAGCGATAGAAGCGGCGGTGACGGCTAAAGAAGAGGAGGGGGCCACATACGGAGTCTGCACACGGGTCCCCTCCTCTCTAGAAATGCCGCTGTCCATAGTAGATGCCTTCTGCCAGTGGCGGAACTAGCGAGCGGTGGGCCCAGGTGCGACAAAATGCTTTAGGCCCCCCATCCCATCCAAGTCCACCCCCTCACCCCTGGAGAGGATCTGGTGAGGGGGACCTGCTCAGGGCCAGAGAAATAGATACCTAGCAACAGTGCCGTAATTAGACATTTTAGCACTGTGTGCAAGAAACGGCATCGGAGCCCCACCCCTGCATGGAAAACAGGGGCAGTGCGCGCCGTAGGCGCGCGCAAAAATACATAGTGGTGTGGCTTCGTGGGGAAGGGGTGTGGCCACAAAATAATACCAATTCATAAAACGGTGCACAGTAGTCTCCATTATTCAAATTACGCCGCACAGTAGCACCACTACACCAGGTAGAGACTCTTTTACACCTTACGGCGGACAGATTCCTCTTTTTACACATTACGGCAGACAGCGTCCCCTTTTTACACATTACGGCAGACAGCGTCCCCTTTTTACACATAACGGCAGACAGCGTGCCATTTTTACACATAACGGCAGACAGCGTGCCATTTTTACACATAATGGCAGACAGCGTGCCCTTGTTAAACATAGCACCAGACAGCGTACACTTTTTACACATAGCGGCAGACAGCGTGCCCTTGTTACACATAGTGGCAGACAGCGTGCCCTTTTTACACATAACGGCAGACAGCGTGTCCTTTTTACACATAACGGCAGACAGCGTCCCCATTTTACACATTACGGCAGACAGCGTGCCCTTGTTACACATTACGGCAGACGGCATCCCCCTTTTTACACATTGCGGCAGGCAGATTCCCCCTTTTTACACATTGCGGCAAGCAGATTCCCCCTTTTTACACATTGTGGCAAGCAGATTCCCCCTTTTTACACATTGCATCAGATTCCCCCTTTTTACACATTGCGGCATTGCGATTCCCCCTTTTTACACATTGTGGCAGACAGTCCCTCTTTTTGTAGAAAGAAAGAAAGATAAGAAAGAAAAGAAAAGAAAGAAAGAAAGAAAGAAAGAAAGAAAGAAAGAAAGAAAGAAAGAAAGAAAGAAAGAAAGAAAGAAAGAAAGAAAGAAAGAATTATACTTACCCTCTCCGCTGGCTCAGGCTCCTCGGTGCAGCTTCTGGTCACTCACGATTCCCGGGCAGGAGAGTAGGAGGAGGAGGGAGGTGGAGGAGGGAGCCGCAGCAGCGCTGTGTTATTGGTGGAGGCGCTGCTGCTGCTGGCCCTCTGCTTCATTATAGGCTGTTCTCGGAAGACAGCCTATAGTGAAGCAGAGGGCCAGCAGCAGCAGCGCCTCAACCAGTAACAAAGCGCTGCTGCGGCTCCCTCCTCCACCTCCCTCCTCCTGCTTCTCCCCCGTACCGCTGCTCCTCTCCTGTCCGGGCGGCTGTGTGCTGAGTCAGTTTGACTCAGCACATGCTTTGGGCCCCTGGACAGAGGCGGGCCCCAGTGCAACGCACTGGTCGCACTGGCGGTAGTTCCGCCTCTGCCTTCTGCAATAAAGTATATTCACTCCAGCCATGCCTGTAAGTCACAAGCCTGCAGCATATCTAGTATTCAGGCTACATCTCGCAACGGGTGTGGTTCATCAAATCGACAGTGTCTAGGTCGACAATGTTTAGGTCGACCACTACAGGTCGACAGTCACTAGGTCGACATGGATGGAAGGTCGACAGGGTTTTTAGGTCGACATGTGCTAGGTCGACAGGTCTAAAGGTCGACATGAGGATTTTTTTTTTTTTTGGTGTCGTTTTCTTCGTAGAGTAACCGGGATCCCAAATTAGTGCACCGCGTCCCCTCGCATGGCTCGCTTCGCTCACCATGCTTCGGGCATGGTGCCTTCGCTCCGCTACCGCTTCGCTCGGCACACTTTACCGTTCCAGTCGTAGTCCACGTGGATCGTTAAGTATGAAAAAATTAAAAAAAAGAAAAAAATGTGAAAAACTCATGTCGACCTTTAGACCTGTCGACCTAGCACATGTCGACCTAGAAACCCTGTCGACCTTCCATCCATGTCGACCTAGTGACTGTCGACCTATAGTGGTCGACCTAAACATTGTCGACCTAGACACTGTCGATCTTCAGACCGGATCCCCTCGCAACTGTGTGTTATTACAGACTGCAGCCTAGTCACTAATCATCTAGCAAGTCTCTCTGCTTCAAAGTTCAAAGTGCCAGTTTTCAGTCAACTTGCACACACTCAGTACCTGGTTGTTCCCATCAGTTAACCACCTCATTACTTTAGTTATCATTGTTCAGTTACCTGTGCATATTCAATCCTGCAATCTTCTATCATCATATATTGTCAAGACTGTCTGCACTGTTACCATTTCATCAAGTCCTGCAGTCTCCTGTGACACCAACCATGTCAAAGTCTGTTGTTATTAACCCGAGTCTTGCCAAGTTATCCTGTGTCCAGTTTGTCTGTAACAAACCCTTGCCTTGCCAGCTGCTACACTCCATGCTAATCATCTTGTGGTCTCCAGCTTATTGAATGAGCCCCTACTGCTGGAGGTTTAAGTCAAGGGAGTCCTCTAAGTACCAGTGTGCATATCGAGCACTAAGGGAACAGCGGGGGGTTGTTATTGGCAGAAGAGCCTCTTAAGGGCTTTAAGGGTCTCACACACATAGTGTTGGAGCTCCTTATCAGTTATAAATCTATATATATATTAGTGATGTACACCGGAAATTTTTCGGGTTTTGTGTTTTGGTTTTGGATTCGGTTCAGCGCCCGTGTTTTGGATTCGGACACGTTTTGTCAAAACCTCCCTGAAATTTTTTTGTCGGATTCGGGTGTGTTTTGGATTCGGGTGTTTTTTTTTTACAAAAAACCCTCAAAAACAGCTTAAATCATAGAATTTGGGGGTCATTTTGATCCCATAGTATTATTAACCTCAATAACCATCATTTCCACTCATTTCCAGTCTATTCTGAACACCTCACACCTCACAATATTATTTTTAGTCCTAAAATTTGCACCGAGGTCGCTGGATGACTAAGCTAAGCGACCCAAGTGGCCGACACAAACACCTGGCCCATCTAGGAGTGGCACTGCAGTGTCAGACAGGATGGCAGATTTAAAAAATTGTCCCCAAACAGCACATGATGCATAGAAAAAAAGAGGTGCGATGAGGTAGCTGTGTGACTAAGCTAAGCAACCCAAGTGGCCGACACAAACACCTGGCCCATCTAGGAGTGGCACTGCAGTGTCAGACAGGATGGCACTTCAAAAAATAGTCCCTAAACAGCACATGATGCAAAGAAAAAAAGAGGTGCACCAAGGTCGCAGGATGGCTAAGCTAAGCAACCCAAGTGGCCAACACAAACACCTGGCCCATCTAGGAGTGGCACTGCAGTGTCAGACAGGATGGCAGATTTAAAAAATAGTCCCCAAACAGCACATGATACCAAGAAAAAAAGAGGTGCAATGAGGTAGCTGTGTGACTAAGCAAAGCGACACAAGTGGCCGACACAAACACCTGGCCCATCCAGGAGTGGCACTGCAGTTTTCTAGCAAGAGGATGAGTGCTTCCATTATCATGTGAATCTGAACCACTAGCCATGAACATAGGCCAGGGCCTCAGCCGTTCCTTGCCACTCCGTGTCGTAAATGGCATATTGGCAAGTTTACGCTTCTCATCAGACGCTTTTAATTTTGATTTTTGCGTCATTTTACTGAACTTTTGTAGTATACTTGACGACACAGAGGTAGAGCAGTGGCCTACTGTACCGTACTGCTATATATTATATACTGGTGGTCAGCAAAATTCTGCACTGTTCTCCTACTATATATACTGCGCACAACTTAAATGCACCACAGGTATGGATGGATAGTATACTTGACGACACAGAGGTAGGTAGAGCAGTGGACTACTCTATCGTACTGCTATATATTATATACTGGTGGTCAGCAAAATTCTGCACTGTCCTCCTACTATATATATACTGTGCAAAACTTAAATGCACCACAGGTATGGATGGATAGTATACTTGACGACACAGAGGTAGGTAGAGCAGTGGACTACTGTACCGTACTGCTATATATTATATACTGGTGGTAAGCAAAATTATGCACTGTCCTCCTACTATATATATATACTGCGCAAAACTTAAATGCACCACAGGTATGGATGGATAGTATACTTGACGACACAAAGGTAGGTAGAGCAGTGGACTACTGTACCGTACTGATATAATACTGGTGGTCACTGGTCAGCAAAATTCTGCACTGTCTTCCTACTATATACTACAATGCAGCACAGATATGGAGCGTTTTTCAGGCAGAGACGTAGATATTTTCAGCACACTGAGCACAGATATTTGCAGCACACTGACCACAGATATTTGCAGCACACTGAACACAACTGAGAGGACGCTGCACACGTTCTCTCCCTATCATCTCCAATGCATGAGTGAAAATGGCGGCGACGCACGGCTCCTAATATAGAATACGAATCTCGCGAGAATCCGACAGCGGGATGATGATGTTCGGGCGCGCTCGGGTTAACCGAGCAAGGCGGGAAGATCCGAGTCTGCCTCGGAACCGTGTAAAATGGGTGAAGTTCGGGGGGGTTCGGATTCCGAGGAACCGAACCCGCTCATCACTAATATATATATATATATATAATGGCATATAAGGGACATATGAGCCTGTGTGAAATTGCGTCCGAAGGACTTATATCAAATTCAAAACATGCAAGATCAGATGCTGGGAAGATAATGTTTTGCTTTGTTTTGGAATCTGATCTTGGTGGAAAACCCTGACCCCAGGATTGGAACTGCTCAGTGCCGTGAAGTTCGGATAGGCACGGTGTTCTGAAAACCATTCCCTGCACATCTCTAATAATAATCCTTAAAACCTATACATTACTCAACAACACAGTACAACCCACGTATGTAATGTTCATCAAGACAAATATTATAAAAATATTTATACATCTCATAATAAAATAAATTTCACCAGAATTCATATAAAATCACACTTCCATTCAGAATCCTGGTCGACACATCCACTGCCACTAGATGGCAACACACACAGATCATATTAGGATAGTTCTTACGATCACCTGAAAAAACAGTATACATTTTATAATAGATACAGTGATCTATTTTAGGAATGTTGCATTTATTGTCTGTAAAGTATTGGCAGTTTTCACAACCCAAATTTCTCTGTATTTAGTAATGTAGCACCCACCAGAAAAGTCCCGTATAAACCTACTAACGAGTTATTTTCTTCCAAACCTTTTCCTTCCATGTACTGTATATTGCACATGCTCGAGCAGGTTAGGCAATACATGTGCACAAAACAGTCTAGCCATTTTGTACTGCGCATGCATGGCCTTACCTGGCAATTTTAGACTGTGCATGCACATGCAATTAGTCTGCGCATGCGCAGTAAAGGATTTCAATGATGTAATGGTGAGAGTACTTATGGAAAACATAATCTTGCAAAGATGGCATTATGTTTTAAATGAAAGATGAGGGAAATGCTACCTATGGTGGCTGCAGTGGCATCAGAAGGGGGGTGCGGCCCGCACCCAGGTGTTACCCTCGGAGAGTGACACCTGGGTGCCAGCCTCCCAAAATGCTGGCTTCTCCACAGTGGCAGAAGCTGGGTGCTGCAGTGTGACATTCTCCTGTAGCACCCAGCTCCTGTCATAGAGAAGTAGCCGGCACTGCAGGCCAGTGGCGTAAGTTCGTCCCAGTTGCCCGGAGGCAAGTTCATGCCAGTTGCCCCTCCCCCCCCTTATATTTAGATAAATATATGTATGTATGTGTGTCCCCCCCCCCCCCCCCCCCGAAGACAATAATCCATAATATACATAGGAAAAGCCACATTGATTCTTCATATGCAAGAAATACCAGATCCACTTCTCTGACCCCCATAAATTCACACCTCCTCTAAACACAGTAATAGATATATGATGGGGGGGGGGACCCCGGCGCACATATGTATCTATAGAAATGTGTACGGACTACGGATCATTCAAGTAAATATAACAATTTATTAAAATTATAAAAACAGTAACACAGTAATGGTTATGTTGTCCCTGATGACGGGGTCCGTCCCCGAAATGTAGGATCTCAATAAAGGACGTTTTTATTCCTAAGAAAGACTGGTGAGTGCCGCTTATCCAACTCTTCTACAGTAACTCACAAAGGGCTTAAGAGGGCACCGCGGCAAGTATATAGATTACCCAGTGAGGAGTGCCGGGCATTTGGACATACTATATATATATATAGCAAAGCAGGAGTTAATTGCAGGTCGGGTACTTAGCAGGATTTCAATAAAATACATAATATATAGGTGTTGAACAGCCAGTTGAGCTATTGTGTTTGCCACCATTGTTGACATTGATGTGCTCATTTGCATAATTGAATTTAATGTATTTTATGTATTTTATTGCCACTCATTTGTATATCTGATGCCTTGATGAATTTCTCTGTAATAATTATTTTTTATGTGGATGCATAATATTCACTATTCTTAATTATCTGTGCACTAGAGAGATTTGAATATTGTATTCCATGTCATGTTTAAACCCATTTTGAATGTAAGTTGCATGGGTTAAATAGAACAGTGACGTGTGTATTTAAACAATGTTTTTGTGACTTCAGACCAAGCCTACTGACGAAGTCGAATGACGAAACGCGTATGGGCGTGGTCTAACGTTTTGGATTTGGAACTGAGAATGCTGGTTTGCACAGTGAGGTAAAATCATATGCTGGTTATACGAGCGGTGGTTTGACCGCCTTTTATGGTACGGGTTTATACTTGTGACCAATCTGGATTTTTAAAATAAAATTGCTGTACTCTTTTAATGCACTATTGGCGCTCCCTGCTTTTTCAATCTCTTGGCATATATATATATATATATATATACAGGTTGAGTATCCCATATCCAAATATTCCGAAATACGGAATATTCCGAAATACGGACTTTTTTGAGTGAGACTGAGATAGTGAAACCTTTGTTTTTTGATGACTCAATGTACACAAACTTTGTTTAATACTCAAAGTTATTTAAAATATTGTATTAAATGACCTTCAGGCTGTGTGCATAAGGTGTATATGAAACATAAATAAATTGTGTGAATGTACACACACTTTGTTTAATGCACAAAGTTATAAAAAATATTGGCTAAAATTACCTTCAGGCTGGGTGTATAAGGTTTATATGAAACATCAATGCATTCTGTGCTTAGACTTAGGTCCCATCATCATAATATCTCATTATGGTATGCAATTATTCCAAAATACGGAAAAATCCGATATCCAAAATTCCTCTGGTCCCAAGCATTTTGGATAAGGGATACTCAACCTGTATATATATATATATAGTTATATGGTTACAATTTACACAGTAAGCAGTTAATACAAACTAATTCAAATACATAAATGGCCAGCAATACAATTACCATATTTAGCTGTAATAAAGTCTCCATTCCATATCACTCTCTCTCTCTCTCTCTCTCTCTCTCTCTGTAAAATCATGCATCCACTGGACAGACAGCATCTCCATCATCATCTGGGACAAAGAGAACAGCCAGCTCTTGTGTCTGCAATCAGCTATATACTATGTAGTATGGGGGAGTGCACAGACTAGTCTAGGGGAGGGAACTTTCTCATTCATGATGAGTCACTGGTCACTTCATATGCAAGCAAGGCCCAGCCTTGATGGTGTAATCACAGGAGATAGCCAGTGGTCAGGCATGCTGTCTTCCAGGAAATCCATTGTTCTAATAAGAGTGACTTTAGCTTTCATACATTTAATCATATCTACTTGTTGCAATGAGCTACAACTTAATAACAGGCATCAAATTGATATACACATTAATCTGGTTGCTATAATACCAAACACAACATGTCCATCTTGCTTCGTTCCAATAATACACATACATGACGTTACTCCATTATATAATTTTTAAACATTATGATGTCTGGCGCTTGATATGTTATAATTATGTGCTGTATGAAATATGTGTTGAATCTATCTTTGTGGCATGTCTGTGTAAATGCATATGTTACCATATATTGCTGTGCTCGCGGTGCGTATTTGCAAGCATAGCGACTCATAATGTGTGGAGTCTGTATATTCTCTCTATGTAATATTTTTGACTTCGACTATATATATATATATATATATATATATATTTATTTGTGTGTGTATATATATATATATATATATATATATACATACACAGTTGTGCTCATAAGTTTACATACCCTAGCAGAATTTGTGATTTTCTGACCATTTGTCAGAGAATATGAATTATAACTTACAAACTTTTCTTTCACTCATGGTTAGTGGTTGGGTGGAGCCATTTATTGTTAAACAACTGTGTTTACTCTTTTTAAATCATAATGACAACAGAAACTACCCAAATGACCCTGATCAAATTTTTACATACCCCAGTTCTTAATACCGTGTATTGCCCCCTTTAACATCAATGACAGCTTGAAGTCTTTTGTGGTAGTTGTGGATGAGGCTCTTTTATTTTCTCACATGTTAAAGCTGGCCATTCTTCTTGGCAAAAAGTCTCCAGTTCCTGTAGATTCTTGGGCTGTCTTGCATGAACTGCACGTTTGAGATCTCCCCAGAGTGGCTCAATGATATTGAAGTCAGGAGACTGAGATGGTCACTCCAGAACCTTCACTTTATTCTGCTGTAGCCAGTGACAGGTCGACTTGGCCTTGTGTTTTGGATCATTGTCATGTTGGAACGTCCAAGTACGTCCCATGCGCAGCTTCCGGGCTGATGAGTGCAAATTTTTCTCCAGTATTTTCTGATAACATGCTGCATTCATCTTGCCATCAATTTTGACCAAGTTTACAGTGCCTTTGTAGCTCACACATCCCCAAAACATCAGCGATCCACCTCCGTGTTTCACAGTAGGAATGGTGTACCTTTCATCATAGGCCTTGTTGACTCCTCTCCAAATGTAACGTTTATGGTTGTGGCCAAAAAGTTAAATTTTGGTCTCATCACTCCAAATGACTTTGTTCCAGAAGTTTTGAGGCTTGTCTCTGTGTGTCGAAGTCAAAAAAATATTACATAAAGAGAACATACAAACTACACACATAAAAGTCCCTATACTTGCAAATACGCGTAGCGAGCACAGCCATATATGGTAACACACGCATTTACACGGACATGCCACAGAGATGGATTCGACACTTATTTCATACAGTACATAATTATAATAATATCAAGCGCCAGACATCATGATGATTTAAAATTATATATATTGAAGTAATGTCATGTATGTGTATTATTTGAACGAAACCAGATAGACCGGTCATGTTTACTATTGAGGCAACCAGATTGATGTGTAGATTCATTTGATGCTTGTTGTGAAGTTGTGGGACATTGCAGCGGATAGTTATGACTGGATGTATAAAAGCTAAAATCACTCTTATTAGGACAGTGGACAGGAAACTCAGGCCAGCCCCTTTGGACGTCCCCAAGGCTGAACCTGCTCAGCATATACAAAGAAACTAGTGACCCATCATGAATGAGAGAGAGTCCCCTCCCCCAAACTAGATAACACATTGCTGATCACACAGGAAGTAAGTTCTTGTTTTGGTCTCAGAGTGGCTGTAAGGTCTGAGACGATGATGGACTTGCTGGCAGATCAGTTCCTGTATTTATTTACAAAGAGAGAGAGACATAAGATGCATTGGAGGGAATGGTAATTGTATCGCTGGCCTGTTACTGTATGTAATTGTATGTAACTGTATGTTTTAACTGCTTACTGTGTGAGTTGTAATCATGTAACTATAGGTATACTGTACTTTGTAATATATATTGAATCCATATCCTTTTAATAACAAATATATACATCAATGAGCTTTGGAACTCAGATAATGTGTGGGTGTATTGTTTTCTTTTATGGGATGCAGTGTTTTGCGATGTATAGCGCACATTCATGGGATATGGTAATAAGAGGTGCAAGCGTTTACAATATATATTAGAGCGGGCATTTTAAATATTTGTGAGAAATTAATTTGGCATTCATACTGTTTGGAGTAATGTAAGCTGGATGCTTTGTGGCATTTGCGTAGTAATGGCTTTCTTCTGACGACTCGACCATGCAGCCCATTTTTCTTCAAATGCTTCCTTATTATCTTGAAACAACCACACCACTTTTTTTCAGAAAGCCAGCACACTGCTCAGCGCCATTTTATCTCCTTGCAGACTGCAGAGAAGAACGCAGGTCCTCCTCCACTTCTGAAACAAGTATCAGGGTGCAAAACAGGGGGGCACAGTGTAATTTGGTGCTATTTTGTGTGTTTAACATTATAAAAGCGCTACTGTTCTGTGGGCATTTTGTGTTACACAGAAATCTTATCACTGGTGCTGGGTTGTAAACTGGCAAATCCTCTCTGTGTCCTTCTGACAGATTCTACTGTGGGTCTGTCCCCTATAAGTCCCGGAGTGACTGTGGTATGGTTGTGCACATGTGTGACATGTCTGAGGCAGGGAGATCTTCCCCTGAGGGAGCCATTTTAGGGACACAGAGTTGTAATGTGGTACTAAGAGCCTGAATGGGTGAAAGAATTACGTGATAGTGTGAATCATATCAGTAAGAGATTGGATCTGAGTCTCATGCAGAAAACTGGAGAAAATCAGTGGAAGATGTGATTTTTCATAGTTCTGCCTTATCACAGACAGAGAATGTCTCTGGGTCACATAAGAGGCCATTTGCACAAATAGTACAAACTGATACCGACACAGACTCTGATTCCTGTGTGGACACTAGTGAGTCCAGGGAAATAGATCCTAAATTGGCAAATGATTGTTGCTATAAAGGAGGTCTTAGAAGTTACGGAAGCCCCACCTTTACCTCAGGAGATGGCTTATTTTTATAAGTAAAAGAAAATTAACGTAACCTTCCCTCCTTCTCACAAGCTAAATACTCTCTTTGAGGGAATTTGGGCAAACCCTGAAAAGAAATTTCAAATTCCCAAAAGAATTCAGGTTGCTTATCCTTTCCCGGCAGAGAACAGGAAAAGGTGGGAGTCACCCCCAATTTTAGACAGTGCCCTGTCACGTTTAACTAAAAAGGTTATTCTCCCTGCACCTGGGACGGCTTCACTAAAGGAGCCGGCGGACCGCAAGTTAGAGATTACGTTAAAATCTATTTATGTGGCCAATGGTACTCTACTCAGGCCCACCATTGCTTGCGCGTGGGTGAGTAAAGCTATCGAAAAATGGTCAGACAACTTGTCATCTGAAATTGACACGATAGATAGAGAAGAGATACTTCTAACTTTAGGCCATATTAAAGACGCTGCTGCGTACATGTTAGAAGCCATGTAAGATATTGGCCTTTTGGGTTCAAAAGCCGCTACTATGGCAGTCTCAGCTCGGAGGGCGTTGTGGATTCGCCAGTGGAATGCTGACACAGATTCCAAAAGAAATATGGAGACGCTCCCGTATAAAGGTGAGGCCTTGTTTGGAGATGGGCTGGATGCTTTGGTCTCTGCGGCTACCGCAGGTAAGTCGACATTCTTGCCTTATGCTCCTGCACCAACAAAAAAGACACATCACTCTCAGATGCAGTCCTTTCTGCCCAACAAGTACAAAAAGGGTAAAGGTTCCCCTTTCTTTGCAGGTAAAGGGATAGGAAAAGGAAAAAAGTCCACAGCTTCTCCAGGAACGCAGGAGCAGAAATCAACCCCTGCCTCTGCCAAGTCTGCAGCATGACGCTGGGGCTCCCGTGCGGGAGTCCGCTCGGGTGGGAGCATGTCTGAAACTTTTCAGTCAGATCTGGGTTCAATCTGGCCTGGACCCATGGTTCTTACAAGTAGTGTCCCATGGATACAAACTGGAGTTTCAAGACGTCCCCCCATGCCGATTTTTCAAATCGACCTTGCCAGCTTCTCTTCCAGACAGAGAAGTAGTAACAGCTGCTATTCAAAAATTATGTCAGGATCAAGTCATTGTCCTAGTACCCTTGTCACAACAGGGAGAAGGGTTTTATTCAAGCCTCTTCGTAGTTCCGAAGCCGGACGGCTTGGTCAGACCAATTTTAAACCTGAAATCTCTGAATCTCTACCTGAAAAGATTCAAGTTCAAGATGGAGTCTCTGAGGACAGTGATTTCCAGTCTGGAGGAAGGGGACTTCATGGTGTCAGTAGACATAAAAGATGCTTACTTACATGTTCCCATAATCCTCCTCATTAAGCTTATCTGAGATTCGCAGTACAGGATTGCCATTACCAGTTCCAGACGTTGCGGTTCGGACTCTCCACGGCACCGAGGGTATTCACCAAGGTGATGGCAGAGATGATGGTCCTCCTTCGACGACAAGGAGTCAATATAATTCCTTACCTGGACGATCTCCTGATAAAAGCGAGATCCAGGGAACGGTTGGTGCAGAACATTGCACTCTCCCTGTCAGTACTCCAACAACACGGTTGGATCATGAATTTTCCAAAGTCGCAGTTGGAACTGATGACAAGATTGTCCTGGGGATGATACTGGACACAGAAGTACAGAGGGTATTTCTTCCAGTAGAAAAGGCTCTGGAAATCAAGGAATGGTCAAACAAATTTTGAAACCAACAAGAGTGTCGATCCATCAATGCATTTGGTTGTTGGGAAAGATGGTAGCGGCCTACAAGGCCATACAGTTTGGCCGATTTCATGACAGAGTATTCCAGTGGGACCTGTTGGACAAGTGGTCCGGATCCCACCTACACATGCACCAGAAGATAATCCTGTCCTCCAAAGCCAGGATTTCGCTCCTGTGTTGGCTACACAGTTCTCACCTATTAGAGGGACGCAGGTTCGGGATTCAGGACTGGGCCCTAGTAACCACGGATGCAAGTCTCTGAGGCTGGGGAGCAGTCACACAGGGAAAAAGCTTCCAAGGAAAATGGTCAAGTCCTGAATCCTGTCTTCACATAAACGTTCTGGAATTGAGAGCCATTTACAACGGCCTACTACAAGCGGTGCGTCTTCTTCAAGATCAACCCGAGCAGATCCAGTCAGACAATGTAACAGCAGTGGCGTACATAAACCGTCAGGGCGGAACGAAAAGCAGAGCAGCAATGGCAGAGGTGACAAAGATCCTCCTCTGGGCAGAAAGACATGCAAGAGCTCTGTCGGCAATTTTCATTCCGGGAGTGGATAACTGGGAAGCAGACTTCCTCAGCAGACACGATCTCCATCCAGGAGAGTGGGGGCTCCACCAAGAAGTCTTCGCAGAGGTGACAAGCCTTTGGGGAGTTCCTCAAGTGGACATGATGGCATCTCGTCTTAACAAGAAGCTTCAGAGATATTGTTCCAGGTCGAGAGACCCTCAAGCAATAGCAATGGATGCACTGGTGTCACAGTGGGTGTTTCGGTCGGTGTATGTCTTCCCTCCACTTCCACTGATACCGAAAGTTCTCAAGCTCATAAGAAGAACAAGGGTTCGAGCGATCCGCATTGTCCCAGACTGGCCAAGGAGGGCGTGCTATCCAGATCTTCAGGAGTTGCTCGTAGAAGATCCTCGGCCTCTTCCTCCTCGTGAGGACCTGCTGCGACAGGGGCCGTGTGTGTATCAAGACTTACCACGACTACGTTTGACGGCATGGCTGTTGAGCGCCGGATCCTAGCCCGTAAGGCTATTCCCAAAGAAGTCATCCCCACTCTTATTCAGGCTAGGAAAGGAGTAACGTCTAGACATTATCACCGTGTTTGGAGAAAATATGTGTCTTGGTGTGAATCCAAGAAGGCTCCTACGTGTCACGAACCGGTCTCTCACCTCTGCGGGTTCTGGGGTTCATCCGTTGCCAGTGCGGTTGCTCGCGGTGCTGTGCGCCCGTGTGGGGACGCGGCGTGATCAGTGGCACAGGTAATGCAGAGTCTGGGAACTGGGAGTGCGGGGACCAAATGGCCTAAGGCACTGCGGTGTGTCTGCTGTATTGGAGGTGGCCATGTTGGAGACCAAATAGGTAATACAGAGCACTTGTGAAAACACCTGTGGGCAGGTGTAAGCCAATCCCGTGCGTGTGCTGCCTTTAAGTAGGCTGGGATCATGTTACTCTGGGCCAGTGCTTTGTTGTATCAACGCTGTGCTCTAGCTCTGAGCTCTCTCCGTGCATTCCTGTGTGATTCCCGTGGTCCAGATATCGCCTCCGTTCCCAGAGGTCCGTCTGCAGCCTTCACTGCTGAAAGATCCACCAGCTCTCCGCTGTGCTGTCAGTTAATTGCTCACCTACTGGAAACAGTTAAATTCCCAGAGTCTTGCATGAGGTTACCTTGTCGGCCTACCATTCAAAGTTTGGAGGATTCCATTTCCCTCAGCTGTTCGTTTGTTCAACTCTGCATTTAACCCATTCATCACCTTGTCATCTACTACAGTTTCACAGTGATCTCCGGAACCCGCAAGTAACCCTATTCAGTACTTTATATTTGCTATGTTGTCATAACAAGGATAATTCTTCACAGTCTCTCAGTTAACTCTCAAAACTCCATTGCAAATCCTTACAGTTATTTCTTCATGTCTGCATTATCCAGTTAATCACATTCTGCAGTTCAGCATCAAAGCTTGTTTATATTTGGACAATTCAACATTTATTCATCAGCTTGTTTTATATACAGTACCATGAATATTTCTTTTATTTGTCTTTGAGATTTATCCTGCATATTATTTCTGCCATTCCTGCAATTCTTCAGTATGATATGATGATTAACAACTTGTCATTTAACTCTTTACTGGAATTGTTAATTTCAATAAATATATGGAATGGAACTTTCTTCGTCCTCCCTGCTTTCTTCATACCCCAGCACCTACACCTGTGGTTGGTCCCGGGTTAACGGATTCTCAAAAACACCCGGACCTGACACTACGGAGGAGTTTCACTTGGGACGTTTTCTCCATTTTCTGCAGGCAGGTGTGGATGCGGGCCTGAGATTGGGTTCAATCAAGGTCCAGTTTTCGGCCTTATCAGTTTTCTTTCAAAAACAATTGGCCTCTCTTCCAGAAGTTCAGACGTTCGTGAAAGGGGTGCTGCACATCTAAACTCCATTTGTGCCTCCAGTGGCACCATGGGACCTTAATGTGGTGTTGCAATTCCTTCAATCAAATTGGTTTGAACCTCTACAGGAGATTGAATTTAAGTTTCTCACTTGGAAAGTGGTCATGTTATTGGCCTTGTCTTCCGCAAGGAGGGTATCTGAGTTGGGGGCCTTGTCTCACAAGAGCCCTTATCTGATCTTCCATGAAGATAGGGCAGAGTTGAGAACTCGCCAACAATTTCTTCAGACGGTGGTTTCGTCTTTCCATATAAACCAGCCTATTGTGGTGCCAGTGGCTACTGACACCTTCACTGCATCAAAGTCTCTTGATGTGGTTAGGGCTTTGAAATTTTATGTCACAAGAACAGCTAGGATTCGGAAAACAGAGGCTCTGTTTATCCTGTGTGCTCCCAACAAGATTGGGTGTCCTGCTTCTAAGCAGACCATTGCGCGCTGGATCAGAGGGACGATTCAGCATGCTCATTCCACGGCAGGATTGCCGATACCGAAGTCAGTAAATGCCCATTCTACTAGGAAGGTTGGCTCATCCTGGGCGGCTACCCAGGGGGTCTCGGCATTACAACTTTGCCGAGCAGCTACTTGGTCAGGGGCAAACATGTTTGCAAAGTTTTACAAGTTTGACACCTTGGCCGATGAGGACCTCAAGTTTGGTCAATCGGTGCTGAAGGGTCATCCGCACTCTCCCGCCCATACTGGAGCTTTGGTATAACCCCATGGTACTGAAGTGGACCCCAGCATCCTCTAGGACGTATGAGAAAATAGGATTTTAATACCTACCGGTAAATCCTTTTCTCCTAGTCCGTAGAGGATGCTGGGCACCCGACCCAGTGCATACTTTACCTGCAGTTGTTTGTTTTGTAGTTACACGAGTATGTGTTACGATTATTTTCAGCATGTTGCTGCAATTGTTCATGCCCGTTGGTATGTGTTAAGTTGAATGCCATGTTGTGCGGCATTTTTGGAAGAAGATAGTGTGAACAGATAATAGCGCTCTCCAACCACCATGAAAAAGGAGAAGACCTTTTATCAGTGCAACAATAATAATATAAAAACAAATCACCCTAATAATGGATGAAATAAATGCCAGTGGAATGGTCAGAGGCATCCAGCTCAGTCCTTTTAGAATAGTCGATCATCCGTTCTTATATCTTTTCTGAATAACCGTGAACACCTGAAAAAAAAGTATCTCTCTAGTCCCTGTTGCAGGGGACAAAATTGAGAGATACTTATAAGGAACAAATATAGTGTAGACGTCCTTAAAATAAAGACAGCTTTTTATTCTTTCAAGGTTCCACTTACAGAAAGACAAAGTTAAAACAGCATGAAGGCCCACTGGAATTTTCCATTCCTCAACTCTTTTGATTTGCTTTTGGTTTCCAATAAAGTGTTTCTCTCTATATTGGATGCTCTTGATCTTGCTTTATCCAATAAACTGGTGGAGTAGCCTTTATTGATGAAACGGTTCGAAAACTCATCAAGTTGTTGATCACAGATATGTATATCCGTGCAATTCCTTTTAATTCTTGCAAACTGGCTGAAGGGGATCCCATCCAGCCAGTTTGCATGGTGCTCACTCGTTCTATCTATAAAGCCATTTGAGTCTGTGCTCTTCCTATATGTTTTGGTGTTGACCTTCCCATTGGCAATATAAATACTCAAATCCAAAAAAGAAACCTCCATGTCACTGATGGTGAAGGTGAACTTGATTGACATGTCATTAGTGTTAAGCTCATCACAAAAAAGTTGAAGGGAAGCATTATCCCCCCTCCACACAAAAAACACGTCGTCAATACAACGCTGCCATGACACCAGGCCCGACCCCAGCTCGCCACCGGGCCAGATGTATGTTTCCTCCCAGTAGGCCATGAACAAATTTGCATAGCTGGGGGCGAACCTGGTGCCTGGTGGAACGCATATGGACCGCAGAGGACTTCCGCTTACGGCAACGCGTCCGATAACGGAAGTGCGTCACCGGGTTTTTTCCGATTAGCGGCAATGAACCCCAGCTGAGGACACTCTGTTTTAGGGTTTAAATAAGAGGACTCGAGCCATTGTAAACCACGCTTCTGACGAAGGACCAACGGTCCGAAACGAGGACCCATCCTCACCACATACATCGGGTGTCAGAGGTTTCCCCCCCTTTTTGTGCCATCTGGATTGGTGATATACCCCACTGAGTATATGTTATGCTGTTTTAACTTTGTCTTTCTGTAAGTGGAACCTTGAAAGAATAAAAAGCTGTCTTTATTTTAAGGACGTCTACACTATATTTGTTCCTTATAAGTATCTCTCAATTTTGTCCCCTGCAACAGGGACTAGAGAGATACTTTTTTTTCAGGTGTTCACGGTTATTCAGAAAAGATATAAGAACGGATGATCGACTATTCTAAAAGGACTGAGCTGGATGCCTCTGACCATTCCACTGGCATTTATTTCATCCATTATTAGGGTGATTTGTTTTTATATTATTATTGTTGCACTGATAAAAGGTCTTCTCCTTTTTCATGGTGGTTGGAGAGCGCTATTATCTGTTCACACTATCTTCTTCCAAATTTGCTATTCCAAATGTGTTTTTGGGTGCACATTTATGTGTGAATTGTTTAGCTGCACTTCTACCTAGTGCGCACAATTTTTCAAAGTATTGTTCTTTTGGTAATGTTGTGCGGCATGGTTGAGGTGTGAGCTGGTATGAATCTCACCATTAGTTTAAAAGTAAATCCTTTCCTCCAACTGTCCGTCTCCCTGGGCACAGTTCCTATACTGAGGTCTGGAGGAGGGGCATAGAGGGAGGAGCCAGTTCACACCCTTGAAAAGTCTTAAAGTGCCCATGGCTCCTGCGGAACCGTCTATACCCCATGGTACTGAAGTGGACCCCAGCATCCTCTATGGACTAGGAAAAAAAGATTTACCGGTAGGTATTAAAATCCTATTATACACCCCCTATACGACACACTACATAACCACACTATACCCTCCCTACATGCTGCACTATATCTCTACACTGCATCCCCCCTACAGCCCACACTACATCATTACAAACCCCATATATGCTGTACTACATACCTACACTATACCCCGCCATACCACATACTACATTATTACACTGCATTACATGCCTCACTATAAAATTAAAACATCTTATTTCCTCTCTCTAAATGAACTCATCATGAGTCCTCTCCCCAATGGAGCACCAGACTGAGGGGAAGAAGAGGACGGGCTGAGGGGAAGAAGGGGACAGGCCTGGTCAGATGGACAGGAGGGAGCAATGTAGAGGGGTAGAAGGGGAAGGGCTAAGGGAGTGAAGGGGGCTGGCTTGGTCCTACAGATGGAAGAGAGCAAGGTAGAGGGGTGGGCTGAGAGGAAGAAACGGGTGAGCATGGCCCTATGGATGGGATGGAGCAGAATAGAGTGAAACAACAGGTCATGATTGGTAGGTACTGCAGTATTTGTCTTAGGCTCCTCCTCACCCCCCAGGCCCCCGCTCTACTCCAACCAGGCTACTGCCTTCGTGCCTTCAGGCCCACAGCATACTATAATGAGTCACTTTAACTCATTATTAGTACAAGTAATATCGCCAGCTGTGGACCCTCTCTCTGACGCGTGCCCTGGAGCAATGCACTGGCTGCAGCAATGGTAGTTCTAATAATGGTATGGTGACTTATTTATCTTTTGGGAAAAAAACTGTATAAATGGCGGATAAGTGTGAGTTAGTAGAATTTGATTGATGTAACAGAAGTAGCTACACTATGGATAGGACCGTAGAGAGCAACACAGGGTTTCAGTAAAGGTCAAAGAAGGGGGCATAACGCCCCCCTTTACTAATAAAACATTTACATAATAATATCACGGGTCTGCGCGCTCCACAAGGTGGAGCTATTTTGATACAGGGGGGCACAGGGGAGGGCATCTGCTTCCTACCTTACTTTTATCCGGAAGTTGGTCCCTCCTCCCCGGCCAGCGCCATCTTCCCAGTGAGATTTGGAAAGATGACACTGGAAACAAGAGAGCAAAGACTCTGGCACAGTGCCAGAGTCTTTGCTTTCTATGTGTGGTGGCCGTCTTCCCAAAGAGATCGCTGTAAAGATGGAACCACCTGTATCGAACCCGGCCCCCCTTGGGCCCATTCTGCAGCCTAGGCCCGGGTAATTTGTACCCACCCCCCCCTTCTCTGCACCCCTGACTATGGATACAGTGTTGTATTACTAACAAAATCACTTCTCTTTGGATACATGTTAGGGTCTAGTGAAAATGGCTAATTTTAGAAATAAAAAATGCTTGGGTATGGAAAATATTCAACCCCATGGTAGTAATTCATTGCCGAAGGTTTGTCATCCTAGGTCAATAGCTTCAGCTCCCATAACTGCCTCAAAGTTTTGATATTTGGTCTGGATAGGCAATCCCACAATACACATCTTGTCTCACATAGGATGAAAAGCATTTGACAATAATTTTGCAGAATTTTGGTAATATTTCAGCATTGTCATCACTAGTATACTAGTTAATAACTGCATATAAACAATGGCAGCAGCCAGGAAGCAGATGCTGTCTGTTTCACAATGCTGCTCAAGACCCGGCAGACAGATGGGCCATTAAAACGAAGACATAGATAACACAGGTGGCCCAGCTTAATGCAGTCTATGGGACCAGTCTGTCGGGCAGACGTGCTCCTATATCCTGGCTCAGCCCTCCCTTGTTTGGCATAATACTGAGTATTAGAATCATTTATAAACTACTACTCTTAGAAGTGTTAAATGATGATAGTGGCCTGTCAAGGAGCTAAATCCAAGTATCAACAAGTCTAACAATCCTTCTTTAGAAGTAAGAATGCTAGCTGTCCAGGATTTCTTCGGACAGTCCGAGAAACAGCATTTCTATCTGGAGGCTAGAGGTTGCCCAATGCCGGATGGGTGAGGTCTAGGAGGCCCATGTCATAGCTGGGGTTGCTATCACTGCTGCTTACAAAGAAGGCGGATGCTGAAGATCCAACAAATAGGCTAGGAAATCTCCATCTTCCAACGAAGATCCTGGCCTCTTCCCTCCCCCCAAAACAGCAGCAACACGATTCCATTTTGGGAAACAGAGGCCTTGGCTGCCCCCTATCAGCTCCCAAATGTTAGCAGACTGTCAATCACTGGAAGTCTGCTGCCAATCTGCATTCGAGTTGCAGACCCGTACTGCACATGTGCAGTACAAACATTGGTACTTTGTATCATGCACCACACCACTTCTGAATTATATCCAGTGTATCTATGGTGCAGTATTTCTATAGGAGGACTGGGGACAGCGTGTCTGGGAGGATGAGTAATGCGTATGGGTGGTAAGTTTATCCTGCTTAGTGACATCAATAGAAAGCATAGCATGAACTCAGAAATATAAGGAACTAGCTATAATGACTAGCATTATCTGGCTTCTATTTAATTCTTAATTTCCCTTTCAGTTGCTCTCCATCCTGCCCAACTGTCGCTCTCCACTTACACTTTCTCCATAACTCAGTCTTTGATCATTATATGTGTTTGTAAAGAACAGAGCCTCGTACTATTTTAATGTTTTGTTATAAAGTATTGTAGGAATGTAATTCCCTATTGTATTTATATAAAAAGGAACATATATTTATAAGTGGAGGAAGGACAAAGTAGTGATAAAAAAATAATACATATTCTGTAAAAAATGTCTACACTTGCAGTATGCTTAGTAGTAATGATTGTGATTTTTGTTATTGTTATGATGTGCCATACATGAGCCTGTTTGCAGATGCATAGTTATAAATCACTGCAAAGCATTGTCATCCTGTTTTTCTAATACCAGTACCCTGCATTTCTTATTTACTATCTCTTGCTGTCATCCAATGGTGCATAAACAAGGGTGCAGGGTCAGATTGTTTATATACAATCCTACAGCAGAGTTGGCCGCAGATTCTGCATCCAATCTATGCATACACATATGTCCAATTTTTCAGCAGACCTCCAATCTGCGTCTGCTGAGGCAAACTGCTGAAAGAATAAATTTGGTTGGGGAGAATGGGGATTTATTAATGATAATGTGGTGGGGGAAGGAGAGTAATATATTTATATTTATGACAATGTTGAAGGGGGGGTAGGATGAGATCTATTAATATCATTGTGGTTGAGGAATATGGACAGGGTTGTTTTTAATAATTAACACTTGTTTCCCATGTAAAAGAAAGTGGAGTCCCCGAAAAAATTAATAACCAGTCATGGACCACTGAGCCTTATCTGGAAATGGAAATCAAGGGAAAAAGTGTTGGTTTTCCCCTATTTTTTAATAACCAGCACCAGGCTGAACCAGCAGGGTGTCACAACTGAGGGCCTGAGCTGACGGGAGGCAGCCTCAGTTGTAGGGGCTGAGATGTACCGGAACCTGGGAGGTTGTATCAGACCCCTGGACATGTAAGTAACATAAATAATAACTGCCCGAAGGCGTGACCACGACAACTTGGATAAAAGTCAATGATGTTTATTATGACAACTCCGCAACACAGCAGCAGTAAAAGAAAACGTAAAAGTCAGCAAATAATAAATACAGTTCCTGGGTACTACAGGATGGCAGGAGCCACAGGGCACTGGTAGTGTGAGATAGTTCTTATGATCTTCTAGATGGAAAGTCCTTACCAGGCCCGACTGTAGCAATGGAGATAACCCAGGATTGTGCCAGCTGGTGTTCCAGGAAAAGCTGGGTTGCTGAAGGTAAAACAGCTGCTGTGGATACTGGCTGGAACCAGACTGTTGTTAGCACGGAGTGGATACTGGCTGGAACCAGTTAAATAATAGATGAACTTGGGAGCGATGAAATATGAACTGAAATGTAGAACTTGAGAGCGGAGAAATAATAATACCGGTGGAGAGTGGTAAAGTGTAGAAAGGACACCGGCCCTTTAAGGGAAGCTGTACTCTGCTGAAAGCTGAGCTGGAAGCAGGTAATGTTGTAGCTGGAAACAGATGAATCCACAATGGATTGGAGAGTCAGGCTACACCGCAGGTGGAATGCTGGTGCGGGTCTCTATGGTGGAAGTCTTGAGACAGGAGCTGGAACCTGGAAGACAATCATAGGAGAGAGACAAACAGGAACTAGGTTTGACAACCAAAGCACTGACGCCTTCCTTGCTCAGGCACAGTGTATTTATACCTGCAGCAAGGAAGGGATTGGCTAGGCAATTATGCAGATTAACAATACTGACAACAGATTGGAGGAAATGATCAGCTGACAGAATCCAAGATGGCTGCGCCCATGCAGACACTTGGAGGGAAGTTTGGTTTGTAATCCATGTGGTAATGAAAACAGTAATGGCGGCGCCGGCCACTGGAGACAGGAGACGCCAGGCTGACAAGTGCACATCCAACCACGCGGACACAGCGGAGGCCGCGGCTGACGTAATCGCCACTCTGACACTCTGCATGCAGAAGCTCAGGGACGGCGGCGGAGGCCTGCGGGAGACGCCATGCCAGATGTAATAAGGCGTTACTGTGACAGCGTCTCAGAGAGACAGGAGAGGATGCAGGAATGTGAACATTAGGATAACAGATGGGATCCGGTCCTGGAGCGCTGAGCCAGCCTTAGGAGGCATCTGATGGGTAAGAAATGGCGTCCAGATACCCGGATCGTGACAGCACCCCCCCCTTTAGGAGTGGCCCCAGGACTCTTCTTTGGCTTTTGAGGAAACTTGGAATGGAATCTCCGGACCAAGGCAGGAGCATGGACATCAGAAGCATTGGTCCATGAACGTTCCTCAGGGCCGTAACCCTTCCAGTCAATAAGATACTGTAGTTGACCGTAACGGTGACGTGAGTCCAGGATCTTGGCCACTTCATACTCAACGCCTCGTTGAGTTTGGACTTTCGGAGTTGGAGGAAGTGAGGAATGAAACCGATTCAAGATCAGCGGTTTCAACAAGGAAACATGGAATGTCCTGGGTATTTTTAAGAAGGGAGGCAACTGAAGTCTGTAAGCAACAGGATTGATGACTTGTTCAATCTTGAAAGGACCGATATAGCGAGGTGCAAACTTCATACTGGGAACTCTTAACCTCAGATTCTTCGTGGATAACCATACCCGATCACCCACCTTGAGAGCAGGAACTGCTCGACGCTTCTTATCCGCAAACTTCTTGTACCTGAACGATGCCTTGAGCAGAGCTGATCGTACGCTCTTCCAGATATTGGCAAACTGATGCAAGGTGATATCCACTGCGGGAACAGAAGTTGCTGGAAGCGGTTGGAACTCAGGGACTTTAGGGTGGAATCCAAAGTTAGTGAAGAATGGTGTTGAAGCAGATGAAGAATGATACTGGTTGTTATGACAGAACTTGGCCCAGGGAAGTAATTGAACCCAGTCATCTTGAGAGGAGGACACATAGATGCGGAGGAAGGCCTCCAAGTCCTGATTCACCCTCTCAGTTTGACCATTGGTCTGAGGATGGTAAGCCGTGGAAAACTTTAGCTTGACTTGGAGGACTTGACATAAACTTCGCCAGAATTTGGCTGTGAATTGAACTCCTCGATCTGAGATAATTTCTTCAGGAAGACCGTGGAGTCGGAAGATCTCTTGTATGAATACTTGAGCCAACTTGGAAGCTGACGGAAGACCGGTGAGAGGAATGAAGTGTGCCATCTTGGTGAACCGGTCAACTACCACCCAGATGGTATTGAACTTGTTGCACATGGGTAAGTCTGTAATGAAATCCATCGACAAGTGGGTCCATGGTCGACGGGGAACGGATAGTGGAACCAGTTGCCCCGCAGGCGACTGGCGGGATACTTTATGTTGGGCACACTTTGGGCAAGATGCAATAAACTCCAAGACGTCCTTTTTCAGAGTTGGCCACCAATAGGACCTAGAGATAAACTCCAGGGTTTTTTGGATACCTGTATGTCCGGCAAAACGGGAAGCATGGGCCCAATGCATGAGCTTCTTCCTTAGCATCGGCTTCACAAAACTTTTCCCTGATGGGGGCGTAGAGTCCATCCCTACCGTGGAGAATGCCAACGGATTTATAATAGGATGCTTGTCTGAAGACTCTGACTCATTTTCTTGCTCCCATGAGCGGGAAAGGGCATCGGCCTTGCGATTCTGAGAGCCCGGACAGAACTGGAGTTTAAAGTCGAACCTGGAAAAGAAAAGTGCCCATCTGGCCTGACGAGGGTTGAGACATTGTGCCCCCTTACAGGTATAAAAGGTTCTTGTGGTCTGTAAGTATGGTGATTGAATGAGAAGCTCCCTCCAACAGATACCTCCACTCTTCTAGAGCGAGCTTGATGGCTAGCAACTCCTGGTCGCCAATGGCATAGTTGCGCTCAGCTGGGGAGAACTTCCGGGAGAAGAAACTGCAAGGGTGTAAATGGCCATCTTTAGCCCTCTGAGATAACACCGCTCCTACTCCAACGGAGGAGGCATCCACCTCTAAGATGAAAGGAGAGTCGATGTCAGGCTGTTTCAGAACAGGCGCAGAGATGAACCTTTGTTTTAAAAGATGAAATGCTTGCATGGCTTCTTCAGACCACTTGGACGGGTTAGCACCCTTCTTAGTGAAAGCAGTAATAGGCGCCACAATGGTGGAAAAGTCTCATATAAACTTTCGGTAATAGTTGGCGAACCCTAAGAACCTCTGGACCCCTTTGAGGGTTAAGGGTACCAGCCAATTTTGGATTGCTTGTAGTTTCTCAGGATCCATCTCTAGTCCGGAACCGGACACAATGTACCCTAGAAACGGAATGGACTTGACTTCAAAGACGCATTTTTCTAATTTGCAATAGAGATGATTGACACGGAGACGGGACAGAACCTCTTTAACCCAAAAACGATGTTCCTCTAAATCGTTGGCAAAAATGAGGATATCGTCTAGATAGACCACGACATGACGGTATAGAATGTCTCTGAAGATCTCATTGACAAAATGCTGGAAGACAGCTGGAGCATTGCTCAATCCGAAGGGCATGACGAGGTACTCATAATGTCCGTCACGGGTGTTAAAGGCGGTCTTCCACTCGTCACCCTCACGGATCCGGATGAGATTGTATGCACCTCGCAAGTCCAGCTTTGTAAAGATGGTAGCTCCGCTAACTCTGTCAAAGAGCTCAGTAATCAGGGGTAAAGGATAACGGTTCTTGATGGTAATGTCGTTCAAACCTCTGTAGTCGATGCACGGCCGCAGACCACCATCTTTCTTTTTTACAAAAAAGAAGCCTGCGCCGGCTGGAGAAGAAGAAGGTCGAATGAACCCCTTTGCTAGGTTCTCTTTAATATATTCCTCCATAGAATGCGTCTCAGGCAGAGACAATGGATAAGTTCGGCCTCGAGGTGGAACCTTCCCTGGAACGAGATCAATCGGACAGTCCCATTCTCTATGAGGAGGAAGGATATCAGCAGAAGCTTTACTGAACACATCCGTGAAATCTTGATATGGAGGAGGTGGAAAATCAGACGACCTGGGGGAGGAAGAACAGACAGGCAATACTTTAAACAAACATGTCTCAGCACAGGAGGAACCCCATGCCAGGATTTGCGTAGTCGTCCAATCAATTGTAGGATTGTGAAGACGGAGCCATGGAAGGCCCAGGACCACAGGATGTGTGGCTCTTGGAATCACTAAAAAAGAAATAAATTCGGAATGAAGAACTCCCACTCTCAGACGAACTGGCAGAGTCCTTAAAGAAATAACTGCATCAAAAATTTTGCTGCCATCCACGGCAGTTAAAGAAATGGACGAAGGAAGTCTCTCGGTGGGTAGGGACCACCGTTTAACATAGGCTTCGGTAATAAAGTTCCCAGCTGCTCCGGAATCAAGGAGGGCAATGACGTTCCGATAACGTTGAGCAATTTGGAGCGACACTGGGAGATTACAATCATGAGGAGATGGAGAGGAGATCATTACTCCTAGCCGGCCCTCTCCTGGGCGAGCTAGGGTTTGGAGTTTTCCCGGACATTCGGGACAGGCATTGATGGTGTGAGACGGAGCTGCACAGTAAAGACAAAGAGACTTGGAGAGGCGTCTTCGGCGCTCAGCAGGAGTTAAACGGGAACGACCAAGTTGCATGGGCTCATCTTTAGATGGTGACAGTTGACGAGGAGGAGGAGCAGAAGATTTTGGAGCAGATGATCTTCCACGCTCAGTTGCTCTCTCTCTGAAACGTAAATCAACTTTCGTGCAGAGTGAGATTAGCTCATCTAACTTAGAAGGTAAGTCTCTGGTAGCTAACTCATCTTTAACACGCTCAGATAAGCCATGCCAGAATGCAGCATACAGGGCCTCGTCGTTCCATGCCAGTTCGGATGCCAGGATCTGGAACTGTATCAGATATTGTCCTACAGTACGTGACCCCTGGCGTAAACGGAGAATCTCGGATGAAGCTGAGGTTACCCGGCCTGGCTCGTCGAAGATGCGCCTGAATGTTGACACGAAGGCAGTGTAGGAAGATAGCAGGGTGTCGGACCTCTCCCATAACGGTGATGCCCAATCAAGGGCTGAGCCACTAAGAAGAGAAATAATGTAGGCAATTTTTGTACGGTCACTGGGAAAATTGCCAGGTTGTAGCTCAAACTTAATCTCACACTGGTTGAGAAATCCCCTGCAGAATCTTGGAGATCCGTCAAATTTTGCTGGCGTTGGAAGATGAAGACGTGGAGCAGAAATGGGTAAGGTGGGTGGGGTTATAGCTGGAGTCACTGTGGTTGACGCACCAGACGCGCCTGATCCACGGAGAGTTGTCTGAATCCCATCCAGCCGAGTAGAGAGATCCTGGAGACAGCGGATGATGTGGCCCTGTGCAGCCTCCTGATGTTCTAGTCGGGCTGCCAGTTCTTGCATCGGCCTAGCCGCTTGATCCTGGTCTCCGGCTGGATTCATTTGGTCAGTGCTTACTGTCACAACTGAGGGCCTGAGCTGACGGGAGGCAGCCTCAGTTGTAGGGGCTGAGATGTACCGGAACCTGGGAGGTTGTATCAGACCCCTGGACATGTAAGTAACATAAATAATAACTGCCCGAAGGCGTGACCACGACAACTTGGATAAAAGTCAATGATGTTTATTATGACAACTCCGCAACACAGCAGCAGTAAAAGAAAACGTAAAAGTCAGCAAATAATAAATACAGTTCCTGGGTACTACAGGATGGCAGGAGCCACAGGGCACTGGTAGTGTGAGATAGTTCTTATGATCTTCTAGATGGAAAGTCCTTACCAGGCCCGACTGTAGCAATGGAGATAACCCAGGATTGTGCCAGCTGGTGTTCCAGGAAAAGCTGGGTTGCTGAAGGTAAAACAGCTGCTGTGGATACTGGCTGGAACCAGACTGTTGTTAGCACGGAGTGGATACTGGCTGGAACCAGTTAAATAATAGATGAACTTGGGAGCGATGAAATATGAACTGAAATGTAGAACTTGAGAGCGGAGAAATAATAATACCGGTGGAGAGTGGTAAAGTGTAGAAAGGACACCGGCCCTTTAAGGGAAGCTGTACTCTGCTGAAAGCTGAGCTGGAAGCAGGTAATGTTGTAGCTGGAAACAGATGAATCCACAATGGATTGGAGAGTCAGGCTACACCGCAGGTGGAATGCTGGTGCGGGTCTCTATGGTGGAAGTCTTGAGACAGGAGCTGGAACCTGGAAGACAATCATAGGAGAGAGACAAACAGGAACTAGGTTTGACAACCAAAGCACTGACGCCTTCCTTGCTCAGGCACAGTGTATTTATACCTGCAGCAAGGAAGGGATTGGCTAGGCAATTATGCAGATTAACAATACTGACAACAGATTGGAGGAAATGATCAGCTGACAGAATCCAAGATGGCTGCGCCCATGCAGACACTTGGAGGGAAGTTTGGTTTGTAATCCATGTGGTAATGAAAACAGTAATGGTGGCGCCGGCCACTGGAGACAGGAGACGCCAGGCTGACAAGTGCACATCCAACCACGCGGACACAGCGGAGGCCGCGGCTGACGTAATCGCCACTCTGACACTCTGCATGCAGAAGCTCAGGGACGGCGGCGGAGGCCGCGGGAGACGCCATGCCAGATGTAATAAGGCGTTACTGTGACAGCGTCTCAGAGAGACAGGAGAGGATGCAGGAATGTGAACATTAGGATAACAGATGGGATCCGGTCCTGGAGCGCTGAGCCAGCCTTAGGAGGCATCTGATGGGTAAGAAATGGCGTCCAGATACCCGGATCGTGACACAGGGGTGATAATGCAATAGGAATGAGACACACAGTATGTGGTCCTCTTGCCATCACATTAACCACCCCCAAACTGGTCAGCCCCAGGCTGGAATTCCTTAGAAAGCAGGAATTCCAAAATAAAAATGGAGTATGGTGGCAGTGGGTGCTGGGTTCATGGTACTGTATGTTAATATTGTTCTTTACAGGCAGCCTATTGGTCCCAGCTAGTAAACCCCAACAAGTGCTAGCATGCCCAGACATTAAGTGCCTGTTGACATCTGTAGTGCACATATAAAGAAAATATTAAAATGAACACAAGATACGGAATGTTGTAATTATTTATTGGACAGTAGCTACACCTGGGAGAGATGGTCTTTAAGTTCTTTTGCATGGCTACCACCTCCCCGGGATTTTCTGCCTTTAGGAGCTCTTGCTTGCTCTTTCCCCACCATTGGACTGACAGCCACTTTATCATACTGGCTAATATTAGCTGGCTCAAGACGACAGGGCAATGATGCAGCAAACCACAATTGGCCCACTGCGGCCATCTTGAACTTTAAAAAGTTGTTGCTCTCAAGCCGATCACAGCTTGTGTTACCATTTTTAAAACTGGATACACTGCTATGGTGCCCATAGGGCATAGGTGGAAATGCACCACCACTGCCCTTCGCCCGCTGCCAAACGCTGCAGTTATGGCTGATGGGGATTGGATGCTTCAGTATCCAGACCAACTGCCTCCACCAGGTCCTGCAGTATTGAGGGGCTGTGCCATGAGCCCTCCAGATCTGTCACTTCCACAACATCTGACTACAGATGGCGTGCTGAGTTGCCAGGACCAGATAGCGGTTGCCAGCTCCATTCTCAGCACCCTACTCACTACACAATTGGCTGGCTGGTCAGCGGTCAGGTCTCCTGGTTTTTAAGCATGTTGTCGGACCAACTGGTCAGTCAGGAGTCGGATCTCCTGAGATTTGGACAAGTGTGTACCCAGTTTTAGATTGGGTAGTATTTGGCTCTTCCCACAATCTCACACAGTCTGTCACTCACTCTGTCTTTTCCTGTGCCGACTGCCAGGACTTCTTAATGATGATGATGATGATGATGATGATTACACACTTATAAAAATTTGAGTTATGGCAAAAGAATGGAAGGCTGAAGTCTTAACATTTCAGACATAGTCAATGAAAAGATCTTCACCCATGTGAATGACAAAATGACAGTAAATAAAACTAGAATATAGATTTTGTAGCACTATAAAGTAGACTGTAGCTTATTGCTGTGGTTTGGTGTAAAGTAATTATTTAATTAATAGATATATGTATTTATAAAGAAAAAGAGGCTTCCCTTACATGTTGGTTAGGAATGCCATTTAAATAACGTTTTACTTATATCTAAATAGAAATATTGAAACTACATATTGTGAAATTATTTACACATCATTCGGCCAAGTCTAAACCAGTAGGATTGCACTCACCAGGACTGGATGCATGCACTCACCTTGTTTTGACAATAAAATAAATATATAAAATGAACACATCAAAATGGTGGTAATAAAATAACCATTGAGGGCTGGATTCAGAGATTTATGCAGATGCCTTCACAGCTGTGTTACCATACGCAGTGGCTGTGTGAAAATATCCAAATGACGCATCTGCCAGGATTTGTACTAAGACACCCACTGGAGGCAACTGAGATCTGCCCCTTGTGTACTAAGATGCAACCATCGGGCACACATCGCATGATCATTAACCTTCTGAGTTCCCTGGCCGATGGTCGCACAGCAGCCATGTTTGCGGCCTATGGGGGCGCAGTGGCAAGCTGTGACACACCCCTGAAACAACACGCCTGCATTTGGGTCTCCACTCCCCCCCCCCCCAAAATACCTTCCACAAATGATCCCCGCCTGCCAATCACTTTGAAAATAAATCCTCACTGCGGCCGCTGTTGCAAGACCATCTCGGCACAAGCACAGCGCAACTCAGATGCACATGCAGTAGCAAAAAAAAATTGCTCCACTGCGTACAACATCGACATTGCGTCCATCTCTGAATCAGGTGAATCAACCTAAGTGAAGTTCTTAATAAAAACACCTAAAGTCTATTAAATGTATTTAACAATATAGGACTGCTAACATTACACAATTAGATTTGGGCGGTTCCAAAATACAGTATGTAGCAGTAAAAGGGAATTGCAAGAGCTGTAAGAACAAGAGGAGACAATCTTCTGAAAATGGGAAGAAATATTATTTATGTTGCATTGACAGAGCTATGCTTTAAAGTTTATTGGTCATATTTTTAAAGCATATTTATAAATACAAACATGTGCTATATTTCCACAGCTGTAACAGGATGTTCTGAAGTTTATCTTGCTCAATTATTTCGGTCCTTGCAGTATCCAAAATCTGTGTTTGTGATGGTCCCGACAATAGATCTGTCCACTTCACAAGTCAAACCAATTTCACATGGGCAGTAATAGTAGACTCCATAAAGATGCTAAAGAGAAAGATGCAATAATGTTATTGAAAAATATGAAACAAATGATCTATCACATTTTATTCTCATAGGGAAATGCAGGGGCGGTTTTAAGTTGCCCGAAACTCCCTCAGCAGCTCAAATCACAATATTATATAGGGCCATAATCAGGTCTGTTAGCAAATCAAAAAAGCACACTAATGGGTAAAACCATGTTGCACTGCAGGTGGGGCAGATGTAACATGTGCAGAGGGAGAGTTAGATTTGGGTGGGGTGTGTTCAAACTGAAATATGAATTCCAGTGTAAAAATAAAGCATCCAGTATTTACCCTGCACAGAAACAGTATAACCCACCCAAATCTAACTCTCTCTGTAAATGTTATATCTGCCCCCCCTGCAGTGCAGCATGGTTTTGCCCATTAGTGTGCTTTTTTGGTCTGCTAACAGACCTGAATAACCCTCATAATACAATTTTACTATAGCTGCAGTCACAACATGCAGTATAAGCGGCGATACACAGCTGCTCTGCATGCCTGGTGGCAGCAGTTTTTCCTACCAAGTCTGCAGTGTGTGGATCTGAGTGCTCAATCGGTGTGCTGGATCGGTGTGCTGGACCAGAGACCTGACAGCAGCTGCCAGCAAGAGGAGACAGGCATCTTAACATGAGGTGGGCAAAATGTGTGAATAATATTTCAGTTGTGTCTTGTACTGGAAATACTATATATGCATATTTATTTTATCCTTTTATGACTACGTTATTTATATGACATAAGCGAGTTTGATACAGAAATGTAACTTTTTTTAAATTTCCCTACAGCCTATATTATAGACCAGTGCAGAGCCGGCCCTAGGCATAGGCAAACTAGACAAATGCCTAGGGCATTTGGAATGCCTAGGTGCACAAGCAGCTTCTGCTGATTAAAATGATATGTGGCATGCCCATATTCTGTGTGTGACTGTGGCTGTATTTGCATACGACTGGAAATCACTGTAACATAGCATTTTGTATGCAGATACACATAGCAATGCAAATAAGACGCGTTTACGGCAAAAAAAATGCACCTGACATTAGAGGAGCTGGCCGGGAGCTGCCAGCGGACTCACATCAGGCTTCTCCTGCTGCATGGCGTATTAAGGCAAGATGTATGAGGACACATCTGTATCCAAGCAGAGTCACAGTGTTAGCGGCAGTGTGAGTGCTGTGAGCAGGTGGGTTAGTTGTGCAATAGTATTCGGCATATGTGTGTAATTATGTGTATAAGGACATTATTAATTTGTAGCCAGGGACGTGCAGTCAGGGGAGGCAGTGCCTCCCCTGTCATTAATGATTCAAATAATATAAAGAAGACACTTATGACACATATTCTGTGTCATAAGTAATTTCTTTATATTATTCTGACCATTTTAATGCTGTAATGTAGTTTGGGAGGCACTGCTAGCAGTGCCTCCCGTTATCAATAGGAACAGGTTAAAGTGGGGAGAGGGGGGGGCAAGCACTGGGCTGTAAAAGCCCATTAAAAACCAGAGGGGAAGCGGCACTTATACAAGTGCCTCGTTGACAGGGAAAACCCGCCCCTGTCAACGAGGCAGATGTGATTGGACAGCGGATCCAGCGCTGGATCCGCTGGTCCAATCACCCATACGCAGCGGGGTGAAACAACGGTGGGTCCCGGCGCTACTGTGGAACTGTGACTACAGTAGCGCGGCGGGATGAAGAGGCAGCGGGAGCCGGCATTAGTAATGAAGCTGCCTGTCACTAGCGCAGCGTCAGCTTCAGAGGAACCCTTGAGCTGGAGAGCGTGCGGCAGCGGCGTCCAGCGCTTACCGCTCCTTCCTTCTCCTCTGTCCTCCTGTCCTAGCCAGCAGCATCACCGGCATTTATACTTTCCCGGACCAGGGCCAAGGTGAGAGAGGGGGGCAGTAGGGCTGAGTGGGAAGTAATTGGGCAACTCAACCCCAGATCACTTGGGCTGCAGGGCAGGGACAGGGAGGAGATATATTGTATGTATATATATATATATATATATATATATATATAAAAATAATGTGCCTCCCCAGCCAGTGACCTCACCGCACGCCACTGTTTGTAGCATATGTGTAAGGGGCATTATGTGTGTCATTATGTGTATAAGGGCATTAATAATGTGGGGCATATGTGTAAGGGACATTGGGGCATATGTATTAACCTGGAGAAGGCATAAGGAAGTGATAAACCAGTGATAGATGCAAGGTGAAAAACACACCAGCCAATCGGCTCCAATATGCAAATCGACAGTTAGGAGATGATTGGCTGGTGGGTGTATCACCTTGCATTTATCACTGGTTTATCACTTCCTTCTCCAGGTTAATACATCTGCCTCAGTATGTGTATAAGGGCATTAATAAAGGTTGGCATAATGTGTGCATTATGTTTATAAGGACATAATTAATGTGTGTCAAATGTGTGAAGGGCATTACTGTGTGGTACATGTATAAATGCATTACTAATGTGTGGCATTATGTGTATAAGGTGCTCTACTGTGTGGCATAACATATAAAAAATACCACTACTGTGTGATCTAATGTGAATAAAGAGCAATATGGTGGGATGTAATGTGAATAAGGGACAATACTTTGAGGACTAGCATATTATTAACGTAAAGTGGTACTACTGTGTGATGTAACGTTAATAAGGGACACTATCACATGATATAATGTAAATAAAGTTGCACTACTGTGTGGTTTAATTTGAACTGGGGGTACTATTGTGTGGTCATGCCCCTTCCCAGCAAAAACACGCCCCATTTTGGCCTGGGCACCGAATATGCGCACTGTTTCTATTTAAAATATAGGGGGTAGGAGAAACCAAAATGAGAACTGCAATGGGTGATGGTGATGGGAAAGGGGTTGATAATGCTGATTTATATACAGGAATGAAAAGCTATACCTTATACACACTTTAAATACACTTTACCATGGAGCCGATGCGGGAGCTAAACTTAATACACACTCTACGCACCTTTTATGCTGTTAGCGTACAGAGTCCTGTACCATGTACGGACTTTGCGTACAAACGCCGCGCTGACGGTACAAGGTACACACAGCGCGTACACACCCAATGAATACACTTTAAACCTTATGGAGCAATTCAGTGCGATGCTATTACACTTTAAACCTTAGCTGGGAAAGAAAGACACGACACCAGTCTGTAGTTAAACCACTGGGTTCCGACACCACAGTGTATTATTGCTGAAAGGGGGTTACAATATAAACAATACAATACAACAGAATAATGGCTACATTCAATGGTACATACGTGATTGGATTCGCCGCGCTATCCGGTCCGGTCCTCGGTCATCTAATAGATAACTTTGTGAGTCTTGTGTCTGACCAGGCCTGCTGCAGGCTCTCTTTATACAATTCATCCAAAACATAACACAAATGGATACTGTAATCTCTTTGTCCATTGGACACAGGGATGGTCATTTACAGTACAGGAGAGGTCATAGGTCGGTTTGAATAGGTAGGCGATGTCTGTTCCAACTGCTCTTGTGGGTGGTCTCCTCTGGATTCCCGACGCATACATAATGTACAGTAAATACAGTTTATATCTATATTCTGCTCCTGCACATAACTATCCGCAGGAACATGCGATCTTTCTCAAACCAACACCGGAATGTTACCCTTAAAATACCCTACAGCTGGATACCAAACACCACCTTATAACCTTGTTCTGTCCCCTCCTATCCTGTAAAGGTGAATCCCTTTGTTCTGTTACCATTTAAACTGCTGTAACTTTCTGATGTGGTGCAGGGAGACTATGTGTACATTGTGCACTATTTGGATTAAATATGTAATGTATTTTGATAGCTTTCCATGCGTTCACAAACTCTACCGTAAATACTCATACCACGCTCTAATGCGCAGGACCGCGGGAGCGACCATACGCAAATTGTGGATATGTGCACGGACGGCAGAACAAGTACACGCGCGGAGGCCATCTGTGTGTAGTTTGTACGTGATGTGTGTACTGCAATATTTTTCGACTTTGACAGTCCACCCTTTGGCAGTCACCAATAACTGCCACTATCTAATCACTAAACAGAAAAATATCTATACAATATATACAGAAGCTTTGATGACCGGGGAGAGTTGTAGGTGGGAAATGTATGACCTAGTGGGATAGTACAAAGCATGTATGTATGAATCCATGTCTGAGGGGCATGTATCATCGTGCTGTATATGTTATAAATAAGCTTCGAGGTACTGCGAAGTATACATTAAATCCTTCTCATCCCGTACTAAGGGTCTGTAAATGGGCCAACAAACACTACCGAGCTCTTTTCGGCTTCTTGTTCCAACAAATGGGGTGCACATTTAGTTGATGATACATGGAGGGGGAACATATGTGAGTGCTAGTATATGTGGATATCACCTGTTGGCTATGTGTGCTGTTAACTGGAGGTTGCAGAGATGAAGATAAGACACATATCTAAAATACATTCACATAAACATTTTGGGTAGGGCTGATGTCTTTTCCGGATGGATGTATCTGGGCAGAGGGGGAAACAAAAGAAAAACGGGTGAAAGAAACAGGCCATGAAATTAATTTGCAATCCTTATCATAACACTGTCTGTATGGATGGGTCATAAATTAAATCTGCTGCTATAACAGCGCCCTCGCTCCTTAGACTCATCAACTTTGTGCCGTGCTTGCGCCGCGTCAGAATTCGAACACACCTAAATATCAAACCAATAATTATGACAACTCCCAGGATACAAAGGAGAAGCTTCCCTACACTCATAATGACATTTTGAGCCCACTCTCCTAACCCTGAGAACCAATTTTGTGGGTTCAGCCATGAGACCAAGCCGGTCAGTTCATTACTCACAGTCGCTAAGGTAAGGTTGTGCTTCCTCCTGAACTCCCACTTCAACTGCAAGATATCGTCCATCTTTTGATCGACGCTCACCGTGGGGTCGTCAGTACTGTTCGTAATATACGTACAGCACTTCACACCATATTGAGTTGCCAGAGTAACACAGTACCCACCTGTCATGGCTGTGATATAATTAAGGACCATCCTGTGCTGAATCAGTTCCTTCTTGTAAGCTTGTAACTGCCTTCCCGTATACCTGAAGGTGTCGTCATACATCTCAGTGATATTATCTATCAAGTTCGCTAGCGCATGGATATACCTATAATTTATAATTCCTCTGGCAGTATGAGTGATGTCTAATGCGAGAAGGAATTGAATCCCGGTGGATTCGTGGATTAAATCAGAGACTGCGTGCTCTGTCCTATCTATGAGGTGTCTCTTGATGATGTGTTCATAGTGAGTATGAGTATAAGGAGCCTGAGCACTGCGGTGAACGTCTTTAATCTTATCATGGGTTATGGTCATGACCTCTGGCAGTACTCTCCCAATAAAACACAACCCCTCTGAGCTCGGGGCAAGCCACTTGTACCCCTTCCTCCCACATATGAAATATGCATCATCTGGGAGAACATAGGGGACAAAATATAACCTCACCATATTACAAACTTTCCAAGTGAAGAAACCAATCCCTAGTTCTCCCATCTGCTCAGTAAAAGTATCGGGCTGGATGATATGAGCACAATACCCTGGCGATACTTTTCCAACCCACATGGTCTTGCTTCCACGAGTATACCTATACCGAAAATACCTCCCACTGTTGGCTATTTGGCGTACATGTTCAGAGTCTATGGGTATCCTATCAGCTCTGTGTGAAAAGGTCATTGTCTGGTTATTCCACGTCACTTCCCAATTTCCCGGTTTTTGGTAATTGGAAATATTAAAACACAATAAGGACCTGTCTACATGATACTGGTGGAGCTTCAAACTAGGGGGCCTAGAGATATTGAATTTCTTGTCCACCGGTCTCCCACCCCATAATTCGAGTACCTCATCTATTGCTAAAGGGTACGGTACTAATCCTGACTTGCTCTGACCTTGAGGTACCTGTGAGCACACCCAGCATTGTCTGGTTTAAGACCTTACCCACTAGTGAGTGGTAATCACTCAACGGATGACGGTCCATGTCGATATTAAGGTTGAACTGACATCTCTGGATGCACCCATCCTCAACTATATTCTCACAATTCCTACAAATACAATATTCATCAGACAATAACCCCTCACAGTGCCTCTGGGCTCCCTGACTACCAGAGCGCTTACTGATGCCAGCCTTTACTAAAGTGATGCGCTGATCCTGAGATCCTACAAATTCATACTTGCCATCAGAACCCATTCCAGATCCCTGCTCGACCTCTCTGGGACCCTCACCAAAACAAACTGTCTTTATCAAAACCAGAATTACTAACAGAACCCGAAACTCAGTCTCTTGTGATCGATCCATTTCGTTAGGGGAAAGGAGGAAAATAAGAAGGAGAAAAGAAAGGAAAAATGCAGGGGGAGGTGAAAAAAGAAAGTGGTACGACAACCGTTCTAGCTCTTGTTACTCTCTGTGCTCAGATGCCTTTCAACAGTCCTGCCTCTCAACTTTCCCGGAACAGACACTCCAGTGATACGAGATTCTCTACACTCTGCTCTTTGTCACGAGTTCTCTCCGGGTCAGCGACCTTCTTGCAGTGGGACGAGTGGATCCAAGTCTCTCTTTCGGCGACCTTCAATGCTGTTGTGCTGGTTAACAAGACTTGATATGGTCCTTCCCACCTGTCTATGAGGCAACCTGAGCGTAAGATATTTCGAATCATCACATAATCCCCAGGTTCAATGTCATGACAATTACTGTTCGGTAGGTCAGGAATCACCAGCTTTAAATTTCTTTGTTGATTTCTCAGCTGCTGGCTCATCCCAACCAAATATTTCACAGTCACTTCATTATTACATTTCAAATCATCCTGGGGGTCTATCATTACATGAGGTTGTCGACCCAAAAGAATTTCAAAGGGTGATAGGTTAAGGGGAGACCTGGGAGTGGTTCTGATGCTGTACAATACTAGTGGCAAAGCTTCTGGCCACGACAATCCAGTTTCAGCCATTAATTTGCTCAGCTTGTTCTTAATAGTGCTATTCACTCTCTCCACCTTTGCACTCGCCTGTGGACGGTACGGAGTATGCAGCTTGCTATTAATTCCCATCAGCTTGCACATGACCTGAAAGACTTCACCTGTAAAATGGGTACCCCTATCACTTTCAATTATTCTAGGGTTACCATATCTACACACAAATTCCTGCACAATTTTCTTTGCAGTGAACGTAGCAGTATTTGTGGCAGCAGGGAACGCTTCTACCCAGTCGGAAAATACATCGATACAAACTAACACATATTTTAAATTCCTACAGGGTGGTAACTGTATGAAATCGATTTGTATTACCTGAAAAGGTCCGTCTGTCGGAGGGATATGGGATGGCTCTGTTGGTATTGACTTTCCAATATTCTTCCTCAAGCAAGTAAAACATGTCATTGCTCTCTTACCTGCACGAGAAGAGAATCCTGGCGCACACCAGTAGGCTCTCACCAGCTTACACATACCCTCTTTACCCAGATGAGTCAGACGTGTGCCGCCTCAGCTAGGCTTGGAAGAGATGCTCTGGGGGCTACTGGCTTACCGTGTCCACCTGTCCAAAGTCCTGAGGACTCCTGGCCATACCCCTTTGACCTACAGACTGCCTTTTCCTGTAAAGAACACAAATCTTGCATTTCAATGCGTTTAACTGTTGTGTTTTATCAGTTGTGTGAAGTAAACTGTCTGTGGAAAGCGAAAAGAGAGGGGAAATAATAAAAAGAAAATTTGTCAGATTTGCGTTCACCATCAGGCTGTCACAACATCATGCATATTGGTGTCTATGCACAGTCTCCCTTCACCAGTATTCTCATTCTCCACCCTTTGTGCATGACCAGGCACACTGCATAAAATAAGAATTTACTTACCGATAATTCTATTTCTCGTAGTCCGTAGTGGATGCTGGGAACTCCGTAAGGACCATGGGGAATAGCGGCTCCGCAGGAGACTGGGCACATCTAAAGAAAGCTTTAGGACTATCTGGTGTGCACTGGCTCCTCCCCCTATGACCCCCCTCCAAGCCTCAGTTAGGATACTGTGCCCGGACGAGCGTACACAATAAGGAAGGATTTTGAATCCCGGGTAAGACTCATACCAGCCACACCAATCACACCGTACAACTTGTGATATGAAACCCAGTTAACAGCATGATAACAGAGGAGCCTCTGAATAGATGGCTCACAACAAGAACCCGATTAGTTAACAATAACTATGTACAAGTATTGCAGACAATCCGCACTTGGGATGGGCGCCCAGCATCCACTACGGACTACGAGAAATAGAATTATCGGTAAGTAAATTCTTATTTTCTCTGACGTCCTAGTGGATGCTGGGAACTCCGTAAGGACCATGGGGATTATACCAAAGCTCCCAAACGGGCGGGAGAGTGCGGATGACTCTGCAGCACTGAATGAGAGAACTCCAGGTCCTCCTCAGCCAGGGTATCAAATTCGTAGAATTTTGCAAACGTGTTTGCCCCTGACCAAGTAGCTGCTCGGCAAAGTTGTAAAGCCGAGACCCCTCGGGCAGCCGCCCAAGATGAGCCCACCGCCCTTGTGGAATGGGCTTTTATTGATTTAGGCTGCGGTAATCCTACCGCAGAATGCGCCAGCTGAATAGTGCTACAAATCCAGCGCGCAATAGACTGCTTAGAAGCAGGAGCACCCAGCTGGTTGGGTGCCATCAGGATAAACAGCGAGTCAGTTTTCCTGACTCCAGCCGTCCTGGAAAAATAAAATTTTCAGGGCCCTGACTACGTCCAGCAACTTGGAATCCTCCAAGTCCCCAGTAGCCGCAGGCACCACAATAGGTTGGTTCAAGTGAAAACCTGAGACCACCTTCGGGAGAAACTGAGAACGAGTCCTCAACTCTGCCCTATCCATATAGAAAATCAGATAAGGCCTTTTACATGACAAAGCCGCCAATTCTGACACACGCCTGGCCAAGGCCAAGGCCAACAGCATGACCACTTTCCACGCGAGATACTTTAGCTCCATGGTTTTAAGTGGCTCAACCAATGCGACTTTAGGAAATCCAACACCACGTTGAGATCCAAAAAGTGCCACAGGAGGCACAAAAGGAGGCTGAATATGTAGTACTCCTTTAACCAAAGTCTGAACTTCAGGCAGTGAAGCCAGTTCTTTCTGGAAGAAAATCGACAGAGCCGAAATCTGGACCTTGATGGACCCCAGTTTGAGGCCCAAACGTCACCCCTGCTTGCAGGAAGTGCAGGAATCGACATAGTTGAAATTCCTCCGTCGGGGCCTTCATGGCCTCCCACCAAGCAACAAATTTTCGCCAAACGCGGCGATAATGTCTTGCGGTGACATCCTTCCTGGCAATGATCAGGGTAGGGATGACTTCCTTCGGAATACCCTTTTCCTTTAGGATCCGGTGTTCTACCGCCATGCCGTCAAACGCAGCCGCGGTAAGTCTTGGAACAGACAGGGTCCCTGCTGCAGCAGGTCTTGTCTGAGCGGCAGAGGCCAAGGGTCCTCTGCCAGCATCTCTTGAAGTTCCGGGTACCAAGCTCTTCATGGCCAATCCGGAACCCCGAGTATGGTTTTCACTCCTCGCCTTCTTATTATTCTCAGTACCTTGGGTATGAGAGGTAGAGGAGGAGACACATAAACCGACTGGTACACCCACGGTGTCACTAGAGTGTCCCCAGCGATCGCCTGAGGGTCCCTTGACCTGGCGCAATATCTTTTCAACTTCTTGTTGAGGAGGGACGCCATCATGTCCACCCGTGGTCATTCCCAACGGTTTACCCGCATTTGGAAAACTTCTGGATGAAGTCCCCATTCTCCTGGGTGTAGGTCGCCCATCGGAGAATCCTTGTGGCTTCTGCCATCGTCATCCTGCTTCTTGTGCCGCCCTGTCTGTTTACATGGGCGACCGCCGTGATGTCGTCTGATTGGATCAGTACCGGCTGGTTCTGAAGCAGGGGCCTTGCTTGGCTTAGGGCATTGTAAATGGCCCTTAGCTGCAGAATATTTATGTGAAGCGAAATCTCCTTGGAAATTTCTTCCCTGTGTGACTGCACCCCAGCCCCGAAGGCTGGCATCCGTGGTCACCAGGACCCAGTCCTGTATTCCGAATCTGCGGCCCTCTAGTAGATGAGCCCTGTGCAGCCACCACAGCAGCGACACCCTGTTTCTTGCTGACAGGGTTATCCGCTGTTGTATCTGTAGATGGGACCCGGACCATTAGTCCCACAGGTCCCACTGGAACGTCCTTGCGTGGAGTCTTCCGAATGGAATTATGCTTCGTACGAAGCTACCATTTTTCCCAGGACTCGTGTGCATTGATGTACCGACACCTGTCCTGGTTTTAGGATGTCTCTGACTAGAGATGACAACTCCTCGGCTTTTTCCACTGGAAGAAATACTCTTTTCTGGTCTGCGTTCAGAAACATTCCCAGGAACAGAAGACGTGTCGTCGGGACCAGCTGTGACTTTGGAATATTGAGAATCCAGTCGTGCTGTTGTAGCACTTCCCGAGAGAGTGCTACCCCCACTACCAACTGTTCTTTGGACCTCGCCTTTATCAGGAGATCGTCCAAGTACGGGATAATAAAAACGTCCTTCTTGCGAAGGAGTATCATCACTTCGGCCATTACCTAGGTAAAGACCTTCGGTGCCGTGGACAACTCCAACGGCCGCGTCTGGAACTGATATTGACAGTCATTTACCACATATCTGAGGTACTCCTGGTGAGGGGGGTAAATGGGGACATGCAGGTACGCATCCTTGATGTCCAGGGAGACCCTGTAATCCCCCTCGTCCAGGCTCGTAATAACCGCCCTGAGCGATTCCATCTTGAACTTGCATCTTCTGATATAAAAGTTCAAGTATTTTAATTTCAAGATGGGTCTCACCGAACCGTTGCGGTACCACAACCACTGTGGAATAGTAACCCCTTCCTTGCTGAAGGAGGGGCACCTTGACAATCACTTGTTGTGATTATAGTGTTGAATATCCACCAACACCATCTCCCTGGCAGAGGGAGGTGCCGGTAAGGCAGATTTTAGGAAACGGCGGGGGGAAGAACGTCTCGAACTCCAGCCTGTACCCCTGAGATACTACTTGAAGGACCCAGGGATCCATGTGAGAGAGCCCACTGTCCGCTGAAATATCTGAGACGGGCCCCCACCGTACCCGGGTCCGCCTGAGCAGCCCCAGCACCATGCTGTGGACCTACCGGACGCAGGGAGGACTTCTGCTCTTGGGAACTAGCTGTGTGTTGCAGCTTTTTCCTCTACCTTTGCCTCTCGGCAGAAAGGATGAGCCTCTAGCCCTCTTGCTTTTCTGGGGCTGAAAGGACTGTACTTGATGATACGGTGCTTTCTTTTGTTGTGGGGTAGCCTGTGGCAAAAAAATCAATTTCCCAGCAGTAGCTGTGGAAACGAGGTCTGAAAAACTATCCCCAAACAGTTTTACCCCCTTATAGGGCAACTCCCATGTGCCTGACCATTGCCAAGTCCATAACCCCCGTCTGGCGGCAATAGACCTAGCGCTTATTTTTGATGCCAGCCGGCAAATATCCCTCTGTGCATCACGCATGTATAAGACCACGTCTTTTATATGCTCTATTTTCAGCAAAATATTGTCCCTATCCATAGTTATTTTCCGACAGGGAATCTGACCACGCAGCGGGAGCACTGCACATCCATGCCGAAGCAACGGCTGGTCGCAATATAATGCCCTAGTGTGTGACCATATCTTATAGGGTAATCTCCTGCTTTCTATCAGCAGGTTCCTTCAGGGCGGCCGTACCCGGAGACGGTAGTGCCACCTTTTCTGATAAGCGTGTAAGCGCTGTATCTACCCTATGGGGTGTTTCCCCGCGTGACCTATCCTCTGGCGGGAAAGGGTACGCTGCCAATAACCGTTGTAGAAATTACCAATTTCTTACCGGGGGAAGACCACTCTTCCTCACACACCTCATTTAATTTCTCAGATGCAGGAAAAACTACTAATAGTTTTCTCTCACCAAACACAATACCCTTTTATGTGGTACCTGGGGTATAATCATAAATGTGTAATACATTTTTCATTGCCTCAATCCTGTAACGGGTGGACCTATTTGGAGGGTACACCAGTCTCATCGATGTCGACACTGGAGTCAGTATCCGTGTCGACATCTGTGTCTGTTATCTGAGGTAGCGGGCGATTTTAGAGCCCCCCATGACATTTGAGACTCTGGAACAGGCACAAGCTGAGTAGCCGGCTGTTCCGTGTCGTCGACCTTTTATGTAAGGAGTTGACACTTTCACGTAATCCTTCCATAAGTTCAACCACACCGGTGTCGACCCCGCAGGGGGTGACAACATATTTACAGGCATTCGCTCCGCCTCCACCTCATTATCCTCCACATACCTGTCGACACAGCCGTACCGACACACAGCACACACACAGGGAATGCTCTGATAGAGGACAGGACCCCACAAAGCCCTTTGGGGAGACAGAGGGAGAGTATGCCAGCACACACCAGGGCGCTATATATCACAGGGATAGCACCTATAAAAAAGTGTTTTTCCTTATAGCTGCATATATATTGTATACTGCGCCTAAATTGTGCCCCCCCCCCTCTCTTTTTAACCCTTTCTGTAGTGTATTAAGTGCAGGGGAGAGCCAGGGAGCTTCCCTCCAACGGAACTGTGAGGGAAAAATGGCACCAGTGTGCTGAAGGAGATAGCTCCGCCCCTTTTTCGCTGACTTTTCTCCCGCATTTTTATGGATTCTGGCAGGGGTTAATGTACATCCATATAGCCCTGGGGGTTATATGTGATGTATTTTTGCCAGCCAAGGTGTTAATATTGCTGCTCAGGGCGCCCCCCCCAGCGCCCTGCACCCATCAGTGACCGCAGTGTGAGGTGTGCATGAGGAGCAATGGCGCACAGCTGCAGTGCTGTGCACTACCTTGATGAAGACTGATGTCTTCTGCCGCCGATTTTCCGGACCTCTTTCTGGCTCTGTAAGGGGGCCGGCGGCGCGGCTCTGGGACCGGACTCCGAGGATGGGCCTGTGTTCGATCCCTCTGGAGCTAATGGTGTCCAGTAGCCTAAGAAGCCCAAGCTGGCTGCAAGCAGGCAGGTTCGCTTCTTCTCCCCTTAGTCCCTCGATGCAGTGAGCCTGTTGCCAGCAGGTCTCACTGAAAATAAAAAACCTAAAACTAACTTTTATCTAAGAAGCTCAGGAGAGCCCCCTAGATTGCACCCTGCTCGGTCGGGCACAAAAATCTAACTGAGGCTTGGAGGGGGGTCATAGGGGGAGGAGCCAGTGCACACCAGATAGTCCTAAAGCTTTCTTTAGATGTGCCCAGTCTCCTGCGGAGCCGCTATTCCCCATGGTCCTTACGGAGTTCCCAGCATCCACTAGGACGTCAGAGAAATACTGCTGTCCTTATGTCCTTATGCTGGTGAGATATACTGGATTTGGGCAGAGCTCTGAAAGACCGAGTAGGCATGTGGTGTTTGAACTGTAATCCTGTCGGTGAACGTAAGAGATGAAGAGGAAACTTTGAAGACAAATCTCATAGAATTTAGTAACAGATAAGTTTGTAGAGGTAAAAATAAGAATTTACTTACCGATAATTCTATTTCTCGTAGTCCGTAGTGGATGCTGGGGACTCCGTAAGGACCATGGGGAATAGCGGCTCCGCAGGAGACTGGGCACAAAAGTAAAGCTTTAGAACTACCTGGTGTGCACTGGCTCCTCCCCCTATGACCCTCCTCCAAGCCTCAGTTAGGATACTGTGCCCGGACGAGCGTACACAATAAGGAAGGATTTTGAATCCCGGGTAAGACTCATACCAGCCACACCAATCACACCGTACAACTCGTGATCTAAACCCAGTTAACAGCATGATAACAGAGGAGCCTCTAGAAAAGATGGCTCACTACAGCAATAACCCGATTTTTTGGTAACAATAACTATGTACCAGTATTGCAGACAATCCGCACTTGGGATGGGCGCCCAGCATCCACTACGGACTACGAGAAATAGAATTATCGGTAAGTAAATTCTTATTTTCTCTAACGTCCTAAGTGGATGCTGGGGACTCCGTAAGGACCATGGGGATTATACCAAAGCTCCCAAACGGGCGGGAGAGTGCGGATGACTCTGCAGCACCAAATGAGAGAACTCCAGGTCCTCCTCAGCCAGGGTATCAATTTTGTAGAATTTTACAAACGTATTTGCTCCTGACCAAGTAGCTGCTCGGCAAAGTTGTAAAGCCGAGACCCCTCGGGCAGCCGCCCAAGATGAGCCCATCTTCCTTGTGGAGTGGGCATTTACAGATTTTTGGCTGTGGCAGGCCTGCCACAGAATGTGCAAGCTGAATTGTACTACAAATCCAACGAGCAATAGTCTGCTTAGAAGCAGGAGCACCCAGCTTGTTGGGTGCATACAGGATAAACAGCGAGTCAGATTTTCTGACTCCAGCCGTCCAGGAAACATATATTTTCAGGGCCGTGATAACGTCTAGCAACTTGGAGTCCTCCAAGTCCCTAGTAGCCGCAGGCACCACAATAGGTTAGTTCAGGTGAAACGCTGAAACCACCTTAGGGAGAAACTGAGGACGAGTCCTCAATTCCGCCCTGTCCGAATGGAAAATCAGATAAGGGCTTTTACAGGATAAAGCCGCCAATTCTGACACGCGCCTGGCCCAGGCCAGGGCCAACAGCATGACCACTTTCCATGTGAGATATTTTAACTCCACAGATTTAAGTGGTTCAAACCAATGTGACTTTTGGAACCCAAAAACTACATTGAGATCTCAAGGTGCTACTGGAGGCACAAAAGGAGGCTGTATATGCAGTACCCCTTTTACAACGTCTGAACTTCAGGGACTGAAGCTAGTTCTTTTTGGAAGAAAATTGACAGGGCCGAAATTTGAACCTTAATGGACCCCAATTTCAGGCCCATAGACACTCCTGTGTGCAGGAAATGTAGGAATCGACCCAGTTGAATTTCCTCCGTCGGGCCTTACTGGCCTCGCACCACGCAACATATTTTCGCCAAATGCGGTGATAATGTTTTGCGGTTACATCCTTCCTGGCTTTGATCAGGATAGGGATGACTTCATCCGGAATGCCTTTTTTCCTTCAGGATCCGGCGTTCAACCGCCATGCCGTCAAACGCAGCAGCGGTAAGTCTTGGAACAGACAGGGTCCTTGCTGGAGCAGGTCCCTTCTTAGAGGTAGAGGCCACGGATCCTCCGTGAGCATCTCTTGAAGTTACGGTTACCAAGTCCTTCTTGGCCAATCCGGAGCCACGAATATAGTGCTTACTCCTCTCCATCTTATCAATCTCAGTACCTTGGGTATGAGAGGCAGATGAGGGAACACATACACTGACTGGTACACCCACGGTGTTACCAGAGCGTCTACAGCTATTGCCTGAGGGTCCCTTGACCTGGCGCAATACCTGTCGAGTTTTTCCCAACGGTTTATAATCATGTGGAAGACTTCTGGGTGAAGTCCCCACTCTCCCGGGTGGAGGTCGTGTCTGCTGAGGAAGTCTGCTTCCCAGTTGTCCACTCCCGGAATAGCTGACAGTGCTATCACATGATTTTCCGCCCAGCGAAGAATCCTTGCAGCTTCTGCCATTGCCCTCCTGCTTCTTGTGCCACCCTGTCTGTTTACGTGGGTGACTGCCGTGATGTTGTCCGACTGGATCAACACCGGCTGACCTTGAAGCAGAGGTCTTGCTAAGCTTAGAGCATTGTAAATGGCCCTTAGCTTCAGGATATTTATGTGAAGTGATGTCTCCAGGCTTGACCATAAGCCCTGGAAATTCCTTCCCTGTGCGACTGCTCCCCAGCCTCGCAGGCTGGCATCCGTGTTCACCAGGACCCAGTCCTGAATGCCGAATCTGCGGCCCTCTAGAAGATGAGCACTCTGCAACCAACACAGGAGGGACACCCTTGTTCTTGGTGACAGGGTTATCCGCTGATGCATCTGAAGATGCGACCCGTCCATTTGTCCAGCAGGTCCCACTGGAAAGTTCTTGCGTGGAATCTGCCGAATGGGATTGCTTCGTAGGAAGCCACCATTTTACCCAGAACCCTTGTGCATTGATGCACTGAGACTTGGCTCGGTTTTAGGAGGTTCCTGACTAGCTCGGATAACTCCCTGGCTTTCTCCTCCGGGAGAAACACCTTTTTCTGGACTGTGTCCAGGATCATCCCTAGGAACAGAAGACGAGTCGTCGGAACCAGCTGCGATTTTGGAATATTGAGAATCCAATCGTGCTGCCGCAACACTACCTGAGATAGTGCTACACCGACCTCCAACTGTTCCCTGGATCTTACCCTTATCAGGGAATCGTCCAAGTAAGGGATAACTAAAATTCCCTTCCTTCGAAGGAATATCATCATTTCGGCCATTACCTTGGTAAAGACCCGGGGTGCCGTGGACCATCCATACGGCAGCGTCTGAACTGATAGTGACAGTTCTGTACCATAAACCTGAGGTACCCTTGGTGAGAAGGGTAAATTTGGACATGAAGGTAAGCATCCTCGATGTCCCGAGACATCATGTAGTCCCCTTCTTCCAGGTTGGCAATCACTGCTCTGAGTGACTCAATCTTGAATTTGAACCTCTGTATGTAAGTGTTCAAAGATTTTAGATTTAGAATCGGTCTCACCGAGCCGTCCGGCTTCGGTACCACAACAGTGTGGAATAATACCCCGTTCCCTGTTGCAGGAGGGGTACCTTGATTATCACCTGCTGGGAATACAGCTTGTGAATGGCTTCCAAAACTGTCTCCCTGTCAGAAGGAGACATCGGTAAAGCCGACTTAGGAAACGGCGAGGGGGAGACGTCTCGAATTCTAATATGTACCCCTGAGATATCACCTGAAGGATCCAGGGGTCTACTTACGAGTGAGCCCACTGCGCGCTGAAATTCATTGAGACGGGCCCCCCACTGTGCCTGATTCTGCTTGTAAAGCCCCAGCGTCATACTGAGGGCTTGGCAGAGGCGGGAAAGGGTTTCTGTTCCTGGGAACTGGCTGATTTCTGCAGCCTTTTTCCTCTCCCTCTGTCACGGGGCAGAAATGAGGAACCTTTTTGCCCGCTTGTCCACGAAAAGACTGCGCCTGATAATACGGCGTCTTCTCATGTTGCTTCCAAATGCCGTTTGAAATCCGCATCACCTGACCACTGTCGTGTCCATAACCCTCTACTGGTAGAAATGGACAACGCACTTAGACTTGATGCCAGTCGGCAAATATTCCGCTGTGCATCACGCATATATAGAAATGCATCTTTTAAATGCTCTATAGGCAAAAATATACTGTCCCTATCTAGGGTATCAATATTTTCAGTCAGGGAATCCGACCACGCCAACCCAGCACTGCACATCCAGGCTGAGGCGATTGCTGGTCGCAGTATAACACCAGTATGTGTGTAAATACATTTTAGGATACCCTCCTGCTTTCTATCAGCAGGATCCTTAAGGGCGGCCATCTCAGGAGAGGGTAGAGCCCTTACAAGCGTGTGAGCGCTTTATCCACCCTAGGGGGTGTTTCCCAACGCACCCTAACCTCTGGCGGGAAAGGATATAATGCCAATAACATTTTAGAAATTATCAGTTGTTATCGGGGGAAACCCACGCATCATCACACACCTCATTTAATTTCTCAGATTCAGGAAAACTACAGGTAGTTTTTCCTCACCGAACATAATACCCCTTTTTGGTGGTACTCGTATTATCAGAAATGTGTAAAACATTTTTCATTGCCTCCATCATGTAACGTGTGGCCCTACTGGAAGTCACATTTGTCTCTTCACCGTCGACACTGGAGTCAGTATCCGTGTCGGCGTCTATATCTGCCATCTGAGGTAACGAGCGCTTTAGAGCCCCTGACGGCCTATGAGACGTCTGGACAGGCACAAGCTGAGTAGCCGGCTGTCTCATGTCAACCACTGTCTTTTATACAGAGCTGACACTGTCACGTAATTCCTTCCAACAGTTCATCCACTCAGGTATCGACCCCCTAGGGGGTGACATCACTATTACAGGCAATCTGCTCCGTCTCCACATCATTTTTCTCCTCATACATGTCGACACAAACGTACCGACATACAGCACACACACAGGGAATGCTCTGATAGAGGACAGGACCCCACTAGCCCTTTGGGGAGACAGAGGGAGAGTTTGCCAGCACACACCAGAGCGCTATATATATACAGGGATAGCCTTATATAAGTGTTTTTCCCCTTATAGCTGCTGTATCTTTAATACTGCGCGTAATTAGTGCCCCCCCTCTCTTTTTTAACCCTTTCTGTAGTGTAGTGACTGCAGGGGAGAGCCAGGGAGCTTCCCTCCAACGGAGCTGTGAGGGAAAATGGCGCCAGTGTGCTGAGGAGATAGGCTCCGCCCCCTTATCGGCGCCCTTATCTCCCGTTTTTCTATGTATTCTGGCAGGGGTTAAATGCATCCATATAGCCCAGGAGCTATATGTGATGCATTTTTTGCCATCCAAGGTGTTTTTATTGCGTCTCAGGGCGCCCCCCCCCCCCCCCAGCGCCCTGCACCCTCAGTGACCGGAGTGTGAAGTGTGCTGAGAGCAATGGCGCACATTTTCTGCCGCCGATTTTCCGGACCTCTTCTGTCTTCTGGCTCTGTAAGGGGGCCGGCGGCGCGGTTCTGGGACCCATCCATGCCTGGGCCTGTGATCGTCCCTCTGGAGCTAATGTCCGGTAGCCTAAGAAGCCCAATCCACTCTGCACGCAGGTGAGTTCGCTTCTTCTCCCCTTAGTCCCTCGATGCAGTGAGCCTGTTGCCAGCAGGTCTCACTGAAAATAAAAAACCTAAAACTAAACTTTTCACTAAGCAGCTCAGGAGAGCCACCTAGTGTGCACCCTTCTCGTTCGGGCACAGTATCCTAACTGAGGCTTGGAGGAGGGTCATAGGGGGAGGAGCCAGTGCACACCAGGTAGTTCTAAAGCTTTACTTTTGTGCCCAGTCTCCTGCGGAGCCGCTATTCCCCATGGTCCTTACGGAGTCCCCAGCATCCACTTAGGACGTTAGAGAAAAAATATTTTACAAAATTTGACATCTGGATTGGGCACTACGGGGGAATGATTCTCTACTCGGTCTGTTCCCTAAAAAAATTCTATGTGTGTTATATCTTTACTGGGACTATCCCAGCCATCAATCCAGTGTCCTATCCATTCTAAGTTCATAGGGAACCCGGTATCTTTGAGATAATTTCCTCTACCTGTGATAGACATGCATCTAAAACAGTGAAATGCAACATTAGTCTTCGTGGGTATCCAACATACTTTGTGCTTCCTGGGCGGGAGCACTCTATATGTATACCATCTCTAACAAAACTTCTGTTAAGTTAATTAGAGGTCACTTCTGCTAGAGAGAGAGGCAAAAGTTTAGAGGCCTCCTGCTAACCCCAGCAAGTTCTGTCAAAAGGGTAAAGTTGCATTTATTCTGTTCTTCCCATTAACCGAATCTGTGTTTTCTATATGGCTCGTGATTCCTTACTATATGTCCCTTGATCCCGTCTATGTGTTTAGTAACATGGCTTGTTTTCTCTGTCTAGGGGTCTATATTGGCTATGTGCTCTACTATACCGACAATCTCTGGCAAAATGCCCTTCCTTCCTACAAGTGTAACATATCCTAGGTCTTTTCTTACTATCAGGGTTTTGGTGTTTAGGCTGATGAGACTTTGGTGTAAGAGCCTGTATACTTTCAATCCTCAGCCTCTCCTCCTGTTGTTTTCTATGCCTAACAATATTCTTGTGGTGTTCAATTGCGCACTCTCTAAGACAAGCTACTGTGACCCCTCTCCAATTAGGCAAAGATGTTTGTACCCTGTCCCTTACCGTCTTATTGAGTCCGTCCATTAGCACAGAGACAGCCACCTCCCTGTAATTCGCATCCTTCCCTGTATCTGATACCCCAATATATCTGTCCATTATTTGCAGGGCCCGATGGAAATATTCAGATGTCATTTCATTTTCCCTCTGTTTTATGGAGAAAATTCTTCTCCACTTAACAGTTGTGGGGAAATACAACTCTAGTTGCATGTTAATTTGCTCTAAGTTCTCCTGATAGTGTTTGTCAGTCATATGACTATCCGACTCTAATCTACAATCAGTGATAAATTTTTGGGTGTCAATAGGGGGTAGGCACGCTTCCAAAAATATCCGCCAGTGTTTGTTTGTCGGTTCATACGCATTACCCAGATCTCTGATAAATTTCTAACATCTGGCTAAATGCTTCCGAGGGTCGGGGAATTCTGAAATGATTGACCGCAGGCCACGGGCAATACATTGCATTATTCCTGGTGAGGACTACTCCCTGACTATCGGTTCCCCCATTGGGAGTTACTATTTCCAAGACAGGGTGTAATTCTTCCATTCCGTTCCTAATCTGTTTACTGTGAGGTGTTGTTGTCTCTGTGCAATGAACTGTCTCACACTTACCGGTAGCTGTGACCTCACCAATTCTTTCATTGGGGAATATTGTTACTGCTCTACCTGGTTGGACAGGCCCCACCTGAGTTCCCTGCAAGGTGACTGCTTGGAGGAGAGCTGCAATTTGGCTGGATCCTTCATCTTCTTGTGACCTATAACCTTGAAAAGACTTCAAAACAGGATACATCTTGCAAAAATTAGGGTTAATACATTGTTTTTGCATACTACTATCATTTACCGATATACTATTGACTGTAGCCATCTCTTCCCCTTCGACCTGTGTCGACAATGGTGTGTTTGTGTTCTCATTCCCGCTAGGTTTTGAACCTGTTTTGCGAATTTGTTCCCTTTGCATATCCCCCTCTTGCTGCCATAAAATTAAACAATCATTATGTCTAATCCTTTTGTTTTCTGGATTTTATCAGACATATCCTTATCCTTAAGTTCTGTAATACCTCTGGTTCAAAGCTGCCCACCCTATGGAATGGTTCCCTATCTTTGTAAGTCATACATACCCATTCATTGCAAAAAGCCTCCGTGTGTGAACCATACTTTTCACACATAATAAACCTTGCTGACCCTCTCGGTCGCAAATCTGACCTTTTCGGTCCCACTTCTTCAGCCTGAACCCTGGCTACTGAACGCCCACTGCTTGTGCAATTGGATCCCATCGCTGACTTTTTGCCAATAAACGCAATCCCCAATGCACACCGCAGATAAACAGTGAAAGACACCTAGCGCTTTCACTCGCTCACGCCCACGTTGGCCAGTACTACCATACACTGTCGATAGCGAAGGCAATGTACCCAACCTAGGGCCCTATCTGACCTATATTTACTGGAAGTTTTTAGGAATAACTTACCCTTTCCAGTAAAGTATCGGTCGTTGGAGATTTTCCTGAGAGAGACCAGCGAAAACTCCCTATAACCTTATACACAAATCACACTTGCGTATGCTCTATACAGCACTACTGATACCGCGGTTTTACACAAAAGCACGTAAAGGGGTATCAAGTTGCGCTATATATATCGCACCCACAAATGCGCAGTCCAATCGCACAGCATATAGGTACTTGCCGTACGACCACGAGTCGTTGTACAAACTGGGACCCTCAGTCCGGAGCGTAAAAACTTTTTACTTCAATACTTCGCAATACAATGCACTATCACGCTCCTCTACAAATCACCTCACGATTTGCGTATTTCAATCTATATTAACGTGAGTCAGCCGCCTCACGCCACCAAGCCTCTACTTACTTGGTGTACCACGGGACCCGATTTCCAGAGTTCAATACGTTCACTCTTACATTCGCTCACTCACATATACTTTGTTTTTCTGTACAGAAAATTTGGATTCATTCAGGTTGGCAGCTTTACTCCCAGAGGCAATTTAAATAAAATTATTTATACTAAATTTTGTATTAATTTTTTTTAGAAACCGGGTAGTTTTGTGCTATTGTAGCGTGGCTACTGTCCCACCTTTAAACTTAACGAACTATTGTGTAATTTGTACTTAGCGCCCATACTCTTACGCAGTTTGCGTAAACACGCGACCGTGCATGTCTCTTACGCCGCGTGTGCAGTTCCGTACTTTGTCCGAGACACGTGTACAAAACCGTACGTCCGCAATAGCACAAATCATACAACTCTATAAATGTGAGCAATAAAACTACTATTGCCCACTAGACACAACACAGTTTCTTTCTGTATAAACCTTTACAGCTAGGCCAGACTGTGTTTGTGCTTTACACTTACTTCCTTAAATATTTATTTTAGTTTTAACTATATAGCAACAAATATCTCCGGTTTCACACAGGTCTAAATGAATCTAGCAATCTGAGTGTTATGCCAACAATGTGAGGGTATACAAAGAGTATGGGTGCTGTGTATGCTTTTGGTGCCCAAAAAAAAATTCACAGATTTTTAAATAGCTTTTTTTTCTGTTTACCTTACGGGTTCTACCAGCATCTCTACAAACCATACAGAGCAGACGCCATCTAATCAGCAAATAAGTAGGGTTTTCAGTATATCCATCGACCAGGAAAAGGATACGTAGGATACTTTCTGTCCACCCTTTTGCTGATAGATTAAGTCTGCTGTGACCTGTTAGGCTGTGAGTATGTGGAAAACCGGACGGAGCCCCCAATTGATAATGCTGATTTATATACAGGAATGAAAAGCTATACCTTATACACACTTTAAATACACTTTACCATGGAGCCGATGCGGCCGCTAAACTTAATACACACTCTACGCACCTTTTACGCTGTTAGCGTACAGAGTCCTGTACCGTGTACGGACTTTGCGTACAAACGCCGCGCTGATGGTACAAGGTACACACAGCGCGTACACACCCAATGAATACACTTTAAACCTTATGCAGCAATGCAGTGCGATGCTATTACACTTTAAACCTTAGCTGGGAAAGAAAGACACGACACCAGTCTGTAGTTAAACCACTGGGTTCCGACACCACAGAGTATTATTGCTGAAAGGGGGTTTCAAAATAAACAATACAATACAACAGAATAATGGCTACATTCAATGGTACATACGTGATTGGATTCGCCACGCTACCCGGTCCGGTCCTCGGTCATCTAATAGATAACTTTGTGAGTCTTGTGTCTGACCAGGCCTGCTGCAGGCTCTCTTTATACAATTCATCCAAAACATAACACAAATGGATACTGTAATCTCTTTGTCCATTGGACACAGGGATGGTCATTTACAGTACAGGAGAGGTCATAGGTCGGTTTGAATAGGTAGGCGATGTCTGTTCCAACTGCTCTTGTGGGTGGTCTCCTCTGGATTCCCGCCGCATACATAATGTACAGTAAATACAGTTTATATCTATATTCTGCTCCTGCACATAACTATCCGCAGGAACATGCGATCTTTCTCAAACCAACACCGGAATGTTACTTTTAAAATACCCTGTAGCTGGATACCAAACACCACCTTATAACCTTGTTCTGTCCCCTCCTATTCTGTAAAGGTGAATCCCTTTGTTCTGTTACCATTTAAACTGCTGTAACTTTCTGATGTGGTGCAGGGAGACTATGTGTACATTGTGCACTATTTGGATTAAATATGTAATGTGTTTTGATAGCTTTCCATGCGTTCACAAACTCTACCGTAAATACTCATACCACGCTCTAATGCGCAGGACCGCGGGAGCGACCATACGCAAATTGTGGATATGCGCACGGACGGCAGAACAAGTACACGCGCGGAGGCCATCTATGTGTAGTTTGTACGTGATGTGTGTACTGCAATATTTTTTTACTTTGACAGGGTGCAGGGTCAGAGGCAGAACTAGTGGCGGTGCTAGGGGGCACCAGCCAAAATCTTGCCTAGGGCATCATATTGATTATGGCCGGCTCTGGACCAGTTTATCCTAAACTTGGGAGTTGATGTATCAAGCAGTGAAGAAGGAAGAGGTGGCCCAGTTGAGAAGCTGCACTTAGCAACTCATCAGTTTACACATACCTCCCAACTGTCCCGATGTTCACGAGACAAGTCCCCTCTTTTTGGGGCTGTCCCACCCTCGGGCCGCAGTGTCATGCGGTGGGGCGGGGGGCAGCATTTGGGAGGCCCTCTATCACTCACTGCTCAGCTATAGAGCAGTGGTGAATAGACGCACAGCATCTATTCACGCAGTCAGAAGGACTAGGGGCATGCCAGCAGTTCACTGAGTGGGGAGGCGTGGCTCGCAAATGCTGCATTCCCACAAGGCCACACCCATTTACTGAGGGCATGCCCCCTTTCCTGTTGCCAGCGCTACTTTGCCAAGCGGGAGTTCCGACTTCCCTATCAAGAAAGTTGGGAGGTATGGTTTTCATCTAACATTTTATTGAATGTACTTGATAAATGCTGCCTCAAAGTTAATTGGTTGCTATTAGCCACTTCTCCACTGATTCACTTTTTCACTCATCTCACAGCTTGATACATCAACCCCTTGGTCTGCATCTACCCCATGTTTTCAGTGTCAGATCTGAAATTATTAGCACCACCTGAGTGGAACTTTTAAAATGTGTCAGTCAGCAATGGATACATATGTGTACCAACTAGGAGATCTGGAAAGCATACACTGTTACGTTAGGTACACACTATACAATTATTGGTCCAATTTGCTAATAATTAGATAATAAGACTGTTTTATTGTGTAGTGTGTAGGCATGAGCTTGCATTTGATTATCCGATTGGTTGGCCCTGACAGATAATATCGTCCAAAAGGTCCCAATATTATGCAGTGTGTGTGCATTCTCGATAATCTGGCCATATTTCCTATGATTTATCCTGATTCGCTTATCCTCCTTGTAGGCGGACAAGCAAATTCTGTGTGGTGTGACAGAAAATCACAACCTTAAAAAAAAAATCACTTAATGTGTAGCACAGATGTCAGGACCGGGTTCACTACGGCTGGCCGGCGGTCGGGCTCCCGGCGACCAGCATCCCGGCGCCGGGAGCCCGACCGCCGGCTTACCGACAGCTTGGCGAGCGCAAATGAGCCCCTTGCGGGCTCGCTGCGCTCGCCACGCTACGGGCACGGTGGCGCGCTACGCGCGCCACACTATTTTATTCTCCCTCTATGGGGGTCGTGGACCCCCACGAGGGAAAATAAGTGTCGGTATGCCGGCTGTCGGGCTCCCGGCGCCGGTATACTGAGCGCCGGGAGCCCGACCGCCGGCAAACAGAAGACCACCCGTCAGGACCATCTAGTGACAAAAGCATTGGCCTGTCAGTTCGTTAAAGAAAAACACATACTACATACTTAGCTTTGGGGGTCTGTAAAAAGCTTATCTGTATACATAAATACTATATTACATACATTATTGAAGTGTTTAATTAGATCAATGTGTACATACAGTGTGTATCTAGGGACACTGCACTTTGCATGATGCAGACTGTAAAAAAGATCCCAAAAATGATGAGTAAAATTCATATTTTGTCTAGGTAACACACATGACGTCTTATTTTAGCTGTGAAAACCATGCTTTGGAATGGAAGAACAGTGCTGAGCTTGTCCGTTTGTTTGTTTTTGTTTGTTTGTTTGTTGGCAGGGTTTTTGGTGACAATTCCCCACAAGGCTAACATTTTTGAATAATAGCAAGGTTTTTGTAATGTCTTAATGATATATTGCATATTTATCTCTGAGGTGCACACATTTGCAAATCACAGGTTCAGAGTGATTGTTAAATACCTTTGTTAGGAACTTTTCATTTTTACATATTAATATAAGATATATTTGTATATTCTCTCTCCTTTACAAATTGAGTCAATTGAGGAACTGAGGTGCTTAAGTGAATAAGGGTGTACACACTGGGACTGATTCATAGTTGCATGCACGTTGGCCGCATTTATATTTGCACTGTATGCATGGAACTAAGTGGGTTATTCAGTAAAGATTGCAGATACTGCCGCCCAGCATGCTAAATGGCCTGCCCAGTGTCAGCAACCGCAATTTCATTTAATTGCAGTCGCAGCAACTGTGGACGACCCCCTGCAGCAGCTAGGCTGCGTATGCAGGAGGTCTGCCGCCATTTCTTTGATCAGAGCGTCTGCGTGTGATGTCATGAAGCCACCCCAAAAATGCTGCAGATCTGCCCCATTTTCACCGCACCACCCCTGCAACGATCCGTCGGCGCACCCTGCCTGCCCTCTAACGCCCTATACCTGTCAATCAGGCAGAGGTGTTCGCAGCCAATCCCGCAGGATGGGATCTGCATGTGTTTATAATTTCTCTATCTGCCATTGCCCTGTCTGGCAGCAAAAGAGAGTAAACAATGAACAATTTGGTCAGGGCAGATAGAGAAATTATAAACAATCTAAAGTCCAGGGACATGCGGTGAGGTAAATGGCTCAAGAGGCACTGGCTAGCACAAAAGCCAGATTTACACACAATACATAGTTGCCTACCCTCCCGCATTCTGCAGGAGACTCCCTGAAATAGTAGCAATCTCCCGCACTCCCTGAATAGTCCATCAATCTCCCTCATTGCACCTTATCTTCATTATGCAGCTGTTATATTCTTGGGGGGGAAAAGAAATCCCTATGACTACATGCATTTTAAATAAGGTTTCTCGTGGCCACTTACAGTAGATGGAACCTCTTGTAAAACACAATGGCCCTCATTCCGAGTTGTTTGCTCGCTAGCTGCTTTTAGCAGCCGTGCAAATGCTAAACCGGCGCCATCTGGGAGTGTATCTTAGCTTAGCAGAAGTGCGAATGAAAGGATCGCACAGCGGCTACAAAATAATTTTGTGCAGCTTCATAGTAGCTCCAGACCTACTCCTAGCTTGCGATCACTGCAGACTATTTAGTTCCTGTTTTGACGTCACGAACACGCCCTGCGTTCGGCCAGCCACGCCTACGTTTCACCAGTCACGCTTGCGTTTTTATCTGGCACGCCTGCGTTTTTTCACACACTCCCTGAAAATGGTCAGTTGACACCCAGAAACACCCACTTCCTGTCAATCACTCTGCGGTCAGCAGTGCGACTGAAATGCTTCGCTAGACCTTGTGTGAAACTACTTCGGCTGTTGGGAAGGTATGTCGCGCGTGCGCATTGCGCCGCTTACGCATGCGCAGAAGTGCCGCTTTTTTGCCTGATTGCTGCGAACGAAAGCAGCTAGCGAATAACTCGGAATGACCACCAATACACGAACAAATCCTGGAAAATATCAGTGTCTTTTCTTCAACAAGTAGATCTTCCTAACTTTGGGGCTCATTTACATTTGGATAGAAGTCATGTTTATGACACGCCTCTCAGATGTAGCAGTACGCGTCCGTGCTGACAGGTGTTACTTTCACACTCTCCCTGAAATGCTTTTTCAAAAGTAGGCAAGTATGACACAATGGGGGTCATTCCGAGTTGTTCGCTCGCAAGCTGATTTTAGCAGCTTTGCACACGCTAAGCCGCCGCCTACTGGGTGTGAATCTTAGCTTCTCAAAATTGCGACCGAAAGATTCGCAATATTGCGAAAAGACTTCTCTGTGCAGTTTCTGAGTAGCTCGAGACTTACTCTGCCAGTGCGATCAGTTCAGTGCTTGTCGTTCCTGGTTTGACGTCACAAACACACCTAGCGTTCGCCCAGACACTCCTCCGTTTCTCCAGCCACTCCCGCGTTTTTCCCAGAAACGGTAGCGTTTTTTCACACACTCCCATAAAACGGCCAGTTTCCGCCCAGAAACACCCACTTCCTGTCAATCACATTACGATCACCAGAACGAAGAAAAAACCTCGTAATGCCGTGAGTAAAATACCTAACTGCATAGCAAATTTACTTGGCGCAGTCGCAGTGCGAACATTGCGCATGCGCAGTTAGCGGAAAATCGCTGCGATGCGAAGAAAATGACAGAGCGAACAACTCGGAATGACCCCCAATATACTGTATGAGCCAAAGGGTGCATGTGGGCATTATACACAGGTGCAGCAGTATAAAGTCCTGCAAATTTGGTGAGTTTTGATCAGAGATGTGTGGAAATAGACTTTTTTTGATCAGAGATGTGTGTCATAGACTTTTTACTCCAGAGTTTTGACTATAAAAATCATCAGAATAATACAAAAAAATATATTTCTAACATATTCTTTGTATTTTTCATATACTTTATACAGTCAAAACTCTTGTGCAAATGTTAGTATGACAGGAAAGGCTCTGGGGGGTATTCAATTATCGCCGAAATCACAGCAATTTACCCCTATTGCCGTTTTTGTCATATTTGCCGTGAAAAGGCTGTTTTCGCGGGTGTGCACGCTCCCGCAATTGGCCCTATACATATGCAAATTAGCGAAAAAGGGAATGCTGCGAAAATTGGTACCGAAAGTGAAAAATAGGTATATCTGTCCATACCCCCTAAAAAAGCTAAGCTAACATTGCTTAACAGTATAAAAGTTTATTATTGGTTACAATAAAAATATTTCTGATACTTAAATTGGGTCAAATGGATGATATATGCATTTTTTTTTTTATGTAAAAAATTATAGAAAGCTATTTTTTCCAGCAAAATCAGTGCTAAAATTAAACTTGTGTACATAAAAATGGGTGTAAGTATATATTTGGGTAATTTTTGAAAAGTAGAAACAGACCGATTACTGCCATCTGCAATTCATAAAGCACCCCAATATACCTGTCCCATACCTTGTACCCCAATTTCCATCATTTTACACTTTTTCACCCTAAAAATGACATGTCATTATTGGCCAATTAAAAATAATGAAAAACTTCTAAGTGCTTAATTAGTCATTCAGGGGGTTGTCCCAGGGGTTCAGAACCAAATCCTGACATTTTTAACTGAAAATAGGGATTTTCCCGAAGTTTATCACCTGCTCAGAGTAGAGATGAGCGCCTTAAATTTTTTGGGTTTTGTGTTTTGGTTTTGGGTTCGGTTCCGCGGCCGTGTTTTGGGTTCGAACGCGTTTTGGCAAAACCTCACCGAATTTTTTTTGTCGGATTCGGGTGTGTTTTGGATTCGGGTGTTTTTTTCAAAAAACACTAAAAAACAGCTTAAATCGTAGAATTTGGGGGTCATTTTGATCCCAAAGTATTATTAACCTCAAAAACCATAATTTACACTCATTTTCAGTCTATTCTGAATACCTCACACCTCACAATATTATTTTTAGTCCTAAAATTTGCACCGAGGTCGCTGTGTGAGTAAGATAAGCGACCCTAGTGGCCGACACAAACACCGGGCCCATCTAGGAGTGGCACTGCAGTGTCACGCAGGATGTCCCTTCCAAAAAACCCTCCCCAAACAGCACATGACGCAAAGAAAAAAAGAGGCGCAATGAGGTAGCTGTGTGAGTAAGATTAGCGACCCTAGTGGCCGACACAAACACCGGGCCCATCTAGGAGTGGCACTGCAGTGTCACGCAGGATGGCCCTTCCAAAAAACCCTCCCCAAACAGCACATGACGCAAAGAAAAAAAGAGGCGCAATGAGGTAGCTGTGTGAGTAAGATTAGCGACCCTAGTGGCCGACACAAACACCGGGCCCATCTAGGAGTGGCACTGCAGTGTCACGCAGGATGTCCCTTCCAAAAAACCCTCCCCAAACAGCACATGACGCAAAGAAAAAAAGAGGCGCAATGAGGTAGCTGTGTGAGTAAGATTAGCGACCCTAGTGGCCGACACAAACACCGGGCTCATCTAGGAGTGGCACTGCAGTGTCACGCAGGATGTCCCTTCCAAAAAACCCTCCCCAAACAGCACATGACGCAAAGAAAAAAAGAGGCGCAATGAGGTAGCTGACTGTGTGAGTAAGATTAGCGACCCTAGTGGCCGACACAAACACCGGGCCCATTTAGGAGTGGCACTGCAGTGTCACGCAGGATGTCCCTACCAAAAAACCCTCCCCAATCAGCACATGATGCAAAGAAAAAGAAAAGAAAAAAGAGGTGCAAGATGGAATTGTCCTTGGGCCCTCCCACCCACCCTTATGTTGTATAAACAAAACAGGACATGCACACTTTAACCAACCCATCATTTCAGTGACAGGGTCTGCCACACGACTGTGACTGATATGACGGGTTGGTTTGGACCCCCCCAAAAAAGAAGCAATTAATCTCTCCTTGCACAAACTGGCTCTACAGAGGCAAGATGTCCACCTCATCATCACCCTCCGATATATCACCGTGTACATCCCCCTCCTCACAGATTATCAATTCGTCCCCACTGGAATCCACCATCTCAGCTCCCTGTGTACTTTGTGGAGGCAATTGCTGCTGGTCAATGTCTCCGCGGAGGAATTGATTATAATTCATTTTAATGAACATCATCTTCTCCACATTTTCTGGATGTAACCTCGTACGCCGATTGCTGACAAGGTGAGCGGCGGCACTAAACACTCTTTCGGAGTACACACTTGTGGGAGGGCAACTTAGGTAGAATAAAGCCAGTTTGTGCAAGGGCCTCCAAATTGCCTCTTTTTCCTGCCAGTATAAGTACGGACTGTGTGACGTGCCTACTTGGATGCGGTCACTCATATAATCCTCCACCATTCTATCAATGTTGAGAGAATCATATGCAGTGACAGTAGACGACATGTCCGTAATCGTTGTCAGGTCCTTCAGTCCGGACCAGATGTCAGCATCAGCAGTCGCTCCAGACTGCCCTGCATCACCGCCAGCGGGTGGGCTCGGAATTCTGAGCCTTTTCCTCGCACCCCCAGTTGCGGGAGAATGTGAAGGAGGAGATGTTGACAGGTCGCGTTCCGCTTGACTTGACAATTTTGTCACCAGCAGGTCTTTCAACCCCAGCAGACTTGTGTCTGCCGGAAAGAGAGATCCAAGGTAGGCTTTAAATCTAGGATCGAGCACGGTGGCCAAAATGTAGTGCTCTGATTTCAACAGATTGACCACCCGTGAATCCTTGTTAAGCGAATTAAGGGCTCCATCCACAAGTCCCACATGCCTAGCGGAATCGCTCCGTGTTAGCTCCTCCTTCAATGTCTCCAGCTTCTTCTGCAAAAGCCTGATGAGGGGAATGACCTGACTCAGGCTGGCAGTGTCTGAACTGACTTCACGTGTGGCAAGTTCAAAGGGCATCAGAACCTTGCACAACGTTGAAATCATTCTCCACTGCGCTTGAGACAGGTGCATTCCACCTACTATATCGTGCTCAATTGTATAGGCTTGAATGGCCTTTTGCTGCTCCTCCAACCTCTGAAGCATATAGAGGGTTGAATTCCACCTCGTTACCACTTCTTGCTTCAGATGATGGCAGGGCAGGTTCAGTAGTTTTTGGTGGTGCTCCAGTCTTCTGTACGTGGTGCCTGTACGCCGAAAGTGTCCCGCAATTCTTCTGGCCACCGACAGCATCTCTTGCACGCCCCTGTCGTTTTTTAAAAAATTCTGCACCACCAAATTCAAGGTATGTGCAAAACATGGGACGTGCTGGAATTTGCCCATATTTAATGCACACACAATATTGCTGGCGTTGTCCGATGCCACAAATCCACAGGAGAGTCCAATTGGGGTAAGCCATTCCGCGATGATCTTCCTCAGTTGCCGTAAGAGGTTTTCAGCTGTGTGCGTATTCTGGAAACCGGTGATACAAAGCGTAGCCTGCCTAGGAAAGAGTTGGCGTTTGCGAGATGCTGCTACTGGTGCCGCCGCTGCTGTTCTTGCGGCGGGAGTCCATACATCTACCCAGTGGGCTGTCACAGTCATATAGTCCTGACCCTGCCCTGCTCCACTTGTCCACATGTCCGTGGTTAAGTGGACATTGGGTACAGCTGCATTTTTTAGGACACTGGTGACTCTTTTTCTGAGGTCTGTGTACATTTTCGGTATCGCCTGCCTAGAGAAATGGAACCTAGATGGTATTTGGTACCGGGGACACAGTACCTCCAACAAGTCTCTAGTTGGCTCTGCAGTAATGATGGATACCGGAACCATGTTTCTCACCACCCAGGATGCCAAGGCCTCAGTTATCCGCTTTGCAGTAGGATGACTGCTGTGATATTTCATCTTCCTCGCAAAGGACTGTTGAACAGTCAATTGCTTACTGGAAGTAGTACAAGTGGGCTTACGACTTCCCCTCTGGGATGACCATCGACTCCCAGCGGCAACAACAGCAGCGCCAGCAGCAGTAGGCGTTACACACAAGGATGCATCGGAGGAATCCCAGGCAGGAGAGGACTCGTCAGAATTGCCAGTGACATGGCCTGCAGGACTATTGGCATTCCTGGGGAAGGAGGAAATTGACACTGAGGGAGTTGGTGGGGTGGTTTGCGTGAGCTTGGTTACAAGAGGAAGGGATTTACTGGTCAGTGGACTGCTTCCGCTGTCACCCAAAGTTTTTGAACTTGTCACTGACTTATTATGAATGCGCTGCAGGTGACGTATAAGGGAGGATGTTCCGAGGTGGTTAACGTCCTTACCCCTACTTATTACAGCTTGACAAAGGGAACACACGGCTTGACACCTGTTGTCCGCATTTCTGGTGAAATACCTCCACACCGAAGAGCTGATTTTTTTGGTATTTTCACCTGGCATGTCAACGGCCATATTCCTCCCACGGACAACAGGTGTCTCCCCGGGTGCCTGACTTAAACAAACCACCTCACCATCAGAATCCTCCTGGTCAATTTCCTCCCCAGCGCCAGCAACACCCATATCCTCCTCATCCTGGTGTACTTCAACACTGACATCTTCAATCTGACTATCAGGAACTGGACTGCGGGTGCTCCTTCCAGCACTTGCAGGGGGCGTGCAAATGGTGGAAGGCGCATGCTCTTCACGTCCAGTGTTGGGAAGGTCAGGCATCGCAACCGACACAATTGGACTCTCCTTGTGGATTTGGGATTTCGAAGAATGCACAGTTCTTTGCTGTGCTGCTTTTGCCAGCTTGAGTCTTTTCATTTTTCTAGCGAGAGGCTGAGTGCTTCCATCCTCATGTGAAGCTGAACCACTAGCCATGAACATAGGCCAGGGCCTCAGCCGTTCCTTGCCACTCCGTGTCGTAAATGGCATATTGGCAAGTTTACGCTTCTCCTCCGACAATTTTATTTTAGGTTTTGGAGTCCTTTTTTTTCTGATATTTGGTGTTTTGGATTTGACATGCTCTGTACTATGACATTGGGCATCGGCCTTGGCAGACGACGTTGCTGGCATTTCATCGTCTCGGCCATGACTAGTGGCAGCAGCTTCAGCACGAGGTGGAAGTGGATCTTGATCTTTCCCTAATTTTGGAACCTCAACATTTTTGTTCTCCATATTTTAATAGGCACAACTAAAAGGCACCTCAGGTAAACAATGGAGATGGATACTAGTATACAATTATGGACTGCCTGCCGAGTGCAGACACAGAGGTAGCCACAGCCGTGAACTACCGTACTGTACTGTGTCTGCTGCTAATATAGACTGGTTGATAAAGAGATAGTATACTCGTAACTAGTATGTATGTATAAAGAAAGAAAAAAAAACCACGGTTAGGTGGTATATACAATTATGGACGGGCTGCCGAGTGCCGACACAGAGGTAGCCACAGCCGTGAACTACCGCACTGTACTGTGTCTGCTGCTAATATATAGACTGGTTGATAAAGAGATAGTATACTCGTAACTAGTATGTATGTATAAAGAAAGAAAAAAAAACCACGGTTAGGTGGTATATACAATTATGGACGGGCTGCCGAGTGCCGACACAGAGGTAGCCACAGCCGTGAACTACCGCACTGTACTGTGTCTGCTGCTAATATATAGACTGGTTGATAAAGAGATAGTATACTCGTAACTAGTATGTATGTATAAAGAAAGAAAAAAAAACCACGGTTAGGTGGTATATACAATTATGGACGGGCTGCCGAGTGCCGACACAGAGGTAGCCACAGCCGTGAACTACCGCACTGTACTGTGTCTGCTGCTAATATAGACTGGTTGATAAAGAGATAGTATACTCGTAACTAGTATGTATGTATAAAGAAAGAAAAAAAAACCACGGTTAGGTGGTATATACAATTATGGACGGGCTGCCGAGTGCCGACACAGAGGTAGCCACAGCCGTGAACTACCGCACTGTACTGTGTCTGCTGCTAATATAGACTGGTTGATAAAGAGATAGTATACTCGTAACTAGTATGTATGTATAAAGAAAGAAAAAAAAACCACGGTTAGGTGGTATATACAATTATGGACGGGCTGCCGAGTGCCGACACAGAGGTAGCCACAGCCGTGAACTACCGCACTGTACTGTGTCTGCTGCTAATATAGACTGGTTGATAAAGAGATAGTATACTCGTAACTAGTATGTATGTATAAAGAAAGAAAAAAAAACCACGGTTAGGTGGTATATACAATTATGGACGGGCTGCCGAGTGCCGACACAGAGGTAGCCACAGCCGTGAACTACCGCACTGTACTGTGTCTGCTGCTAATATAGACTGGTTGATAAAGAGATAGTATACTCGTAACTAGTATGACTATAAAGAAAGAAAAAAAAACCACGGTTAGGTGGTATATACAATTATGGACGGGCTGCCGAGTGCCGACACAGAGGTAGCCACAGCCGTGAACTACCGCACTGTACTGTGTCTGCTGCTAATATAGACTGGTTGATAAAGAGATAGTATACTACTAATATTATATATACTGGTGGTCAGGTCACTGGTCACTAGTCACACTGGCAGTGGCACTCCTGCAGCAAAAGTGTGCACTGTTTAATTTTAATATAATATTATGTACTCCTGGCTCCTCCTATAACCTATAACTGGCACTGCAGTGCTCCCCAGTCTCCCCCACAATTATAAGCTGTGTGAGCTGAGCACAGTCAGATATATATATACATTGATGCAGCACACTGGGCTGAGCAGTGCACACAGATATGGTATGTGACTGAGTCACTGTGTGTATCGTTTTTTTCAGGCAGAGAACGGATATATTAAATAAAACAAACAACTGCACTGTCTGGTGGTCACTGTGGTCGTCAGTCACTAAACTCTGCACTCTCTTCTACAGTATCACAGCCTCAGGTCAATCTCTCTCTCTCTCTCTCAACCCTAATCTAAATGGAGAGGACGCCAGCCACGTCCT